>NC_052047.1:19731599-20040599 GCF_903992535.2 Arvicola amphibius
TTATTGCTACGTGGAATCTTTTCTTTGCTTTTTCTTTAATCCATGTGTGACCTTATATTTAGTGCTACTGTTTTATACCTGATATATCTGCTAAATTATCAGTTTTTAAGGACAGAAGGTTTATTTTAGATCAGTTCAAAGATAAAAGTCAGTCTATGCTTGGGAGTCTTGGCAGGTGAAGCCTGCAGTGACTGGCACAGTGTGTCCTCAGATGAGAAGCATAATGAAAGGAATGCTAGTGCCCAGCAATATTTATCCTTTGATTCAGTCCAGAAACCTAACGATGAAATGGTGTTGCCAACACAGCAGGTGAGTCACTTCACTTCAATTAACTAAGTCCACCAAAGCCTTCACAGGCATGACCAGAGCTTGTTTTCTCAGTGATTATAGAACTGGTCAGGTTGACAGTCTAAATGTTCATAAACATTACAACCAATGTGTTTCCAATTCTTCTACCAAGTACTTTATATGAATAATATCATTTTTAATAATCTATTATATTGACGTTGTCCAATTTGCACTGAAAGAAAAAAATCATTAGTACTGGCCATATGTGCATGGGTAGATTGTACATTTTTGAGACAGACATCACTGTGTGTTCCAAAAAGACCTGATTTTAAATCTTCATGTCTCAGTCTTCTGAGAAAGCATATGTGTTGGATGTGAAGCTGCTGACCTAGCCCTATGTGAAGCTGCTGACCTAGCCCCATGTTTTCTAAGGGAACAATATTCAGATTCTATGACATTACCATCTCACTTATTCCCTATGCATTGCCATACAGTTCATTCATAAAAACATTAAAAATCCTGTTTTGATTTACATTTGTGTTTTTTTTTTTAAGAAGTATTTTCTTTAAAACCGTATAATGGGCCAGAAACATACAGCTCGGTGTGAAAGCATTTGCCACAGAAGCATGCTGACTGAAATTCAATTCTGGCACCCACACAAAATTAGAAGGGAAGACATGATTCTACAAAGCTGACCTCTGATGAACCCTAGAGCTGAGGCACACACACGTAAACATACTGATCTCATATTATATGCACATATAATAACACACACAGTTATTAAAAATATTGAAGAAGGAAATTACAATTCTGATATGAACACTTACATTTCACTTCAGTTCCTGGTAACCTTACAAGTCTTAGCTTCCTATTCAGAGTCCTTTTGTTTGTTTGTTTATCTACAACTTTATCATCTTTCTGATTTTTGAAATGGAGTTTAATGAAAAATTAAATTGCTCATATTTTACTTATGTGAACATGTCTTAATTTCACTTGGCTTCTAAAGGGTCTTTTGTCAATTTTATAATTTGAGATGACTGAAATCTTGGCTCTTTCTCCTCATCTTTATAAAGATACCAAATTTTCCTCCTGTCATCTATGCTGTCTTAAGAGATATAATTCACACAATTAGTTTGTTGTGTCTTAATAGTTTTCTTTCTTATGAGTACTCTCATGGCAACCTTCAGGATTTACCCTTATGCTTCCAATTTCAAGACTTTGATTGTGCTGCACCTAAACATCATTTTCTTTGATTTTTACTTTCTTGAAATTCACAAACTTCTTAGATTTTTAAGAAGGCTCTTTCAATAAAAGTTGAAAAACAGGCAACCAGTAGTGACACACACCTTTAATTCTAGCACGCAGAGAGGCAGAGGCAGTTGGATTTCTGCGAGCTTGAGGCCATTCTGGCCTACTGAGAAAGTTCCAGGACAAACATGGCATTGCAGAGAAACCCTGTCTCAAAAAAAACAAAAACAAACAAACAAACAAACAAACAAAAAAGAGGAAAGTGTTATATACAGCCTTCCTTTACTTTGTTAATAGCAAAGCTATGTATGTGTGAATGGTTTGTATGTATGGTGTGTAGAACAAAGTCACAGGGTCCTCTATCAACTTTGAGTGTGTTTTCAGATGGAGCTCAGGATTGGTAGGCTTACACACCCTGTGCCTTTACCTACTGAGACATTTCTTTGGCAGTTTTTCTTTGTTGTGGTATATTCTCTGTTTCTTCCTTTTCTTCCAAATCTACACTTATTAAATTTCCTCATAATGTCTCTCATGTCACTAGCATGATCTTTCTTGTAATAAAAATATTCATTTTCTCAAACTAAAATAGTAGCAGTCTCTAAATTCTCTCTCTCTCTCTCTCTCTCTCTCTCTCTCTCTCTCTCTCTCTCTCTCTCTGTCTCTCTCTCTGTCTCTCTCTCTCTCCCTCTCTCTCTCTCTCTCTCTCTCTGTTAGTTAGTTGCCATCTTCAGTATTCAGTATACTTTTAGGTCTTTCTGAAGAATTCTTGTATTTACAAATAATCCACTAAACTGGCCATGAATGTGTTTATGATACAATGACTTGGAGATATAGTGTCACACTATAACAGGGCTGCATTATCAGCATTATTGATACTTATGACTGAGAACAAAGAGATCTCTTATATGCATTACAAAAAGTTTAGATGCATCCATGGCCTTGGCACACTGGATATTAATAATAGTCACTGCCTGTCCTGTGACCATGAAAAGTTGTATATGTACAGGCAATAACAGAAGTCAACTTGAGAGAAAAATAAACTTATGTTGTGATCTGCTATATAGAAATACATTTTTAATTTATTTCTCAAAATAGCTAGACATAAATTTCAAATATAAATTAAAACCAAGAACATTAAGTATAATTATAAATCGAGTAACAAAATTAGTTACGGCCCATCTTTGAATATCATATATAAGGAATATAATAGCTATTTCTTATGAAACAATTTCTCAGAAATGGGTTTTGTATGATATCCTTAATTTAGGGTTAGAAAAGACATAGAAACATTTTAAAACTGCAGCCAATTTCAAATATGTCAAATTTCAGTCAATGCTGTGTGTGTGTGTGTCAAATTACTAACTCCTTACTTTATAAAGTGCCATTAAAATTGATTCAAAAGGATGGGCTAGAAGCCCAAACTTAGCATATAACTTCAGTAACTGCTATGCTGTGCATCTGTGGATATGCCCAGATGGCTTTATTGTGGCTATTTAAATGAGAGAATCTATAATAAGAAGTCACCACTTAGTTAACTCATTTTAGGGGATACTTAGCATAAACATTTGGTTAAAACTTCTAAGGCTTTGCCATCATATGTTTATGCCTCATGTATGTGTGTCCTTATGAATTCAAGGGTGGTATATATTTGGCCTAAATAGCAATCTTCCAGCTTCAAGTCAACATACATTTTCATTTTTGTTTTCCATGGAAAAACATTAATTGCCTTTTAAATTAATATCTAATTTCTGATTAGTTTAGATATAAGTAGAATTTAGATGTATGGTTTGATATGATAAAAATAAAAAAGTTGAGTAAACTAAAAATAGTATAAATATCATGTTTATAGAGAAAGCAAAAAAGAGACAATTGATGGGTAAAATAACACTGTTGTTTTTCCTTTGATACTATAAAATCAAATACAGACAACACTGAAAAGGAAAGGGTTTTTGGAATTTAGAGATTTTGCATATTTTCTCCCGTAATATTTTTACATAGGGGCCAGAGATGGCTCAGTGGTTAAGAGCACTGCCTCCCATTCCAAAGGTCCTGAATTCAATTCCCAGCAACCACATGGTGGCTCACAACCATCTGTAATGAGATCTGGTGCCCTCTTGAGGAAGAGACCTTGTCAGTCATCCTCATCAACTTAGACTATGAAACCCAATATGGACAAGTTCAACAGAACAGCCATATATGGGCTGCCCATGGATGCGTCAGCATTGCCAGGGTATAAATTTCATTTTTTTTTCTAGAATAGAGCAGTGAATTATTGAAAGTATCCACTTATCTTTATTAAGTAAATGACTGGTTATATATAGCACAACACATATCGTTTGAAAACAAAAATTTTATAAATAATCTATCAATTAATGTATTGTCATCCTATTAGTTGGTGATAATAAATCTTTTTTTTTATTAAAAAATTTCCACCTCCTCCCACTTCCCTTCCCTACACCCGCCCTCCAGTCAAAGAGCAGTCAGGGTTCCCTACCCTATGGGAAGTCCAAGGTCCTCTCCCCTCCCCCAGGTCCAGAAAGGTGAGCATCCAAACAGACTAGGCTCCCACAAAGCCAGTACATGCAGTAGAATCAAAACCCAGTGTCATTATCATTGGCTTTTCAGTCAGCCCCCATCGTCAGCCATATTCAGAGAGTCCGGTTTGATCACATGCTTCATCAGTCCCAGTCCAACTGGCCTTGGTGAGCTTCCATTCAGGCACCCTCTCCTCTGCTGCCCAAGGAAACTAAATTCGTGATTCTAGAGAAGCTAAATAAGAAGGTGAACCCAAAGAAAAACATAAAGTTATCCTTCTGGATCCTGGAAGCGGACAAGATTGCCGGGCAGGGCTTGGGAGCATAGGGGTGGGAGTAGGGTTGGGGTAAGGGGAAAGGGGGAGAGAGAAGGAAGAGGGGAGGATGGGGAGAGCTTGGGGAATGGGATGGAGGAGGGGTGGATGTGGGAGCAGGGAAGTAGATATCTTAATTAAGGGAGCCATTTTAGGGTTGGCAAGAGACTTGACTCTACAGGGGTTTCCAGGTGTCCAAGGAGATGCCCCCAGCTTGTTCCTTGGGCAGCAGAGGATAATAAATCTTAAAAAAAAAACTTGAAAGTATCTTTATAATATCTACTGAATAGTGTGTTATTTCAATATATTTACAATATACAGAATTCTAAGAATTGTTATTAAACAAGTCTTTTTTCTTACAACATTCACGTTATAATTTTTGGTTCACATCTTATATAGGCAAAACCACAGTATATTGTACATGTGTTCCCATACAACACCTCCACCCCTCTCTCCTGTTCACCATAGATCATAGAAATCTCTTCCATGACAATAACCAAAACTGGACCAAGTGGTTAGTTAGGCTCCACTGGCATAGTAGTGGAACTAGTCTTCAGATTACATTTGGCTACTATTCATTCTTATTTCATTTTTCTAAATCTCAGTGATTGAATCAATAAGAACTTTACATATAGCACAAATTACTTATATACTTAAAACAGTGTTGTTTTTATTTCATTGACTTGCTAAAAAGCTCATGAAAGCAATACAAAATTAGAGACAGTAATTTTCCAGTAATGAATCTCATAGAAAAGCTACAGGAAATCTAAGACCAGAGGTCAAATGAAGAGATCAGTGTTCTAAGAGTGAATAGTCAAGAACATCCAGATAGTAGCATTTGAATTTTCCTAGTCAGTGACAACTGGAACAGGAATCAGATGTAGTAAATGGTGGAAAAAAAGGAAAGATAAGGAAGACAAGAAACAAATTTCTCCTCCCATTTCCCAACTCCCAGTACTGTTATATTGATTTATTTCACCTACAGCCTAGCTAACAAAATCATGTAGAAAGTGTTGAAAGTCAGTTTCTGTCAAGTTATAGAGAACAGAGGGTGGAAGTATTTCGATGGGGTTTCAAGTAATTTTTTCCATATAAATTGTGCCTCACACCAAAGATCTGATGATAATATTGATTATAAAACACTATCTGTGTATGGATGTGAACATTATAACTACTATGGCAGGAATCACGTTGATACATCAATGAATAGTTCTTATTTTGCTTTCGTTATCACCTTGGAAATTATACTTATCTTTGATCAGCAGTATGAATCTAATAAGATGTGTTGAACTTTATAAAATCCAAGGGAAGTCTCCAATCACTCGAAATGCTGTCTTTTGTAATGACTGGAACTCCCGAAAAGAAAAGTGTCTGGTTTCCATTTTCTCAACAGTAGTTTTCTGAAGAATAGCCGATCAGCATAAGCAACAGTTGTAATACTTAGGGTATAAAGAAATGGTCCAAAGAATACACACAAAAGAAATTTTATTACCTAAGAGCAATAAAAAGATGTGGTCCTTAAACCTCTGTCTTCACACTTCATCTTCCCCTCTATTTTAGTGTGATAAAAACTCTCAGTCAGAGGGTTACCATACACCTTCATTCATTTAATAGCCACAAATATGAATGAGTTTTTAATAATCTACCATAATAATAAAGTACCTTTGATTTTATATGTTATGGCACTTTAACCGATTGTTATTTCAGGAGGTATCTAATCAAATGTATGTGTTAATCAAGTTGATTGATTTTTTTTTTTTGTTTTGCTTGGGACAGAAGGTGTAGGAGGAGAAAAACAGAGAGGGGCTGGAAAGTAGGACAGGAAGGAGAAAGTTAATGTAATCTATTCTAATTTTAAGTGTAAAAAGGTAAAAATACATTTAAAAATGAGGAAAGAATTTAAGTCATGGGCGGTGGTGGTGCACGCCTTTAATCCCAGCACTCGGGAGGCAGAGGCAGGTGGATCTCTGAGTTCGAGGCCAGCCTGGTCTACAAGAGCTAGTTCCAGGACAGGCTCTAGAAACTACAGGGAAACCCTGTCTCGGAAAAAAAAAAAAAAAAATTTAAGTCAGTATTCTCCAGAAAAAGATCAATAAACTTATCTAATTTTGCTTATAAAAACTATAATGGTATATGTTTCACAGATATTAGGATGGACATTTTCAAGATGCTAAATAACCACAGGTGTTATTTAATATTGGGAAAGATAGGAAGATCTTTGTACCTTTGGCAAGAATATAAAAGTAAACAACCATGTTGTAAAACATTACTTACCTTCTCAAATGTGAACCATAGAGCTCTCATTCTATAAAGCAATTATATTGTAGAGGATGTATTTAAGATAAACACAATCATGATCAAACATGGACTCATAAATAATATTCACATTAACATTTTTCCAATACTCCAAAGTAGGAAAATAATCCTATATCCTCAACGCTGAGAATAGGCAAGCAAAATGTTTTTGCAAACACTGGAAAATTATTTATCAAAAAATCAAATATTGGTACCACTAGAACATTTATGAACTTTGAATGAATACATGTTAAGGAAAATATAGACCTGAAAAGAGACTTTATACTATAGGTGTCTACTTACTTTAAATGTACAGAAATGGTAAATTATAAAGGCAACATTATAAAGACAACTTCTTTTTGGTTTAGGGTTGAGAAAACAGGAATTGAGGTGATAATTCCTACAATATTCATTTTGTGAATATGGAATTACTTTAAATGTAGCGGCGGTCGGCAGAATTTGGAAATAACCGAAAATAGTCCTTTTAGAATAAATCAGTTTTAATAAAAGGAGAATAAGGGAACTTACAAAGCCAAGGCTCCAGTGAAGTAGAGGGTGAGGCGAGGAAAAAAACAGGGGCGTCTCTCCCCCACCCGGTTCTTTTTAAAGGTACCTTTCTCCCCTGGGGCAGCCACGCCCCTGAACGCAGGGATTGGGCCAGCTGCCCCAACATTTAAAGATGATTACATTGATATATTTGCAACTAGTTGAATATAGTAGATTTTTTCTTAATAAATATTCATAAGTAATATTTTTATTATATTAATATATCTCATTTTAAATGGGAATGTAGCATAACAACAGAATTAAACCTCATTAAAATGCTGTGAAATTATAGTCATATATTTGTGAAACTTAAGGAATGATAACATAAAACAACACTGTTCTCAGCATGCCATTCTTTTGAACCATAAAATACTCAAAAAGCAGCCAAACACAGATGCGCTTTGTGTTATATGCTCAAACACAGGGCCAATAAGACAGCTTAGCAGGTAAAGGCCCTTTCCCATGCAAGACGGCAATGTGAGTTTGATTTCTAAAAGCCAGATAAAAGTGGAAGACGAGAACAAACTACATAAAATTGCCTTCTGAGCGCCATATGCGGGTGTTGGCACACTGATTCTTGCACTCATGTGTGCATGAATGCATGCCCACAAGGTTTAAAATATTATTTTTCAATGAATATGAACAGTTTTCACTTTTATCTGTTTTCTGCTACCATTTTTTTGCTTGTGTGTGCTTTTCATACTAGACGAGTTTTCATTAAAACTCAAATAATGGAACTTGATTTTCAAGCACGAATAAACAGACACCATTTTCTGTGTATGCTAACCAATAATTTTGATCCCTTTCTTGATATTTGGAATGAGTGTTCTGTCCCCAGTAGGGCAGTCTAAACACCAAGAGAAAGATTTTCCTTTGCATTTGTTGGCTTTCGAGTGCACGTGTCTCGGCTTTAATATCTCTTAAGTAGAGTTTACTTTGCAGGGAATCTGTTTATTTAGCCTTAGTACATGGCAAAACCAGAAGAGTAATAGGAATGTGTAACTTGAAAATGCACAGTGCATAACTGAATATTTGAACACGTCTCAAAGCAGTGGTGCAATTTGATCCTTATAATCCAGTTTACTTTCCTTTTTCTCCCTGAGAGAAAAGGGCATGGTTAGCTAGGATTTATTTCATCTGCAATTTTCACATGACAAAATTTACTTTTAAGTTTAAAATGATGTTGTTTCAGTCCCTGGTGTCTGAGTGTGATGAGAGCTGGAAAAGTAGACGGAACTGCAGACGTCTAATATTGGCATGACATTTGCTTTCCATTTTCTGCAGTGTGCACTAGTGGGATGCTGCTGAATGTTAAAGCCTTGGCAGAGTCGCTAGTGGAGAATGTCTATTTATTTCACAGAGAAGGAAGTAAAATTTCTAGACCAGCGATGTTTATTTTCTAAATCACCCATGATTAGTTTTTATTTCCTGTTGTTGTAGTATTTTTTTCTCTGGTTGTACATAAGCTGAAAAACACTGAATTTTAACCTCACTGAAGAGTTGCATGTAAGACCACACTATTTTCAGAATAAAAAATAAATCTGTACTTTTCTAATACATTGGATTCCTGTCAACAGTGAAGAGAGACTCAAAGTGTAAGTCACTGATGCCATGGTAATCCTATCACCTTTCCTATTTTCATCAATTGGGAATGTTTGAAAATAATGACTCCCTTTTGTTTCCTTTGGCAGATATTTGTAGACTTTGGTTAAATATTTATTGGAATATTTTATGTATGGAATAAATCTATAATGCATTATTAAAACTTTACCTGGAAGAAGGCATTTTCTGTGCCAGCAATAGGGCCCAGCACACCATCAATATGCATATCACAAACAATAAAGAGAAGAAGAAGAGAATTTAAAGGTGATGTCATGCAGTCACTTGAAATTCCAGATAGAAAGCAAGAAAAGATCCTGGGTTTCTCTGACCTTCCAGGCTATAGCAGTTTGTTAATACCAGTCTCATGAGAAACCCTGTTTCAAAATTTAAGATGGGAAATATGTTCAATTTATCTACTCCAATTAGAAAGTAGTCTTATGACAACTGAGAAACACTTTAGTTTATAACAATAACTCATTAAGCATATTTCAAGAGAAGAAAGGTAATCCTCAATCTTACCACATGGTGAGATTTGAGAACCACAAAAAGAATTTGGTCTGTCAAGACATGACCACTGGTACAATCATGGTGCAAGCTTCATGACAGTAACCAGCAACTTTCTGATTGAATTTAGGATCTATTTATTTATATAACAAAGGGATTTCCCATATGCACTGTATTAGCATTGGATCTAGCAGTCTTCTATTTACTCTTATCACATGCTTAACATGTTACTCTTAACACATTCTTAACACATGTCATTGTGTTACAAGAAAGCCTTTCCAATTTTCTTAATCCAAACCGGGCTTCATTATATTTATTTTATGCTAAAAGTAAAACTTCCAAAATAATTCTTCTCTCTCCATATCCTCAAGTTAGTTATAATAGTGACCCTTTAATGCAGATTGCCTCTATGATAAACCTACTCCATATGCTAAATTCTTTACCTGTCTCCCACCAGGTTGAAAGTTTTGAGGGAACTAAACATGCTTATTTCTGTAGCTTAATATCTAGCAGAGTGTTTGTGTCAAAATTAAATGATAATAAAATAAAATAATAGTTTTCATACAAATACTATCTCTGTGGGTCTAGATAAGTGACCTAGAGATTCCTAGTGTGTACTGCCCTTCCAGGGACCAGAATTGTGCTTCAAGAAAGATCACCATTTATTCTAACTACCCCAAATTGGTTAATGTACCATACCCTGTAACTACAACTCCAGGAGACATCCAAAGCCTCTGAACTCCACAAACAAGTACACTCCATTGCACATTCTCATTCACAAATATACATGATTAAAAATAAATATTTAAATAAAAATATCTTTGTAAAACTACCATTTTATACTAACAGTAATCTCTATAGAGATATAGACATAAGTATAAATGTTTTCATATTTTGATTGCTGTCTAAGTGTTCCAAACAAAATAATAAAAATGAGAAATAGAAAAATAAAAAGTAGGTGCAAACCTTTAATGACATGTCTTTAAAAATATCAAGTATTATTTCTATTGGAAGCAGAAATGGCTGACATGTGGTCTATGCTTTAGAAATCTTACAAAGGCAATTCCAGTGATCTAGAAGAGTGAGTAGCTCTTAGGCACAGCAGACATGCCTGCCTTGGTTTTATATCCAAACCCTACTCCATTCTTCAAGACCCATGATTTTATATTTGCACATACAACAATTGCTTTCAAATATTCTTAGCATTTTCCTTCTCCAATATAAATCCCTCTCTTTTTAGAATATTTTTCAAGATTTTACCATGAGGCTTTTCATGGGCCAGTGAAAAACATTTTGTTGTTAAACTTCTAAAATATTTGGGAAAAGTTTATACGACATCTATATCTAACTAATATTCCTTAGCTTTATACCATAACTTTCTGGTTCGTTCTTGAAAAGTGGTGGCAATTTTAATTATAAAAAGTATTCTTCTCTGTAAAATTTCTCATGTCATTGCTTTTCCTTGGCAGCATATTTAATAATTTTCATATTGCTCTCCTTTAAAGTTTTTCTAGTATTTCTCTTGCTGAACTGTATTTATGAAATATATACTTTCATCAATCTATAATTTTTACAGCAGAGACTACTTGACTGAAAACTGTATTTTCCCTAAAATTTACTGTATTATTCAAGATAATTGTACTTCAGTAGATATATAAAAGGAACAGGAAGACAAATTAAAGATTTTACATTCCCAGCATAGACTTGATGGAGCAGTGTTACCCAAGGGTGTGCATCTTAACCTCTTGTTTGTCTATTTATTGGTATCTGTTATATCATTGAGCTATATTATCATTTTCAAGTTTTTATTCTTTTCTCAAGAATAGTCATATCCAATAAGTCTACAGATGTTGGGATGGGGAAAAGAAACCAAACTTGTATGTGAAAAGAATAGGGAAGGAAACACTGATAGAGAGCAAAGAAAGAGGAATAATGAAAATATATCAAGGAAATATTAGTTTGTGGTATATTATCATAATTATGTACATATTTGTGTATATTATATCTATATAATATATACATAATTCAAATTAATTTAAGCCCAATAGGATTATAATGATGACCAAAAAGCCATAGATAATCCGACAAAAATCATGGTTTTACATATGGAAAATCTTCCGTCAGGCTGCTGTTTAGAAGAGTCCAAGAGATGTCCAAAATGATATAGTCTATTAGCACTGACCTTGGTTAACTCCCAGAAATTGATGTAAGGTCCAACTGTTGGAAACACCACATGTTCTGATACAGGTAAGATCCAATTGATGCAGGTACCACATATTCAGATACAGAATTGTGAAAAGCAAGCTGGAACTGCCCTGGAAGCACCTTCCTTGAGATATTATGCAAGGTGTCAAGGGAAGGAAGCAAGGAGTAGTTCCACCCAACTGTCAAGGCTGTCCACAACTATGGCTAGACCAACAACTACCCAGGACAAACATTCTGTATAGTATCTCCATTCACTTGTCAAGTACTACTTTACACTCCTCTTCAAAGTATTAAAATCTTGACATATCAAACAATTTGGCAGAATCAAAGATTTATTTTATTTTTATTTATTTTTCTTTTATTTTAGATGTGGCTAGGAGGGGGCATGTTGCACATGGGTGTAAGTGCCTGTAGTGACCAGAAGACGGCATCAGATCCTCTGAAAATGGAGCTACAGGAAGTTATGAGCCACATGTAACATGTGTTCTGAGACTTGAACTCTGGTTCGTTTTAAGAATTGCAAGCATTCTTAATCACTAAGCTGCTTTCGCTCCAGCCCCAATAGGCCTTATTTTTGAACACTTCACATCTGAATTTGTAGCATAGTTTTTTGTTTGTGACTCTTTTTGTTACCCAGTCATGTTCGTAGACATTTTTTCATATTCCTTGGGAGCTGTTGTGTGATGCCATCTCTGATTAGTTTTTTTACATTATAGATTAACCATTCCAGTGTACCTATTTTACATTAAAATGAATACAGCATTGGGAAATGTGCTCTTATTTCACTGCAAGAAAGGCAAGTGAGAACTAACAGATAAAGGGGCAGAGCCACACTTAGATAACATCCTTTAGCAGCATTGTATAGATAAAAGAAATATGTATTTAAACGGCTTTGAATACAATTATTTCTTCTTGCCTTAGTCTATTTAATTTATTTGTCTTCTTGTAGACAAAGATAGTCAAAGTAGACAAGAAGAATCTGTGTGACTAGTCACATCTGAATGTCATATAGAAACATGAATTTTTTATTTTTATGTTAATTCCATTCTACAATGCATGCTTTGAATTACTTTCTGACTTTCAAATTTTAATTATTCATTTATTTTTCATTATTTTCTATAATATATTTTAATGATATTGAAGTCAATGTTTTTATTGTTAAATGTGAGAAGAGAAATAAATTGTATCAATATACTTTTATTGCTTTGTGTTTATTTCATCTTTCAAATACTGAAATTAAAATTTTTAAATTCCTTATGTATCACTATACCATCAAAACATTTATTTAAGAAATTGATAACTTCTTTCACATTGCAAATAAAATTTCCAACGATAACTTTTTTAGTGTTTCATTGTACATTTATAACCAAATATCTTGAGTAAATGCAAATGTCAAGATATTAAAAATGTAATTAAGGAAAATGACCAAAGTGTTTCTATTAATGTTTTAAAAAATGAATGCTAAAAACAAAGACAAGAGAAATAAATGATAAAAAAAATGATAGGGTTGGGATGAGGGAGAATCAGAGACAAATTTAGAAGTGGAATAAATATTATGAAGCATGTAATTGAATTGAGTGAGAGGCCCTGGACTCACGAGTAAAATGTGTGTCCTTGTGTACTTGTTTGCACATTTATATGGAGGATTACTCTTGATGTCTGAATGATCACTACATTAACTACAAAGAAGTATGCAGGGACCCATATACATGTGTTCCAATACTAGTAAATACACACAACATCATTTGTACACAGCACACACACTTCAGAAATAAATATCAAAAGAAAATGGAGAACAGGAAGGAGTTAGCTGAAATAATGAATCCTGACTTAAAAGACATCACAGAAACATTTTTAATTTGTGGAACAAAATAATAAGATAGTAGAAACATATATTACTTAACAAAAGAAACAGAGTATCATGTGATATACGCTGATAGAATTTGATGTAACCTTTGTTGCATCAAATTAAAAAGAATCTGCCAAAGAAAATTCCTTAGAATAATCATACAAAATAAGAAGAAAAGATAAAAGTATTAAATGAGTTAGAGAAGGGCTTTTACATAGAAAATGGAACAAAATATAATGACAGTGAACGGGTTTACATATCATATGAAAGTTCAGCAATGAAGTAGTTGCTTTGAAATTAATGAAAACTTTAAGCTACAGATTGAAAAAGGATACTAGATCAGTGAAAAATAATTTCAAATACACAATACATTTGCATTCATTTAGCTCATTACTTCTCAAGAATTAAAAGTGCAGAAAAGCTATCAGAAAATAATATTGCCTTCAAAGAAGTAAGAGTTAGCCTGGCAGAAGATTTTTCTTTAGAAATGGTGTGAGAAAACACTGTTTGCCAAAGAAGAAAATTTTGAACTACTAAGCACAGCAATTCTGTTTTTAAACAAATAAACACATTAGAAGTTAGCAAGCATATTGTGGCTATTTTTTTTAAAGCTAAAAGAAGTTGAGGCAGAAACTGAAGGAGATGAGAAAAGAAGCCTCCGTTAAGTTGTTTAGCTTTTTTCCTACCTTTGATGAACTACCTTGCTTATACTATTATCCAAACATTGTGGAATCACCCGTATTGAGCTAGCCCTTCTTCCATGATTCCTTTATGGATATTCTTTCATGTGTGTCAAGATGATAATGAATAATAGATAACACATAAAATGCATATACATGCAGATAAAATATATATACACATATATTCATACAGCATACATGCATACACACATTGGTACAGTCATCTATTTCATTTGTATATAAATTTATTTGTATATAATTCAATACACAAGTAGATTTGCAATAATTCACATAATTATTAATATCTTTTCCAATGTGCCTAATATAGAGGCCGATAAATAATACTAAAATTATAAAAAATCAGATCAAAGAATGTAAAAAATCTTGGTACGAAACACCTCTTCAGTGCACATAGGCACATGGGCTTGCTGATAATAAGAGATGTCCTTCTGAAAAATGTAATAATTCTAGTTTCATAAATCTCATCAAAATATCTTAATGGAATTGTTAAAGCATTCTTTTAAGAAATAAAATTTCTTGCCTTGAAGATTTAATTTTCAGCCTTCTCCTTTCTTCTCTTTATTCATATTTCTCTTGTTCTGATTCAAGTAAAATTTAATTATCTATAATAAAATTACTTCATATGAAAAGTAATCAAATATTTAGAAAACCATTTTGATCCATTTGAATGTTCTGTAAGCAAATACAGGAAAAAAAAACTTACCTAAGTCAAATAATAATGTCTGGTTTTAGAATAAAAGCAAGTATTTTAAATATTTTCTCTTTCTTTTTATGTCGATTTTCTTAAAACAAACATAATTATGAGAGCAAATTAATAATTTAGTTTCTAATGGTAAAGTTCATATTCACAAACATGGGATTTAATTTAACTTAGGAACTAAAGACTTGGAAAAAATTGAGTAATATCAGGAATTTAGGGATGTTATCATCTATAGATGACATCTAAAGTAAGCCTATGTAGAGATTGTTCTGATCAACACAGGTACAATGAGTTCATTATGTTGTTTCTTATGAACTTTGTAACTGGTCACTAGATATTACTTTTTCTTTTCTTTTCATTGCATTTATCTGTGATGACATGATCATCATATGGCATGGCCAGAATGCATTTGTAAGGAGTTGGAGTGCTTTATGAAGAAAAGCATTATTAAACAATTTTATCACGTGTTCATGAACCATGTGTAAATATTACAGAACTCTTTAAGTGTGGTGGACAAAATGTGAACAAATGAATAGCATAAAATTTGTGTTTTTAAAAAATATGTTTTGAATCATTTGTTGTTCTGATCCTGATCTAAAACCTTGATAAGCTTTGTAGCTTTTTTTTTTGTTGTTGTTGTTGTTTTACTAACACACTTTTTTTCCCCCAAGTTTCAAACCTGGAATACATTCTAGAATTGAAAAGGCGATTATGATCTAGAGCTAAGTGCATATCCTTCCTTTGATATTTTCCAATGATATCTCCATTAATTAAAACAAAAAGCAAAAATCGCATTGATATGTTGTGCTGAGATGATAAGCACAGATCTGGGTTGATGTCTGAATCTTGTAGTCTGCTTTACTTTTCATTAGCATTTGTTTATGGAGATGACAAGTTGGGATGGGAATAGGGTCCTGAAATACATTCACAGCTGAGTTAATGGGTGTTACATTATCTCCTACGAAAACAAAAAGTTGACTTTAAAAATTCAGTGCTAATATCCATGTCGCAGATTTGCCCAAGAGGGAATTTTTATTGCATTTCCTGTGGGATCTAGTAAATGCAAATAATATTTTAAACTGTCCTATATGAACAGATGGCCCAGCAGAGGGTTTTCCTCAGAGAGTCCAACTCCATTCTGTTGCAGGGTGGGCAGAGATAATAACCATGGAAGTTGCAATCTCCTTAGGCACATGGGGGAGATAAGGCATGCTTGGCCACACTGAGACTGGGAGTCACTAGGGGACAACAGCTGTATCTGACATCCACCAAATGGCATTTAGGAAGATTAAAATGATGGACTATGGAGAAAACAAAAGTTAATTACTCGGGGCCACAAGGCTAGTCAAGACAGTGCTCACAATCACACCACACTAGATTAGGGATAGATCAGGTCAAGGGAACAAAGCTGGCAGGATGGAATTTGGTAATATTTTATTAACTGCCTGATTGAAAACTAGCACTTGAATATAATTCAGTTTATTTTATATATAAATATGTAAAGAAACCTCAGGTGAGTATTTTCTAAATGCAAAAATATTGCAAAATATAATTTGGAAATTTCTAGTCAATTTTATTCTGATACAAATGTTTGTGGTTATAAATTAAGTTCTGAAAGGCAGCAGAGAAAGAAACACACTCTGTCGTTGCAGTGCCATAGAACATTGTTCAAAGCTAAGCCTATTGCCATCTGTAGGAGGAGTCAAGGACAAAACCCTGTCTGTCTGAGGTTTGTGTGTTTGTATGTTGTTGTTGTTGTTTACTGTTTAGGGTATCACAATAGTGAGGAGTGTGGATGAAAAATAACATTTCTGTGATGTAAGTAAATATTTGATTTTGTAGGTATTGTGATTTTTCATGAAAGCCAAAACCACACATGAAATGTATGCTGTGTACTTAAAAGTACTATTTAAATAAGATATTTGAACACAGTAGTTAAAGGAATGATAAGATATCTTGAAATTTTTAAAGTAAAAGCTGTTGTTATGCTAATAACATGGAACACAAACATCCATTCATTTCTCAGGAAATCTACCAGAGACAGAAAAGAAAACTAAATTACTACAAGAACTTGTGTATTCACGGAATTTTATTCTTAATACAACAACAAATATCCAAGCAGAAACACAGCTGAAAAGCATGATTCAACTACTTAAACAATAAAGAAATGTTAGTGACTGATGGGAGCAAGATATCGAAGAGGGGCAATGTTGCAGATAATTCAGAAGTTCTATCAACTATATTACTATCTTACTGGTATTTGAAAAACATTCCATTTGACAACACTGGAATTTTTATTTTCTTCCATGGTTCTCTGTGTAAATACTAAAATAAAACACATCCTGGTCCACAGAGGAAAATATTCATGAATTTAAAATAAGATAACTCAACAGTGTGTTTTCTAATAAGAATGACAGCAAAGAAGGCATTGGCAGAAAAGATAAAAATTCAAAAAGAAACGAAAAAAATAATTGATGTTTAAGTCATCTATCAAGTCAAGTAAGATATCTCAAGAGAAATCCACTGAAGAAAATGATAATGAAAACAGAACACAAGAAGACACCTGCGAAATGGTAAAAGTGGTTCTGGTGCAGCAAAGGAAAAGAGTAGGTTGGACATTTCTCCAGAAAGACAACACAGGTTCTGTGTGTGAAACCCATCAGTATAACCTATAGCCTTTTCAGTGCACAGAAGAAAACCATGAGAATAAAGGCTTTACATAAATCCCAGTTCCCCACCAGAACCCAGTAAAAGACAAAATACATGCTGATGAAGAGGAAACAAGCCAGTAGTCAATCAGTCACCAAATTCAATTCAATGCATTAAACTCAAAATATTAAAATGAAGAAACAAAAAAATAAATAAAATGAAGAAACAAATCCTGCTTCTGATAAAAGAGAGACCACTTGAAGTATATGTAACGAATAAGACAAAAATTAATATGACCAGAAATTTCCACAGATTGTTCATATATTATTAGCATAGTGGAAGCGTATTGAAACATCACTAGAACATAAATTAGAAAGCAGAAGTGAAATACACCAGTTTCTTGACAGGTATAAAATATTTCAACTCTTTAATATAAAATCGCTCATTTTAATACTCCTGTAACTATAAGGATATTGAATTTCAACTCAAATCCTAAAAGAAACAAATACAGAAGGCACGAAGGAAAGAAAGAAGAAGAGAGAGAGAGAGAGTGAGCTCATGAGAGAGTCTGAGAGGGGGATGAGGGAAAAAGGTGAAGAAAAGAAGGAAGGAAAGAAAAAAAGCTGTAGGATCATGTGGTTTACTAAAAAAAATTATACTAAAACTTAGGTTTAAATTACTATCAATTGCACAGAAACTGCTGTTATCCAGAGCTACTGAGTACCAGTATCGGCACTCTCTATGGACTCAGATTAGAATTTCCACTACCAGTGACAACTGCCTTGTGAGTGGGATCTGAGAGGTAGAACAAACTGACTGACTTAGGCACGTTTTTCCTGCAAGTATTTTTTTTTTAATTGGGGCAGATAAAAGAAGGAAAAAGAAGCATAGGCTAAGGGCAAAGCATCAGATATAAGGGTAAGGGCAAATCATAGGAAATAAGGGATAGGAATGGGGATAAGGCATAGGGGCATCAGACATAAGGCAGCGAGATGAAAAAAAGAAGGTGATCTCCACAAAGCGTTCTATTTTTAAAGGCATACAGACAAGTTAGCAGTCCCATAGGTGGTAACACTAGTGTCAAACATGCATTTTCGCAGAGTCACAAGATACCTTGTGGATCTCACAAGGAGGCACCTTATGTCTTAGAGGGCTGTGGCTTGGTAGCTATACTGACCTATGGACATGATTTGTATTAGCCTCTAGCAGGTTAACTTAAAAGAAATCTCTTCTGGGGAGCTTGGTTTTGACTCCAGAATGGTGCCCAGGTGATAATATTTTTTTCTCTCTGAAGGTAGTTTTAGCAACTCAGGCCTTTTTCCTGTATAAAGAGTTAATTTCCTGGGTTATGATCTTATATTACTTAAGACCAAGGTAAAGGGTAATACAGAATATGAGTAGCCTGTTAAGTCAGAGCAGAGGACCAGTAGATTACGTCTTCCAGAGTCTGCTGTTAGAGCCGACATATTATCACATTCATGAGGCTCCTTCTTTATTGGTGACTTATGTCAATAAAGAAAATTTGTGCGGAACTATTTTTATGTAGATTTTAGCTATGAGAACAAGGGCTTGACCAAATCCTTTTCGCACCATGACTACATGGTGTTGGGGGAGGTATCCAGTTGCCCTACAGGAAAAATCAGGTTTGTATACTGCTGGGATGTTATAGAAGGAAGAAATGGCACAATTTTACATGATTTTTATAGAATTGACAGTGGCTTATCCAAACGACAGATGTGCCTACCAATCTACAAAATGGGTTCTCCAGGTGGAGTGTGCATATACACTTCCCGTGAATTAGTCCAATAAATCTGTCAGCTGTACATTTACTGTATAATATTTGTGGGCTCACCATATACCATTACTAAAAAATGTTAATCAACTAGTCTTATTTACAGATGGGCAAAAGACCAATATGCTTTGCTTTCCTGAATGGAGAAATAAATATAGTTTTCATAACTAAATTATAAATCCAGTGATATTATAATAGAAAATTGAGACACAGGTAATGAAATATCAATATCTACTATTGTTTAGCTACAATAATTCTCAAAAATATTAGAAAATATGATTGAATGATATAGAAACAAAAAAGTTCAATATCATAGCACATTCTTGAGATCTCAGCACTAGGGATAAGAATCAGGAGGATCATTGCAGGTTTAGGCTGTATTGCTCTTATCCTGCTTCAGACAGATGTGGCTACATTATGAGGTATGCACACATGTTTGTGCGATTGTGTGTGTGTGTATGTATGAAGATGAATTGATGATCATTCTAAGAAAGTGTCATGATTTAAATATTCAAACTTCAGTCTTATGTAACATATTTATAGACCAAAGAAGAAATTTATGCTCTTATGTAAATTTATGCAGAAAAATAACCCAGAAAACGTTCAATAGCTATTAATGAAGCCCTACAAATTAGGATGAAAAAAAGTCCTCAACTTCAATAGCATCTAAAGAAACAAATATGTATTAATTCACTTCTTTTGAGATACAGAGTTCTGTCTGGTCTCTTGCTAGTTCATTAATCTTTATGGGTGTTTCGAATGAAACACATGCATCTCAAAACTAAGAGGTAAGAGACACATATGAGAGAAAACTTAGGGTATTCGTCTTTTGGTATTTTCTGGTGTGGGAAGTCCTTCTGTATATGTGGTCATTGGTTAATGAATAAAGCACTGCTTTCGGCCAATGGCTTAACAGAATGAGATCTCTATATAGAGAGAGTAGGCAGATCAGATAGAGATGTCATGTAGCCGACAGGAGAAAGATATGAGCTGCCAGCTAGAATCTTGCTAGTAGGCCATGAGCCTCGTGGTAAAGTATAAAATAATGGAAATGGGTTGATTCCAGATGTAAGAGCTAGCTAGCAATATGCTTAAGCTTTTGGCCAAGGAGTGATTCAAACAATATACTTTCTGTGTGATTATTTTGGAAGTCTGGGCCACCAGGAATGAATGAGTAGTCTCTGCCAACAGGTTTCTATACCCATTATTATTGTTTTTAGTTCTATCCATGCATCTGCAAATTTCTTAATTTCATTTTTCTTAACTCTTGACTAATTTTGTAAACATATCATATTTTCATTTTCCATTCTTCTGTTGATAGACGTCTAGTCTGAGTCTATTCACTGACTGTGAATTGAGTAGAAGTACGTGAATGAGCAAGTATCTCTTTAGTAAGACTTTGTGACCTTTGCATGTATTCCAGAGTGCGGTATAGCTGGATTCTATGATAGATATGTTTCCAGATTGCTTTTTAGGAAACTATGAACTAATTCCACAGTGGTTACACCAGCTTGTACTTGCATAAGCACTTAATATGTGGTTAGAATTTCCCATATTCTCACCAGCATCTGTTACGTTTTTGTTGTTTATTTGTTTGATAATTGTTTTATATCTTGGCCATTTTGACTGGCGTAAAACAAATCTTAAAATAAGTTTAACATGCATTTCTCCTATGGCTAAGGATGTTAATAAGTCTCCCCCACCCCATGCTTTGCCTTTTGAGAACTGACATATTTTTTTCATCATAGTTTCTTCTCACACAAGTGTAAATTCACTCAATTAGCAGAATTTTTTATTTATATTTCAAAGACATCTCAGATATTGAGAACTGTCTGGAGTGGCTACTTTATAGTGACCTACTCACAAATTTAAGGCTTCTAACACCGAGAAGAACAATTATAAGATAAAATTTGAGAAACATATTTGGAAATATGTAGTTATCCTTTAGCTGTTAAGTTTACATATTCATCCATAATAACTAATTTCATTTTCTCATCAAGTCCTTATTTCATTACCTTTCTCCAGTCATTCTAGGGACTCAAAATTAAATGCCTAGAGAAAATATTTTAATATAATTATCTTAATAAATAAGTTGACAAGTGATTAAGAAATACTTTATGCCTATAAATGTGAATCCACAAATGAGCCCTCACATCCAAATGCACATATCACCATATATAACACTGTGAAAGTACAGAGAAAGAAAGAGAGAGACAGAGACATAACGAAAGCCACATCAGTCCCTCAATAGTGGAATATGATGTGTGTGTGTGTGTGTGTGTGTGTCACACACACACACACACACACACACACACACACAGAGAGAGAGAGAGAGAGAGAGAGAGAGAGAGAGAGAGAGAGAGAGAGAGAGATCTAAATTCTACAGCATAATCTTACATAATCTTGAGTGGGGAAAGAAGGAGCTGGGGAATGGAGAGGAAGGATGTGTGCTAATGATCTGTGGATAGTAAAGAATTTTTTTCTCTGCAAAAGCCCTTTGTACAGTCCCAAGCAACCAAAAGAAACTGACAAAACTGATCCTTAGATTTAGTACAGTCAAATGTTTATACCTTTTTTTTTTTCTTATGTGTACCGTAGAGAGAAATAAATGAGCTACCCAAATTGAGGACTCTCTTAATTGGGGAAACCTAACAAGTCTGGCAGGAGCAATGCCAGAATGCATAGTAGCCATGTGGCTCCTTCTTTGTAATAAAGCTGTCAGGACTGCCATGCCCAGGATTCATGGTCTCCTCCTTCTTCCTACTTGAACAGGGTGAGAGGATTATGTAGATGAGTCACGACACTCTATCTGCCTAGGAAACCTTGTCTTGTGTGCTTGGCATACATTGAATTCTTTTCTATACTACTGAATGCCCACAGCTCAGAACTGTGTCTAGGGATAAACACCTTAACAAAGCTGTTTAACAGCTCCACTAAATGGTTATGGCAAGCATATCCTTTGGGTGTTGGGAGAAAGGTTCTTCTCCCACCAATTGGCATCTTTTTCATTCTCTCCCTCCCTCTCCCCTCTATCTCTCCTCTCCTCTCTCCCCTTATCTTTACCACTTTCTTGTTTTTTTCTTTTAGAAAAAAAAGTGCCTTGTGGGTAATGAATCCACGCCACTATATTCTTACTTCCTGTATAGTAGCTATTATAGTTTAAGACATACCTCCCACAGAGTTTTATCTAGTGTAGATCTCAATGGAGTGGTTGTATTTGCAACCATTGCTTTATGGTTCCATGGAGATCAGATTTATACAAACTATATCTTCCTTTCAAGATAAGAACCGCATCAGTTTAATGGAACTCTTCAAGAATCCCCCAAAGAAAAGTTAGACATGGATTTAAACTACTCATTCTAAATTCATTTTTAATCCTCATTTTACTTCACAGTTAACTACTCTAAATCCCCTTACAGCAGCATCCTATAGAGTACACCTACCTTGAAACCTGCAGGGATTTATTGATAGTGCTTTGCCCAGATGTCTCATTCAGTAGCATTCTACTTCTTCTTCTCTCCTCGAGACTGGGATGTAAGTAGCTGTGAAGGTAAAATAATAACTGTTCTCCAGCATGTTATTTTTAACAATTTTAGAAATAACATTACAAGCACACATTTATATAAATCATGGTAAGTATTTAACTATGGAATAGATATATTTAGCATCTAAAGAAAACTGAAAATATTTGAGTTGTCAATAACCACAAAAAATGAAAATAATTTGCTGGGCAATACACAGGAGTTTCATAAATGATTTTTAGTTTTCTTTTTGAATAATAAATTTTAGAGATTAAACCATGTTCCCTAATTAACCAGATCCCATGATAAGTCCATATAAAAGCAAAAAATTAAATTAAATAAATCAGAGTTTTATACAGGGTTTTTTATTCACTGTAGGAAAATTTTATTTTTTTTCTAAAGCAGATTGCTTTGATACTGTCAATATCACTTGAGTTGACTGACTATATTAACAAATTGAAAACCCATTTTAATATGTTTATTAGGGCACTCTTTTAATAAGCACTATTTAGTATTCTATATACATATTTAAATATATTCCATAAAATGTTTCAGGACAAATATGAATATTTCATAGACTTATATGTATTTCATCCAGATGGATCCATAATTTCTTTAATCTAGGAAGAATGTCCCCATTTAGAAACGTTTCTTAAATCTTGGATTCAACAAGATTCAATCTCCTCTTTTTATTTTGCCTTTCAAGTTAAACAGCTAGTCAGTACTATTATGCATCACTAATTCTACCTTCTCAAGATCCAAGCCATATATTTACTCCTTTGCAATATCAGGTTTTCCATAGATATTTAAAGATTTTATTTAAAACATATGGAAGGAAATTTTTATAATTTATTTACTTATTTATTTTATGTGTTTGGGTGTTTTAACTACATATACGGCTATGAATGTGAGTTTCTGGTTTCTACAGAAGCCAAAGACAACATTGGATGTTTTTGAAGTGCTGGTAAAGCTGGTTGTAAGCTGCCACATTGCTACTAAGAATATAAAGAGGGTTCTCTTTGTGGAAAACATAGCCAAGGCTCTTAACTACTGAGCATCACTGAAGTCCCGGAAACTCTGGTTTTTCTTATTGTAGTCTATGTTATTTTTCTTTAATCTTTGCATTATGACATCACCATATGTCAGTTTTGAAAAGTAAGGTATCTCATGTGATCTTTAGGTTTTATTTCTTGACTTTCACTTTTATCAAATCAAACATGTCTGATTTGATAAAAAAATCAAACATGTTCTTCCAGCATTTCCTCTTTCTCCTACTTCTATTGTTATTTTCTCAGACAAAGATAACCTAATGCTACTTTAGTTTGCAACAAATAACTTTTAATAATATTCCCAAATCTAGTTATTTTTCATTTTCTGGCGAATTGATAAAGTATTCGTCTTTTAATCTCATAAGGACAAACTTTGTGCTGCTAACTCTGTAATAAAACTATTGTATAGAAGCTTGTAAAATTAGAACCTGTGCTCAAATTATCTCTAGTCATAGAGAGATCCTTTGTCATGACTATGTCTTCACCATAATGTTGCTTAACTATTTATTGAAATTGCACCCATTATTTTTAGATACTGAGTTAATTCTAATCATCTTTCATTTTCTAATTGTTTCATGTTCCTTATTGCCTTGGTTTGATGGATTTATTTGTCAGAATTCATTGCTAATTTCTTAGATATTCAGAAAAAAAGAGCAATGTTTCAGTTTAGGAAAATATTTTCTGACTTTCCAGAAGTTACATTGTTGTTTTGTCCAATCAAATTATGACGTTCCTCTTTTATAAACAGCAAATTCTAAGATTACAATAGGTCAAATTTCAGTTTTGCATTAGATAACTAAAATAACCACCAAATACTATATGCTTGAAATGATTTTCTTCTCTATTCTTCTAACTTTGACAAAAAAGGAAGAGGAAGAGAAAATTAATCGGATGTCCAACTTCCTTCCAATAAACTTGCATGTTATTTTTCTTTAAGGTAATTTCACTTGATTTGTGTTCACTTTCAAAATGATTGATAATGATCACAAAAAACCAGACTTGCTATTTTCCTCCATGACCACAGCATTTTAAAAATGCAGAACTGAATATGACAAAGCATATAGATCTCACAATACAGCTTTTATAAAAGAACATTACTAAATGCTGCAAACATGGTCTCTTTTTTCATGCATGAATGAATAATAAAATTGTAATATGAATATAATTTTCTTTAAAGGGAAACATTTTGTAATAAACTATATTTCTTTTAGTACATTTTTGTTCATTATGTAACATAGTTATAAATTATAAACAAAAGATAACTAAATTTCAATTAAAAGTTCATATTAGCCATGCTTCCATTATCATTATTTGAGATATTTTCCATTTAATATAATCAGTATTAACACAGGGATTACATTTCAATGAGACCTTTCAATGCTTCCTCCAGCTATAACCATGAATTTATTTCACCATGAAAACAATAGCAGCATAATCCTAGTCACTGTTTCCATAAGTCTTTAAAAGATTATATGAATATTACAAAATCAAAAAATGTAATGATGGGGGTTGTAGAGATGGCACAATGGTTAAAGATGCTTCCCTGGTTGTTCTTCCAAAGTATTGGGGTTTGATTCCCACTATCCATGAAGAAGCTCATAACTGTCTATATATCCAATTCTGAAAAAATCTTTGTCCCTCTTCTGGCCCCTGCAGGCACCAAGCAAGCATGTGCTATGCAGAAATACATGAAATCAAAGCACCATATGTACAAAATGAAATAATAATTAAAAATTAGCATGTAATGATAAAATTAAAATGTCAATATTTCTTTATGTAATCGCTATTCCAAATTTGTAAAAATGAAAACATAACTCATAAGACTTAAGGTAGATACTAGATGGAATCTAAAATTGTAGGTAGATGTAAACACCACTCAGAGGCGAAAGGAGAAACATGTCTTACAGTATTGAATAGAAGTATGAAAGAAAAATGGCAGAGAATCTGTTCAGTATTGCAGACATATATATTCACTGAAAGTCATGCGATATGACTTATTTTAATAGAAAATTTTCTTAATTTATATTCTTTCAACAGCATGAATATTATTGAGATTATTTGGTTTCAGAAGTTTTGTTCAGTTCTCTTGTGAAACTAATGGAACCCAGTGGATTGGGAGGCAATTACTTGATATCTGTTTCCATTCAGTATAAAAAGAAATTGAATTTTTAGGACTTACTATTTCTATCAAATATTTAACATTTTTTATAAAGTCATTCATTCTCTTTGCCTAAGTTTCCATGTGTATAGTTATATAAATATATACCATAGACATTGTAGAAGTATTTCTTCATTATTTTGTTTATCTGAGCAACATTTTAACTTATTTTTATTTTTTGTAGATATTTTGATGTATTTATAATAATAATACATATAATATTAAAATAGTTGTTTTCCTCCAACTATTAATCTACTGAATATTTCAGGTTTTTATCTTTTATGGTGCAAATACAACCCACACCCAGAAATAGACAGGAGAACAAAATAATTCTAATCTCATAATCACTAGTTAAATGATGCACTTCTCATCCATATAAATGAACCAAGGAAGAGAGTTTGAACTCAGGAAACTTGTAGGGGAGGAGGCTTATGCCAGGAACTTGTGTGAAGCTCCCTAGACAAGTAATCTGAACTTTTTGTATGAAGAGGTGTTAGGGAGCTGGGGTGATACTTTTGACCAAAGAATACCCACTCTTTATTTGTGTATGCATTTTATTTGTACTTCACAGGAGTCTCTCTCTACCTCCAATTACTTCAGGTGGGGTCTGTGGCTTAGCTGGTCCCTCTTCCTCCTGGTCCAGGCAGGGCCCTGCATCTGGTAGTTGCTGCTATGGCTCTCCAGGTACACTCAGATGATGTAGGATTTCCCTGTGTATGCTGTGAATACATTGTGAATACATTGTGAATACATTGTGAATACATTGCCCTGTTGATAGGGCAAAATATAGGTAGGCAGGGAAAACTACCTACTGAATGTTGGGAGAAAGAAGAAAGAGAGAGAAGCCATGCAGCCCTGCCAGAGGCAGATGCCTGTCAGAAGCTTGCTGGTAAGTCACTGCCACATGGAGATACACAGATTAATAGAAATGGGTTAAATTAAGATGTAAGAGGTAGCTAGTAGCAAGTTAGAACTAATAGGCCAAGCAGTGATTTAATTAATACAGTTTGTCAGGAACAAACAGAAGGCCTCCTACTACAAATTGGCACTCCAATGTGTGCTAGCTAAATCCACATAAAACCTGGGAGGGCTTGGAAAGGAATTCTAAACACTAAAAGACAAAGTTTACCTGCATTTTTTGTCCATGTGAGCTTTGCTTGCTGGTGGTATGCTGAAGCTCCTTTAAGAGAATTTTTCCTGATTCAGCCTTAGCAGAAAAAAAAGCAGTGCAGTTTTGAAACTGCAGCTTCCTGGACCAGGTTGCCACAATAAATTCTGACTCCTGGCGGTCCAGCTATAACCCCATTTAGAATTTCAGTTATCACTCGTGGAGATCATATTAGGCTTAAGGATTATGAGGATCTAGTTTGCATTTCAAGCTATGAATTTCAGTAGGTGTTTAAATGGGGTTTGTGAGCAGAGTACTAAAACTTGCTTAATGGCAGCCCAGTTCTCCTCCGACCTGACCCTGAAACTGGGGCAGAGAGAATGGACCTCCTCTGACAAGACAGACTGGGCAGAGCCAAAAGGCAAAGCAGCCATAGAAGCATTTAGCATTTTAAGAAGCACTCCTAGACAGAAAAGCATTACAGATACACAGTAGGACAGGTTCAGACATAAAGGAACTCTAAAAGAGTCACAGTGTTGGGTAAAGGTACATAGACTTGGGAGAAAGAAGAAAAAGAGTATAGAGAGTTATAAAAGAAACAATAAATGGTTTTAAAAATAACAAAACGTCTTTAAAGAGACAGAGAACAGACAGTCATAGATTAAAGGAGTAGAGATCATAAAATAAATATTGAAAAGTAATATAGTAACAATAAATAAGTCACATAAAGATGGAATGTACACATATATACATATACACAATACATATGTATACATATAAAATATGTACATTTCCAATTATAAAAAGAAGTAATTTGGGACTCTTATATACTACCCACTACTGAGATTTATATACTTATTTCGAGTACTTTTTAAAATTCTCTACCTCAACAAATTCCAGATTTGGAATCAGTTTTGAAAAACATCTTTTCATAAAGGATTATAAATGTATTTTTCTAAATAGCTAAAACTGACATTTTCATTTGTTCCAAAGTTTTATATTTTAAGCCATTTGCATCGTTGCTGTCATCTTTATATTCTAATCATCTAGCATGCCTCACATTAAAAATATGATGATTTGATTGTTTCTTTTCCTTTCTATTTTCAGTTGTTGTCAGTTCTTCTTCATTTGCCTCTTCTTACATTCTGCCAACTATTTCCCCCTTTGTAGTAGTTACAAGGGGATATGGAGATACAGAATCTTCAATGTCAGGCAATTGGATTGAAATGATTCTCAAGACATCTTTCCTTGTATATAATGAGCATTCTCTAGTATGTGTCCTAAAGTAGTGTTGTTTATCCTAAATTGTGACCTCAACATTTCATAGACAATGGCATGGCTGGACTAAAACAAGAAAAAAAACTGCAAAACTTATGGCAAAGGGTAAACGGTTCTTATATACCAGGCCATGGGTTCCATAATTAACTGAAAACTCTGAATTTGTGACCTAAAATCAATCTTATTTAAATCACTAAAATGCAAATTATCTACCACATAAAATCTATAATACAGAAATATTATTGCTTTTGTGACTACATAGAACTAGTTCAGAAAGGAAAGGAATAATCTGAGGAAGAGTTTCGTAAAGGTAGAAATTTGAGCTAGTAACATTCTAGATTAGCAACAAATCTTGAAGATCAGAGTCTGCATAGATGTGTATAGTGTAAGCTCACAAATTTTCTACTCATCATCAAACCTCTTTTGGAAAGGCCAACCGCATCCCATTTTGGTAGAAATGTCTGTGCTGATATGCTTTAGTGGATTAGTTTAAAGGTGGAAGACTTTGTAAGTCACTGGTGGAGGTGACTTTAAGAAAAGCTACTATCTATGATATGGCTTCTAGAAGATACTTTAAATAATGTTTAGAGGGAGGATTGGTTGTTAAAAGAGGAGCAGAAAAGAGTTTCTTAAAACATAAGCTGGGTGATTTAAATATTGAAACAAATTAATAAATACTTGGTATTAAAGACATCAATGTCCGTAAAGTAAGACAGTGTAAGATTTACAAATTAGAATTCAAAGATAATATGTGATAGAACCAGCAGACACATATTTACTTATATAAACACAGAAATAGAATAACATCTAGGTTCTTTAAAGTTCACAAAATGATCTTATAGACAGAAATGAAAACTTCAGTCATCCAAAGAAAACAAACTGCACATACTGTTTTTTAGTCTGGAAATTTCTGTCTAATGTGAATATCTTCCTAATACATAAGAGCAAGATCTCTCTGAATTCTGAGCTGATATTTTAATTGGATAGTCTATAAACTGTGTTTGCTGAGGACAATTTTATTTAAAGATTTATAATCAACAACTTGATTTTATGCATTTAAGTTGGGTTAACTTTGGCCTCTGTTTCATTTTCCAATATCAGAAATATTTCACATATCAAGGTTCATTCATGTTATTAAACTATTAGATTAAATCCTACTTTGATGCAATCTAGAATCACCTGGGAAGAAAGTTACAGCCAAGGGTTATCAAGATCTAATTGGCAGACTAGGAATTGCTTTGTTCACATTATCAGGTGTGGAGTTAGTCCACTCATTCCCAAGGCTTGAATCCTTAACTGCAAAAACATAGAGAGAGGCCTGAGCGAAAGTGAGCATCATGCATTCATTTTCTGCTCTAAACTAGATGCCATTATCTAGTTCCTGCTATGATTTTCTTACAATGATTGTTTGTAACCTGGAATTGTAATTTAAATAAAATCTTTCGCTCTTAAAGCTAATATGTCAGGGTGTTTATCAAAGTAACAGGAACAAAACTAGATCAAAGATGCATTCATTAACAGATAGCTATAGACTGAGATTTATGCTAGGAGCCATTTGTGAATCAACACTAAATATGGTAAACATTCGAAAGGCAAGCTTTAATGTTTCTATTGAAGTATATTTATATCTAAGTTATATAGAAGACACTAGGTAACAACTAAATTGATACTTGATAATAGTTTAATGTCTTAAAAATCTTGAAGCATTAGGCATTCAAAAAGATTGATTTTTGCTGGCTGTTTATTATTTTCTAAACTATTATAAAGAGAATTTAGAAGACGAGAGAAATTTTTTTAGAAATATGCAAATTTTGCTTATTGTCAATTTATATAAGAGCCATATTACCATTTGCCACATTCTCTGCCACATTTATAAGAATTCTCAGTTTGGGAAATAACACTGAAACTTACATATACAATTTTTATGCATCTTTATGTTCCAATAAATTTTATGAGCATTGAAAAAAATCTTGAGAACATAAGTATATGTTCAAAATATACTTTTTCTTTCAATTTTTAAAAAGAATTTTCTTCAATATTTCTCTTTAATGTCACTATGCTTTACATTATTGTTGAAGGAAATATTTCATCATACCTGCAAAATTGTTTAGTCACATCAACAACCATTTTTGTCCAAATGTTGCACAATTTTTTTTTTGCAAGGTCTTTGTTTTTCCTAAGGTTATCATCCTGAGCCATAGTCTAAACTGTCACTTAGAAGTGGTAGAACAATGTTCTGTTGAACCCTCTATAGGAAGATTTCCATTTGCACTGTGTAATAAACCCAGATCTCATCGACTTAAAAATGGCTGCAGGATCATGAAGCCATTGCAATTATAGAATTTTCTCATATGAGAAAAGTTCTATGAATCTTTACTATGAAGTCAGTCTCAAAAGGTTAGGTCCCCTAGCATTTCAAATGAGCTCTTAAAGTTTTGATTATGAGAGTATATTGGAATACATAAGCTACAGCCTAAAAATTATTTGGTGATAGTGAAATAAGAAAAAAATATCAAGGGAAAAATCAGCTTCAATGTTTTGATTAATAAATACTTAGAATATTAATTGAAATAGAGTATCCTGGATCTGTGAATCTCTTCCATGACTTGCTTAGGTTACCGCTGCTTTTTAGAGTCCCCATGTCTACAATATGAAGATAGCTTTATTTGGGACCCTTAAAGCTTGAGTTTAATACTATGAAGCATAGACTTTCATCTTGGAATCTTAGGTCTTACATTATGGAACTGAAAATTTTAATTTTTATTTCCTGCTCAAAATGTGAACTATTCTTTGTCTGAGAAATACCAACTCATTAATTAAACTTTCTCTGCTCTTGTCTTGAAGTTAGGTATCATATATGAAGAAGGTCCTACAAAAAAAAAGTAGTAAATGCAACTACATACAAATGAATTAGAGATGTGAAACAGAGATTTCTTTTGTGATGGCTTAGAAAGAAATCTTAGAAGAAAACTGAGTCTGACCCACCTCTCACTGAGCTATGTTGTATATACAACGTAAATGTGGTATTTGAAGATTAGTGCAGTATCTGATTTTATTTGGGAGGGTATTTTTAAAAATATGCTTGCTGCATCAGTAGTAATTCTTCTCCAGGACTTACTAGAATAGGAGATTTGCATACTTTACCTAAGATTGTGTTAGTCAACCACTGCTGGGGAAAATGAGGCTGTGGTTTCTGATTTTAAGCCACAAGAGCTTCAGCATCTTCATCACACTGTTGGATTATGTGCGCCAACTTATAAAGAAGTTCCATTTAAACTTATGAAAAACGAGAGGCTCTGTGGGAAGGTCAGGGTGCCTTAGTTGGCACTCCACCAGCGCCTTGTACAACTGGAAGATCATATTGGTGGTCTTCTGGTCTGCTCACTTGTTAGGGGATGACATCAACAACCCAGGTACAATCAACAGAAGAACATGCAACTAAACAGAAAGTGAAGAAACAATACATTATGGATACAAATATTGGGATTTTGACCTTTAGTGTAACAGCAAATGTTAACATAAATATGTAAAAATAATTATTAATATTCTGGTTTGTTTTGTTATAATATTATGTATCTTCATTTATTTTCCTCTATTGATGACTTATTACATGTTTTTAATTTCGTCAATGATAACAAAGTTAATATTAGGAAACTTGTTATTAATGAGAAAATCTAGCCTCAAATCCAACCTTGTACTCCAAAAAAGTGCTGTGTCACTCTCCTTACTGCTTCCTATTTTCCTCCTGTCTGATGAGATCAACGTTAATGGATTTCTTACTGTGTCTTTGAAATATGACCACAATTAAAGAGCAATCTCTGTTCAAGGAAACATAGCTTTATAAAAATTACTTCTAAGCAAAATACTGATGATACAAGTATCGCCCTCACGTCTATCTAGTATTCTGATCGTTTGCTACTGTCTATAATACTACAGATTAGTGGATCTGAAAAACCAATTCAATATAAATAAAAACTGTGTATTAGGAATTGAAAACTTCCATTACAAATCAATATTTTTATTCTATAAATAAAACTCAAATTTATATAATTTTTAAAATTTTTATCTAAAATTACAAGTTCATAAAACACAGAACCATATTTTTGTCCTACAGCTTTATATGTAACCTTCAAAACATATTTAATTTTTAAAAATCTATAATTTTGATAAAATTATTCAACTTTCTCTGGGGATTTCATAATTATTATTAGCACAAGAGAGAAAAAATATAAACAAAGCACAAAGCCTGTCTCCACTATGGTAGCGTACATCCTAGACTTTTAGAATAATGACTATAAATAATACGAATAAGTAGAGAACACTATAATATACATCTGGATTATCAATTAAAGGTTGAAGTGTAAGCCTAACAACATGTGTTTGAATCCTGGAAATTATGTAAACATTGAAGGAAAGAACTGATATCACAAAATTGTTTTCATGCCAATACATGAGTACCATGGCATGGAGAACTATCATCATACACACACACACACACACACACAAACACACACACACACACACACACCATAGATACACAGAAAAATATGATAAATTCAAATATTTATGTAGTTTTTCAGTTACATACTGGAATGAATGCAAATGTATGCATTTGGGATGCAAACTGATGTGTGTTAATATATGCCAACAAAAACTAGAGTAAGCAATCTGTAGAAATATCAAAAATGATGTAGATATATAAGGTAATGATATTTTAAATAGATTTGTCTTAGAGAAAACTACTGAAAATGTTATTTTTAAACAAAGAGTTTTATAGAAACAGAATGTGTGAATAGGCGGTGAGAGTTCAATTGAACAAGAAGAACAAACACAAATAGTTTGTTTGCGGTTTTTTGAATAAAAAGAGCCCCCATAGGGTTATAAGAGTGGCTCTATTAGGAGGTTTGGCCTTTTAGGAGCAGATGTGGCCTTGTTGGGTGAAGTGTGTCTTTGGGAGTATGCATTGAGGTTTCGAATGCTAAAGCTTGGCCCATCTTCCTACTGTCTGCAAATTGGGGTATAGAACTCTAAGTTACTTTCCAGAATTATCTCTGCCTATGAACTGCCATGTTCTCTGCCAAAACAATAATGGACCAGACCTCTGGACTGTATGCTAGCCCCGATTAAATGTTTTCCTTTACAAGATTTGCCATTGACATGAAATCTCATCACAGCAATAAAACTCTAAAGAAAACACTTATAATGCGAGCTCTGTTGTCTAGGTAGCAAAGCTGCTCTAGATCACATATCTTGAATACTGTCCTACCCCAGGTGACCTCATAGTTACAAAAAAGGAACAAAAGTACATTTGCATATCCTGACCACCTGTCAGGATGGCATGGACTTACTTGAATGAACTATCTTAATGTTAAAAGAAGCAAGCAATTTCTTCCTGAGCTGAGATGTGCAACTATGTTTGTAGATCATTAGAACCACCTCCAAACTCTCTGACCATCAGACAAATTATAAATGAGCCCACATTTTGGGGTTACCACATGATACCTGCTGGAAAGAAAGAAAATTAATTTACTCCAGTTGAGTGTCATTCGTTGTAACAACCACTCTCCATGGGGCAGAAACTAACACCAAATGAACTCTACATATTTTTGTCTACTTTTTCTTTTGTTTTACTGATTTGTTTTTAATAATGCTTTTACTTTGTTTTAATTTTTGTTTTTTACCTCTTATTTTTTTTTTCTAATAGACTAAAAGATAATAAAGTTGGGTTACAAGAAGTTGGGAAGTGTCTGGGAGGAGTTGGGAATTGGGAGAGATTAAGATCAAAATATATTTTACAAACAACAGAACTCAAAAATTAACTGATGTAAATAAAAAGAAATTGAAATCATGAAATTTTTAGATAAATGAATGAGACTAAAAATTTTATGCTGAATGAGGAAGCCTAAACCTAAGAAAGAATCCCATGTTCTTTCTTTTTTTTTTTTTTTAGATATTAGCCTCCAATGTTTAGAAGTTACTCAGAAGCCATAAATGGAGAAAAGGGCCTTGTTTGGAGGGAAGCAGAAGGGCAGAAAGGGTAACATTAAGATTTGAGGTGGAAATAAGAGAGTTTATAGGGATACTAAGGGATAACATTCAGGGTTTTTGAGAGCATAAAGTCTCTCCCAAATAATTGTTTTTAATATATTTTTATAATACATACACAGAGCATAAAGCTTATAGGAAGTAAATTATGAATTAAAAATAGAAGTTGTTAACACTGAAAAAACCATGGAAACAGACTGTAATTACAGAAACAAAATGTGAGATTATTGGAGTCATTTAGATTAAGACTATAATCAACTGAATTATCATACACATTTTGTTGAAAACTGAAAAATCATAAATGTAGGAAATAATTAGAGTTTTTCACTTTTTCTTGTTATTTGTGAAAGTTATTTTCTATCTAGCTGGTGAAAACACTGACCTGGTGAATACTGAACTAATACCCCTTGAAGAAGAAGACTCAGGTTCTCCTTGCCTCTGGCTATAGCATTTTCATGAACTGATCAATAAATAATCTTCTTTTATGTATGATTCTCTTTAAAGACTTTTCTTTTAATAGGAGATGGTGTTTGGCAACATTAAATATTGCTGTAACCTGTGCCCATAGCAGGAATTTCCTCTGTAAGGCACATCACACTCATTTTGCATTTTAAATATAGGATACTTCAACAGTATACTTGGGGTAATTTAAATATAAAACTTCCCAGCAGAATTACAAACATGAAGACTATGACACTAAGTTCTCTGGAAAGGGAACATTTGCTTTTAATATGAAAACCCAACAAAGATAATGACTTTCTGTTTTGAACTTCAGCTAAAAAGATATGTTCCTTTTTTTTTTAAATATATGCCTGAGAATGCATAAGGAAGCCTCTGAGAATTGATTTTAGGATGAGGGGTTTACAAATGCATTTTAACCAGTGGACAAATTAATATGTATAGAATCTCTACAAAGTAAGCACCAGTATATCTATTTATCAAAGTCTACAACTGTGTGGAGATTGAGTTGTTATGTTAACAAAGCGGGACTTTCATATCTTCCATCTTTATTTGCTGTATGTGGTGAATTTAGAGTAGGTAATTGAAAACCTGCAAGAATTATTTTATAATTTCGTAAAGCAACAAGGTCAGAGAAACATATTAACTTAGCTATACAAGTGCATCTGACTTATGGCTCTAGAATATACACCTTGGAGACAAGGAGTCTGGTAAAGTTAAAGCTGCAGAAAAGTAGTAAATGTGCCCTGTGACCAACTATGTTCTTCTACCCACACATGCCTTAGAAAAAGGAGATAAACATATTATTGATTTCAGGTGTTTAACCAACAATAGCTACTTTTGATATTTTTTAAATGAGAAAGAGAAAAAATAAAGATATCAAATATAACAGCTTTAGTTCAAAGACATTCACATGTAACTGCATTACACCCAAACTCCTGGTAGCCAAATAAAGGAATAATATTGAAAACAGAAAGAAATAATCATAGGTCATCATGATATACTGGTTCAATTAATATCTGTCCTCTCATCATAAACTATTAATGAAGAAAGCTATGGATTGAAGTTCTTCAAACTCTGAAAATAAAAGTCTGGGTATAATTCTATACTCCGTAAATTGCACCTAAAATAAGACATATTAGGTCTAAGACATATTAAGTTAATGTGAAACCCCAAAGAAACAAAAGATGATGGAACTTGTTGAGGAATCCCATTTACAAAAATAAAATATCTCTTTCCAGGATAGGGGCATGGGGATGTAGAAATATTAGTAAAGAATATTAAGATGCATAAAAATAAAAAAAAGACTTAAACCACAGGGTAATATTGGGAGAGCATTCCTGAGAATAATGAAATTGCCCATATTTATTTCTCCATAGCTTTTATACCCAATGTAAACATGGGGTGAGGTAAGCAAAGACTTAACACGGTACACAGGATAACTCACACAATTGCTTTATCACTCTGAGACAGCAAATCTTAAGCATTCTGCTGTCTAGGTACTGAAACTGCTCTAGATCACATATGCTGAAGGCCACCACTTCCCAAGTTACCTCATAGTTGCAAAAGAAGGAGCAGAAGTATGTTTCCATGTCCTGAACATTTGTCAAGGTTAAATGGAGCTATCTTAGTGTCAAAAGAATTAAACAATCACATCCTGAGTTGGGACTTACAACATGCAACTATGTTTGTCAGTCATTTGAGCAACCACCAATTCTCTGACCAGACAAAGTGAAAATGGGCCACATTTTTGAGCTGCCACAGGACCTGTGTATATGAATAGCATATCTGACCATGGTTGTTGTCCAGAACATACAAAATATAAAGATAGAAAAAAGAAAGAAACTAAATTGTAAAGATCATGTTTCTAGTTGAATTCCAGTTTGATTTCTCCTTATTCTAAGACTCAAATGTTGTATCTTTAACAATAGAGTATTATGTTTGAGTCCTGGAATGTAAGGAGGGTATTCAAGAGCAGTAGTAATACTATATACTGTTTGCATAGATGGATGACGCCTATTGAGTCTCCTAACAAAAATATTCAAAAAGAAGTACTCATTATCTGATAATGGACATTGTGTTTGACACCCTAGGATATTAGTGGGTATTGTCTATCTCTATCTAAACTTCTTTAATATATTTTGAAAGATTCTACAATAATAGAATTCATATATTCTTAAAGTATCACTAGTTTTAGTTATTCATCCCCAAATCCCATACCTGGACCTTCCAGCCCACACTCTGTTTAAAATTTCTTGTACCATTGTTCCACTTCTCCATTTCAAATTACTTAATTTCTATCCTACTTACTTTGAAATCCTACCTTCTTTCATTGTTCATTTTCTGACTTTTGTGTGTCCTCTAATTAATGCACCTTTATCTAAAAATTCAAAACTGGCATCTATATATGAGAGAGCATTTTTTTTCTCTTTCTGGTTCTCCTCACTCTGAATGACTATTTCCAGTTCAGTATGAGTTCTCACCTCTATCTGAAGAAGTATTGGAACTTAGTGGCTATTATGGAAGGGAAAACTAGCTTTTGGGGAATATAGCCCCTGAGAGGATATCCATGCTTCATTAGATGGTCCTACATGCATGCATACACAGGTATTACTAAGTGAACTTCATAGGTTTATAAAACAGCACATGAATTTTAGAAGGAAAATGGTTGGGCTAAGGGGCAGAGCTGGAGGAGTAATATAGGGTGGACAGGATAAAAAACAAAGTATACACATGTTTGATATTCAGAATGAAACATCTATAGAAAGGAAGAGAAAGTTTCTTAAAATATAAAAATAAGGACCTTGGGAGCTCAATCCGGTGCTCCTATGTGGGGCTCTGTCATTTTCTCCATCCAACGCCAGGTAAAGGTTCTATGGTGATATGCAAGATATTCATGAGTATAGCAATAGGATCTGGACATTTCTGCTCCCTCTCCTCAGCTGCCCAAGGAACTAGCTGGGGGCATCTTCCTGGACACCTGGGAACCCCTCTAGGGTTAAGTCTCTGCCAACCCTAGAATGGCTCCCTTAATTAAGATATATAATTCCTTGTTCCTATATCCACCCTTCCTATATCCCAACCATCCTATTCCCCCAAGCTCTCCCCATCCTCCACTTCACACTTTTCTCTCCCCATCCCCCTATCCCCCCATCCTACCCCACCCCCAAGTTCCCATTTTTTTGTCCGGCAATCTTGTCTACTTCCAATATCCAGGAGGATAACTATATGTTTTTCTTTGGATTCACCTTCTTATTTAGCTTCTCTATGATCACGAATTATAGGCTTGATGTCCTTTATTTATGGCTAGAAACCAATTATGAGTGAGTACAGGTCCTGATGAGCAAAAGGAGGGAGATCATGAGCAAGGAAGTCAGGACCGTGAGGGGTGAGTTCACCCATTGAGACGGTCGGACCTAATTGAGACCACCAAGTCCAGTTGGAATGGGACTGATGGAACAGGGGACCAAACCAGACTCTCTGAATGTGGCTGACGGTGGAGGAGGACTGAGAAACCAAGGACAATGGCGATGAGCTTCGACTCTTCAGCATGGACGGGCTCACTGTGAGCCTTGTCAGTTTGGTTGCTCACCTTCCTGGACTTAGGGGGAGTTGGACTTAACATAGTGAAGGGAACCCTGATGGCTCTTTGGCCTGGAGAGGGAGGGAGTGGGAGTATGGGTGGAAGGGAGGGGAGGGAAGGGGGAGGAGGAGGGGAGGAGATGGAAATTTTTAATAAAAAATGAGGGAAAAAATGAAAAGAAATAAAATAAAAATAAGTAGGGAATTATTTCTAAAGTGTTCAACTTTCTTAGATATCAGGGAATGCAGATTGAAAGAATTTTAAGATTTCATTTTATCCCAGTCAAAATGATTACCATCAAGAATATAAATATAAACAAAGGCTGCTTGGATGCAGAGTAAGTAAACACTTGTACGCGATTGTTGGATGTATAAACTAGTACAGACACTTTGGAAATAAGTCAGAGTATTCATCAAAAAATAATTAGAAAGAAAACTACCAAGATTTTCTATTCCTGGCCATATTTCCAAATGTATTTCATCTTCTTTCAGAAATACTTACATATTCATGTACATTGCTGTTCTGTTCACAATATAAAGCAAGTAGAATTAACACAAAATTTACCTATCAGCTGACAAATGAATAATACAAATTTTACTTGCATACAATTGCATATTAGTCATCTAAACATAAGAATTAAATTATAATATTTTAGGTAGATGGTAGATTAATCTTGACAATATACTTCTGAAGCTACCCAACTACCCCTCCCCCCAAATATAAACAATATATATTCTCTCTCATGTGTAGGTATTTGCTTCATATTTGTCATTATATGTGTTTAATCTATAATATAGTTTTTTAACCTTTATTATTATTATTTTTATTAAAAATTTCCACCTCCTCCCTGCCTCTCATTTACCTCCCCCTCCCTCTCCACTCCCCCTCCCTCTCCTGTCCAAAGAGCAGTAAGGGTTCCCTGTCCTGTGGGAAGTCCAAGGTCCTCCCCGTTCCATCCAGGTCTAGGAAGGTGAGTATCCAAACAGGCTAGCTCCCCCCCCGCCCAAGCCAGTATGTGGAGTAGGATCCAAATCCAGTTCCATTGACATTGGCTTCTCAGCAGCCCTCATTGTCCGCCATGTTCAGGGAGTCCGGTTTTATCCTGTGCTTTTTCAGTCCCAGTCCAGCTTTCCTTGGTGAGCTCCGATTAGATCAGCCCTACCATCTCGGTGGGTGGGTGCACCACTCACGGTCCTGACTTCCTTGCTCATGTTCTCCCTCCTTTTGCTCCTCATTTGGACCTTGGGTGCTCAGTCCGGTGCACCAATGTGTGGCTCTGTCTCTATTTCCATCCATCGCCAGATGAAGGTTCTCACTCAGAATAGTGTTTTCTATTTCCATCAATTTGCATGCACAATTCAAGATGTCATTGTTTTTTATTGCTGAGTAGTACTCTAATATGTATATATTCCACAGTTTCTTCATCCATTTTTCCACTAAAGGGCATCTAGGTTGTTTCCAGGTTCTGGCTATTACAAATAACGCTGCTGTGAACATAGTTGAACAAATGCTTTTGTAATATGATAGGGCATCTCTTGGGCATATTCCCATGAGTGGAATTGCTGTGTCCTGGGGTAGGTTGATCCCAAATTTCCTGAGAAACTGCCACACTGCATTCCAAAGCGGTTGCACTAGTTTGCATTCCCACCAGCAATGGATGAGTGTACCCCTTACCCTACAACCTCTCCAGCAAAGGCTATCATTGGTGTTTCTGATTTTAGCCAATCTGACAAGTGTAAGATGGTATCTCAAAGTTGTTTTGATTTGCATTTCCCTGATCGCTAAGGAGGTTGAGCATGACCTTAAGTGTCTTTTGGCCATTTGAACTTCTTCTGTTGAGAATTCTCTGTTCAGTTCAGCGCCCCATTTTTTAATTGGGTTAATTAGCATTTTAAAGTCAACATGTTGAGGATAAGTGGCTATTTATACTCAACTGTAGAGTGCCCATCTATATCAACTCTTTACTCACCAAACTCATAGTATCATGGATGAGGAGGCAAAGGGAATGGAAGAGGCAGAGGATTAGAAATACTCTAAACTTTATTCTCTGGAAATGACAGGGCTAATATCACTAAATAGAACTAAATGACAATGTTATTATGCACTAATAACATCTGTGACTAGTCACATTAAACATCAACAAGACCAAGTGATTAAGAGGAGCTCTTGAGTCCTCATAAGTAGCTGAGGAGTTTTGTGTTTAATGATTGTTGGGGAAAGAGTAATTTTTCTTTGGAGTGTGACTAAAGGTAGGATACCTATGCCCCAGCAGGTGACAACACACACACATGGACACAAGAATAGTTCCAGTTAGAATACCTGGCATATAGGAGGAAAGAAAAAGGGGAAATGAAGTTAAGGGAAGATTTACCTCTGTGGTAGAAGGAACACTAGGGTGAGCAGAGAAATAGTGGGAAGTGGTTATAAATCCGATAACTGTCTTCTACATGTATGAAAGTTTCAAAGAATAAAAAGGAAAAGTACAGTTTGTTATACTTAGAAAATGTATTGAATAGTAATAGTAACTCAACAGCATGACACAATGTAGTTCAAGAAAATGTTAAAAATGTCTGAACATAAAGATAAGTTACATATGCAATTTTAATATTCATATATAACACATGTATATTTTATATTTTATATTAATATTTGCAACGAACTTATGAGTGCCTAAGAAAAGAGTTATATAACATTGTTAATTCACTGTATGAGAAAACATATACATATATATATATATGAGAGTAATATTTCAAATGGGGAAATAGATCAATATAAGAGAAAAACTTGGAGTAAGTCAATATTTAATTCAAAGTGAATTTTATTTATTATAGTATTCTTATTAAAATTATTTAATCAACAATTAAATTAATAATGTGACTTAAATGCAATAGGTATTTTTTGATGGAGTTTAAGGTCAGTTTAGCTCATAATTTCAAAGAATATTATTTTAAAAATACACACGTACTTTATATTAGTCTTCATATAATTAGCATATGAACTATGGGTTTCCAGTTCTGTGGGATAATGTCATAATGTTGAATATACATGCCAGTCAAAATATTTATTTTAGGTTAGATATTTGGTACTCAAATACACACATCCAATGTTCATGTCAATTTTTGGTACTTAAAAAACGGAAAAGTTTTATTCTTATAGTCTTTTTAAATATTCATATAATGAATTAAATTTTTTACGCTCGTTTGAAAGAAAATAGAGTTATTATTTCCTTTATCCTTTTACTATTCACAAAAGATATTTGTGCATTATGAAAAATTTTTCACAAGCAATTTGAATTGTTTCAAAATATATTCACTCTTATTATTATAAGTTAATTTTTGTTAAATATTAGAGGTGTATTATTATAAACATACTTTAATTATCTAAGCCAAGAACTATTTGTTATTATATATACATATATATACACATATATATGTATATATATATAATTTTTATACAAATTAAAGTATGTACTATTTGGTTTAATCTTAAGAAAAGCCACTCTGCCAACGCAAAGAACTCCAATCAAACCATATTAGACTGAAGTAAAATGCCCGTGTTTAATAAATGAGGCACTTTCAGGTAGTCCAAGACAACATGGAAGGGAGAGGAGCCCACACAAACCCAAAACCACACAGTTCCTTTTTAACAGTGCTAGCCTAAATACCCTGTGGGAGTGGTCCTGACTCTCCCTGGACAGGGATTAGCACTTGGAAGGTTGGGAGTTGTAATCTAAACACTTGGCAGGCTGGGAATTGGAGTCTGGACCCGGGCAATTTCCAGCCCAGGGGCTAGGATGACACTTCCAATTCAATATTAAATGAACAAATGATTTTTAGAAGTATATTTCAGAAATTTAGACTAATGTTGGAAATATTGTACTTAAGGATAATTTTTCAAACTAACTTTCTTATATTTGTATTTTTGTTTTATTTTTTTATATTTTGAGAGTTGGGGTACATAGTCTTGGCTTACTCAAAATTACATAGCTAGATTAATGCAATAGTTCTTACAAATGGATACACAGGCGGCTACCAATATACAAAGGATATAGCAGAATCAAAAAAATATTTTATCTTTTCTTTAATTTTATATTTGATATTATAATATAGAATACTTTTTGTTGGGACCAATTGGAGTCCTGGCCTTCAGCTGCTCTTCCCTGCTACCGCCTTCTGATTGGAGTTACTAAAAGCTGTGCCTTGCCTCGAGGATCAGAGGATGGGATTTTCACCTGTTGGCCATTGACTGCTGGGTATTTAAGCCTCCATGGTGCTATTAAAGGAGGGCTTTTGTCTGTCTCTGTTTGTGTTTGTATTCTCAACCTCCAGCCCCTTGCCCGAAGCTCACAAACTGTATCATCGTAGCGCATAGAGCACAGACGGGGGAGCAGTGCGCTGCAACTTTTCACTATTTTTCCTCCCGCAGAACTCTCTCAAATACCTCTCCCCACTCTCCTTCAAATTTATGACTTTTTTCACTAATTGTGAATGTAAACATATATGTATATTTTTATACACATATATTCCTAAATGTAACCAATTTATTCTGTATAATGTTTCATGTATATGTTTTCAGGACTGTTTGGTATCAGACAGGCAACCAGTATATTCTTCCCTAGAGACGGCCACCTCTTGTGGTCCCAGCTATCCTCAATTGCCTTTATTTTCTTGTGTAGAGTTGAACGCTCGTGAATTTTCCCTGTCTCCAGTGGTATCGTCCTTGTTCAGTACATACTTTGGCAGTCTTACTCATGAGACTTCATGGGCATAGCTGCTTCTGACATTACTAGGAGAACCAGAGGAAAAGGGAGTTTGCTTTACCAGACTTGACTTAAAAAATACTATTTTAGGAATTTATTTGGAAATTATTTTATGTCTCATGAAAACTTAATTATAATTTGTCTCAGTTTCTCTTCAACAAGGTAATCTAAACGGCATCTTTCATGTGAAAAAAAAAAATCCAAACACGTCTTGATTGTTCCGGCTTATATTATAGCCAATGCCATTCCTGTTTGTATTTGCGTTAAACACAGCTGTTTCCAGTGTCCACAAAGATGCCTTTTTGCTTATTTGATTATAATCTAGGTTATTCCTTCTTCAGTATTACTGAAATAGGTTTTCCTCAGACCAATTGGAAGGAACTAGTTCTTCACTATCTGTGTCGTTCACTCTGTATAAATTCTACATGATTTACATAGTTTTTTTTATAGCGGTGTATCTCTAAGAAGCTATTTTTACTTATTTTAAATTTGAATGCTCTCTCTCACTCTCTGACTCTAAATGCCCCCCCCAACACAGTGTAAAGTTTTATTCTCCCTATCAATCTCTGAATTACTTACATCATGGATAGAAAAATTCTGTGAATCTGTCTGAATAACTAATGATGTTAAGGTGATGCATCTATCTGATGGAACACATTTTTAAAAAGAGTCAGTGCTTTATAATAATGCATACAGCACAGCACATTCAATTATGGTCTAAATAGCTCTTCTCTCTTCTTTTACACCCATGTCTAGAGGATTATTGGAGCTGTGTTTCAAACAGTTACTCAAATTTTGCACAGCCTTCCAACAACATGTTATGGTTACTGAAGACAAGAGGCAATAATAGACTAATTCAGCCGGGGCTGAATATGCCATTAATAGCCATGCAATAGGCTTATCTGTGCCGACAAAGTGGCCCACTTTCATGTCTGTTCAATTAGAGATAATAGTTGAAGGCATTAATCACACATATTTTCAACAAAACTTTTCTCAGTTAAAGACACCCTGCAAATAATGTGGTCCAATGCACATCCGCCTATTAGGGTTGCTATGACTATGGTGAGTCTGATCTCAAAGACAGGATACAATCAGGCTGGGGACAATGAGTGGATTTTCATATTTAATGGCCTTGGTTTTCAGCTTGGCACAGCAAACTGAATAGCAGTGACCCAAAGATGACCTTCTGTTTTTCTTCTTTGACTTGTCCCTAGGAATGACAAGGCTTGGGATCCTGGGCACAACACAAAACAATCAGGCTTGGGATGGGAGCTATACAAAACATTCCGTGTCTCCGTGCACAAATGAAAATACCAGAAAAGGGTCTACTCCAGAAAGTGTCCGCATTGTTACTAATATGGAAGAAACTTTAATTTTCTCTTGTTCTGGGTCATTTCTGAGAAAACAATAAGGGTAGGATAATCACTACAAATAAAATTTAGAGGGTCTGAATTTCTCTACTATGTTGTGTTCTTGTGTCTTTATTTCTCTAACTTTAGCTATGCTCACCCATGTTAAAAGAAAAAAAGTTTTGGAATAAAATTACCTAGATAAATCAAAATATAAAATGTGTTTTTCTTAGTTTCACAAACTCCTATGCATAACATAAAGTAACTTAAGGAAAATGAGTTTCCATTCTGATAGGTAGCAATGAAATCCCACATGGAAAATGTTTAACTAAATCTGATGTCAACCCTGGTTGATCTGTGGCTGATCATGAAATAATTGATAGTGTTACTGACTACCTGCTTGTTTTTAAGAAATAATGTAAGGAAGATAATTGAGATAAAAATAAGTGGTCATAGTATAAAATTTGAAAATCATAGGTACTCCAGTCTTCAGTTTGACTTTATAGCTTCATTAGCTATTGAAGAACTTTATACATCATGTTTTTTTCATAGTCATATAACACAAACCCTTCTCTCATCTACTCTTCCGTCTTCTCACTCAACTACCTTTATGTCTTTTATAAAGGTCAAGCATATAAGCAAGCAAAAAAAAAAAAACTAAGCTAAAGAAATAAACAAGCAAAACGTAGACACTGCTTGTGTTTCCCAAATACTCTTAGGTTTATGCTCTTATCTGGGCCTACTCTCTCAGAGAAAACCTATTCTTCCATTCTTAGAACATAATAATTGCTGAGTAATCCATGGTTAACAGTGTAGAAATATATCCAACTTTTATTGTAATATATATGCTTATTTTTACACAAATTATATAAAGACAGTCTGATCAATCTATGTTTCTTATTTCTGTGTATATGGTTTCAGGGCTGATCCCTTTGTATTGGACAACTAATTGGAGGCTTATCTCTAGGAGATGCTTTCTTTGTTGTCATTTATGGCCTGTAGCTCTTCGTCTAAAGTGTGTGATGCTGTGATATTTCCCACCTTTCGCATAAGCGTGTATATTATCATTGCCTTTGTTTAGATCTTGTTTATGCAACCCCTTTTTAAGGAAGATTGTTTCACCACAGTTTTCTGATATTCTGTCTCTAACAATCTTTCAATTCCCTCTTCCACAATGTTCCCTGATCCAGAGATGTGGAAGCTGTCATGTAGATGTACCTACTATTGAGGCGGGCTCTTTAAAATCTTTTATCTCTGCATATTTCCCAGGTTCAGCATGCAGTTTTCTTCATTTACTTTAAGGATGTGTTTTGCTGATGACGGGCAATAGATACATTTTCTGGAGATAGAAACAAAACATTAGAATGTAGTAAGGAATTGTGCTGGTTTATTATAGTAGTGATTGGTGATTCTCTTCTGAGAATCATGATCTCACTAGGCATAGGATGTCTGGTATGTTACTAGAAGCAAGAATTGTTTTCCTCTTGTTTGGTGGGCATTAAGCCTAATTATACTGCTATTAGTTACCACCAATATGTGAATGACATGTATTAAGGTTTTAAATATACCTTGCATGTTAACAATTATTGTAGTTCAAAGGTGTCACAGCTGTGCAGCACCTACTAATTGTTTCCTCTCTTGTACAGTATTTTCTAGTACCCTAGAATCTGGACACCATCGCAAGAATCATATTAAAAATCTAAAACTCAGAAACAAGCATGAGAAATCTCCTTCAGAATGGTTGGTAAGGGTAATTCAAGTACTCCCTGAACATTAGAGACTATGTGCCTCCCTGGTTGCTTTTCAGAAGTTGAATGTAAACCCCTCTTGCTGAAGGTGCACAATTAGACACAGAAGTTAGATTTTTTTTAAGGTGGGTCTAACAACTTCCACTTTGAGAGAAATACAAATATAAACCTGAGTAAAAAAAAGTTTAAATGAATAACACACTTTTCAGAATATTGGGAGATTAAAATATAAAATGTAAATGCCATGTTGCATACAACTTTCCAGGCTTTCTATTGAACGAAAAAGTTGGAGGGAAGTGATCAAAACAAAATTAAATCTCAATAAAGCTACATTTCAGCATCTGTAGAGCACATCAGTTTATTAAAGTGAGTACATACCATTCTCTTGATTGTTGTGCTGTGTGAAAGAAGATGCCATTAACCACAACACACAAACATATTATTTAAGAATTGCCCTTGGAATTCAATTAAGTTATTGATTATTAAATAATAGAACAGATCTATATAACAGAAATAAAATTTTGAACTGATTAAAGACACATAAATGAACTAGCTATAACAAAATAGGGAACAAAATAAAATAATCACTTAAAAGATGGAACACTAACCCCTTCTATGTTTAAATGTTCTTTTATATTGTTATTGTCCCAGTCTTTTTTATGCAGTCTTTTCTAGGAGGCATTGTGTCTCCACAAGGTTTGTCCCCTCTTTTTTCATTTTCCCTGAGCCATGGATCCAGAAGCTGGGATGGACATGTTTTTGTTAGAGCTATGCTCCCCATGATCTATTGATCTTTGCATTGTGTCAGGTATGGTTTCCTGTGATGGTCCCTGTTGTAAAGGGAAGCTAATTTGATGAGGGCAGGTGGCTACATTTATTTGTGAGTATAAGGACAAGATGTAGAATGTAGTAAGAATTATACTGATCTAGTAGTGTGGTGGTAACAGACTCTAAAGTCCAGGACCTCAATTGCCTAGGGAAGCTGGCTAGGTCTCCAGTAACAGACAGGAATTTCATTATATTGAATGGATCTTAATTCCAATTTGGCAGTTGATGGTTACTACCAATATATGTATTTTTTCCTTTTGAGTCTGGGCAGCTGGGAACGAATGAGAAGTCTCACCTAACACATACACACATATATAACTTCTTTGGGATTTACAGTTTTAAAAAATATGGCTTGGGTGGAAAAAAAGATCATTTGTCTTATTTATTATTGGGTCTCTTCATGGATCAGACTATTCTAGAAGGTTGTCAGGGACAAAGTAAACCTCCCCCCCCCCCCACTTTTCCAGAGGTAATGTTGGAAATATGGATTCTATAGCTGTCTATAGTTCAGGAACAAAATGTTACAATAGCTCCTGAGGCAAGATGATAAAGATATAGTTCCAATGCTTACAGACAAAATGGATGAAATGTAAAATCTACAAACTGGCCAAAAGGAATCAGAAAGCAGAGCAGTTGTGACTAACAAAGACTCCCATGTTTGCCCTGCTCAGTACTGTAGTCAGATGCTGAAGAAATCAACAGTACATCTTTGAATCATACAAGTAGGGTGTGATTGTTGAGTCTGATAGTCATCTGTCAAATTTGACAAGAAATAAACCATTTAACTCTGTTTTTCTATTTAACCCCTTGTTTATTCGACATCCAGAAGCATAGATAACATAGTAGAGTGGGATCTAGAAGTAGAGATGTCCTCTACTTCTCATACAGGCTGAGGAACATTAGTAAGGTGCTTTCCTTCCTATGAGCAGCAGCTGATTTTAGGATGCTCATATGACATTCTTAAGTTGTGGAAGACCGGAAGTTTCAATGTTGCTCTCTATGATCTGGTCACTCATAAAGACAAATTTCTATGTGTGGTCTGGACAGACAAAGGGATATTTCTGAGTGGAAAAGCAGACAATAAATTGCATTCCTGCAGATATTCACCTACCATTTATCATGTAGGGACTTGAAAATTAATGATTGTTTAAGTAAAGAAAAAATAAAGAAAGTGACTGGATAGGAGATAAGTGGATCCAACAAAATAAATATAAAAATACTGAGTTCACATTCATTGCCGTTGTCCTTGGTTTCTCATTCCTCCTCCACCGTCAGCCACATTCAGAGAGCCCGGTTTGCTCCCCTGTTCCATCAGTTCCATTCCAACTGGACTTGGTGGTCTCCCGTTAGATCTGTCCCACCGTCTCAATGGGTAAACGCACTCCTCACGGTCCTGACTTAAAGTGGCTGATGGTGGAGGCTGACCGAGAAGCCAAGGACAATGGCGATGGGCTTGGTCTCTATGACATGGACGGGCTCTGTGTGAGCCTTGTCAGTTTGGTTGCTCACCTTCCTGGACCTGGAGGGAGTTGGGAAGACCTTGGACTCAACATAGTGTAGAGAACCCAGATGGCTCTTTGGCCTGGAGAGGGAGGGAGTGGGGGTATGGGTGGAGGGGAGGGGAGGGAAGGGAGAGGAGGAGGGGAGGAGATGGCAATTTTTAATAAAAAATAAATAAACTGGAAACAAAAAAAAGAAAATGGTCAACATTCTTAGTCACCAGAGAAATGCAAATCAAAACAACCCTGAGATTCCATCTTACACATGTAAGAATGGCCAAGATCAAAAACACTAATGAAAAAAAAAAATACTGAGGTAGAGAGTAATCCACATGTGGGTGTGTCTTTCCTAAAAACAAATAACAATAAAGATGGCCAAGATGATAAAGTTTTGTGGGCCAAGGAAGATAGCTAACATTGCTCTCTGGACTCTACATGTGCATCTTTGCTTCAACTACACATATGTGTGTATACAAAAATGCACAACAATATACCACAAAAATTATCATTACATTTCAATGAAAGATTGAAAAATATAATCTAATGGCAACATTATTTGGAAAAGAAATCAGTATTAAGCATGTCAAAAGAATCATATTTTTCTCACATTATAATAAAATAATATAACCCTGAACTCCATTTGAAATACATATGACATTTTAAATAAATAAATACAATTTGCACAAGGTTACACAAGAAAAATAGCTTCCTAAATTATCTATTACATTATATATAATTATGCATGTATACAGTGAAATAACATAACAAATCTAAATGTTCTTCTAAAACAATGATACATTAATGTATTACCACTTAAATTCTTTGACACTACAGAGGTAACAAAGTGAAAATGTATTTTGAAGAATTTAAAATTTAAAAAATTTCCTTTAAGTTGGGTTGTGGTGATTCATGCCTTCAATATCAGTACTCTTGAGGTAGAGACAGGTGATCTCTTAGTCTGAGGCATGCCTGCTCTGTAGAGTTTCAGGACAGGCAGGACTACACATGTCTTGACAAACGAATAAAAAACACATACAAAAAAAGAAAGAAAAAACTTTTAAAACGTTACTGAATGTCATTAGAAATATCAAGTACATGGTACAACTTTCTCAATTACTATCTTAGCAGTTGAGACTCTTCTCCAAGTTACCAAAACTAACATGATAAAGGCCTCATGGTCTTTCTTCATCATATTAGTAATTCAATATTTCTCTTTGTTAAGTTCTTTTTGGGGCGGTAATGTAGGTGTCTAACAATTATAGAAAAATTTGGCCATGAATTTGAAAAGGTACAAGAAGGGATATATGGAGGGTTTGATGACAGAAAGGGAAGAGGTAAATGATATAATTATATTCTCAAAACTGAAGAAATATATTTAAAGTAATATATAACCCCAGAGATCGCCAACGTTTTCTTCATGGTCAGAATTTCTCACACTAGGAAGAACTATATCAAATCATCTATACTATTACATCACTACAATTCTCAGAGTGACCATTTTTAATTTGGGGTCAACAGCACTGATTAATAGTGTTTTATTAGTCCAGAAACATTACATTATAATATATATTATAAATCATCCCTGACAATACATAATTACAGATATTACTTGGCCTTTTAGTAAGGGTTTTGGTTTGTAAGATAAAAGTTAGAACACAAAATCTTTAATCTATGCATTCAGGAAATCTGCATTAAAGAAGTGGGAAATTCAAATACAATTTTACAGGAAATCTTTGGACATTTTATATTTATGAAGATCAATTTTGACAGGCTAGTGTATAATTTGACCTTTATTTGGTGAAAATCTGTCACAGACTGTCATTGATTAAATGATAAATTAAAAACATTCTGTGCTAACAGGAACGTTTACGGTGACTGCACATCTGCCTAAGATTTCAGTCATAGCTAATCACAACCTGATGCTTGGATTGAAATTATGCTCACTCTCTCACTTAGGAAGCAAGAACTAAGGGCATGGTAAAACAGCCACTAGGCAGGAACTTATTAGTGGTCTTTAGCTATCGTAACATGCTGACAATGTGCCTTCTAAACATTTATTTATACTCACAGATAAATGTGATTCAAAACTTTAACAAAGAAAACTGAGTGTGGGGACTCATGGATGGTCAAGATTCTGAAATTAAGTGAAATTCAAGTGTGAGCCATAAGCAGAACTTTTCTAAGGTTTAATGAGTAACAGGGAGGAGAAGGCAGAAGGAATGTAGCAGCCCAAAGACAGAGTGAAGGTGTGAGGAATGTTGTTTTCTACACATGATACAGCCATTGTGATCGAAACCTCATAATTGTGGGTGATCTCAATGCTTGCAAAAGACTGGGCTTGTCAACAATCAATTATGGCTTGATAGTTCCTTCACTATTGAACTATTGATTACTAATGGATTCTGAGGGAAGGGCAACTTCCTTTAACTTTATGCACACTAAGGATACCACCAGGTGCCAAAGAGTCTTTGAAACTCATGGTCACAAAGTTAAGTAGAGTTAAATTAAATGGAAGTATAGTAAACGGACTTACAGAAACGTGGGCAGGATAACAAGGGTGAAAGAGATAGAAATAAAAGGATGAAAATTATCAAACTACATTATATAAATATATAAAATTTTTACAGAATGCACTTAATAAGTTACTAAATTACCTCTAATGTATATTTTCTCAAGCACAATATACTTTAATTTTTCATTGATTATTTTATTTCACATATGAGCAAGGATGGAGAGTTTATTTTTATTTTCCAGTTTTGCACAGAGTAATTTTCAAACCCACACATACATTGATGAGGATTAAATTTTATTATTGGTTGATATAAAATAAATAGAATTCGAATATATAACATTTAATAAGAAATGACGGAGAAAAATTATTATATAAAATGAAAGCATAAACAAAATCCAGAGATAATTGTGTATTTGCTGTTTATGTGAATTCAATGAGAATTACAAAATGAACAGTTTTTACTACTGACAGAACTCTCTAAATTAGGCAGGTAGATTTTAAACATTTTTAAAGTTTTAAAACATAAAGACTTACACTTAGCAATACTGAAGTATTGGAGTTATTATCTTTCGCTCAGACAACACAGCATCAGCCTTTAGACAAATGCTGTTTACATGTTTTCTAGATGGTTTGTATTTCTTGTTTCTAATCATTGATCACAGATACATTAGTATTTACTCAGTGTGACCCAGAGAGTAAATTTAGTTTAGCAGTAACACTAATTTTGTTTACTAATTTTTGAACTTATATGGACTCCTCAGCTTTTTAATTATTCATTCAAAACATCACTTTTTGGTTTATTATGAAACTGTTTGTTCTCTATTTGCTTTGTTGAGACAAGGGTTTCTGGTTGTCCTGGAACTAACTCTGTCCTAGAACCAGGCTGGTCTAGAACTCATAAAGATCAGTCTGCCTCAAACCCCCAGCCCTGGGATTAAACATATGTGGTACCACACCTGGCACTGTTTACTATCTTAAGAGAAATAACCAGGTGGTGGTGGTGCAGGCCTTTAATCCCAGAATTTGGGAGACAGAGGCAGGTGGATCTCTTTAAGTTTAAGGTGAGTCTAGTCAACTAGAGCTAGTTTCAGGACAGGTACCAAAGTTTCCGAGAAACTGTTTCAAAAAACTACATACATACATACATACATGCATGTGTGTGTATGCATGTATGTATGTATGTAAAATCACTGAGTTTTGCATATGCCAATAGCTTTTATTTAGAATTCCTGTTATTAGTTCCTTGATTGATTAATATCCAAGCTATCATCTAATTAAAATTCAACAGGAAATTTGTTCCTATTAGTGATTGCTACCAAATACTACTACTACTACTACTACTACTACTACTGATGCATATTTTAAAATATTAACTCTCTTAAGGATTTGAGGATAATCACTCAGCAGTTTATCTGTGAATTACACAGGTGATCATGTGTAATGACAATGAATGAGTTGTCACACGTTTAGTAATCTCGCATCATTTCTCTAGTGAAATATCTGCCAATATTTCCATAGGTGATATTAATTTGGAATGTTGGCTATTAGCTTTCTGTATATTTTAGAAACAGTTCTTTATCAAAAGAATACTTTAAACATATTTTCTGCTAGTTAACTGTTGGGACCAATTGGAGTCCTGGCCTTCAGCTGATCTTCCCTGTCTAGAGTCTTCTAATTGAAGTTACTAAAAGCTGTGCCTTGCCTAGAGGACCAGAGGATGGGATTTTCACCTGTTTGAAGGGGTGTGGTTGATCGGCAGTTATGATTAACCAGACTAGCTTTAATATATATAATATTTGGCTTTAATAAAGGAAAGAAAAGGGAATTTACAAATTCAAGGTTCCAGTGAGGAGCGCAGGAAAACAAAGAACAGGCAGGCTGCAGGCCCGCAAGATTTTATAAGTAAATATTAGCCTAAGGGGGACACGCCTTATAAACAAGGTAATTGGCTGGGCTTCCCCTTCGCTGTTGGCCATTGATTGTTGGGTATTTAAGCCTCCATGGTGCTATTAAAGAAAGGCTTTTATACCAGTAAAAACAATGTGAGGAAGAATCAGGACAATGTAGACACTATGCCGATAGGGTCGGTGATCCAAAGTTATCATAATCTTCGATCTTTAATGCATCTATCTCACTTATAAAGGGATGGATGGAAAATTGGATTGTAGGGAATCTGCAATAGCAGACTTACCTAAGGTCTTTGGAGCTATCCCAAGTTGAAGCAAGAAAACGGGACCTTTGTTATATTGCATAAATAAATAGTATGCAATGAATAAGATCTTGGGTTGTGGCAGAAGCTGCAGTTTGAGGAGGAGCATTTTCTTCAGAATGTCCTCAGAATTGTCTTCCAAAATTACACCTTTCAGAGAAGCATATTGAGAACTTTGGTCCTGGGGAGGGAAGAGATCAACATCATTCATTCCTGCCCAGTTTTGATTAGCTTTGATATATTTTTTATATGGTATGTTCTCTGCACTTGGTATAGCAGTCTCAGACATTTTGGCTGGCATTGTTGCTGGATGAATTAGACAATGAAGTATAATAAGACTAAAATTCTGCATGGCCATGGCCACTTTTTTTCTCAAAGCAGCACTTATTCATTGTTATTTGCTTACTTTACTTGTAAATATAAGGATGGTATGTCTTTCACTGATCACTAGAATTCTGACGACATAAATGATTTAAGTACTGAGATATCCTAGGCTCAATAACCATCACTATTTCAGTGCTTGGGATCCTTATGATCCTCTAAGCTTGCTGATGTTGCTCTTGATAACAGATTGTGATTGGATAGGAGGGAGGTAAAATATCTGTCCTAAGGATCCATACGATGGGATAGACTGACATATCTATCCTTACTGTATCAGATCCAACATTTCAGTTCTCAATTATTATAATCTATTATCATTGACAACATTTCTTTTTTATTTCTTTTAGCAGCCTTCATATAAAACCCATATTTAGTAGAAATAAGTAAAGTTGATTCATACTCTTGCAAGTATTTAAATTCTGAAAAATCACTTTTAGATGCTCAGTTTCAAGGCCAGGCTGCTCATAAACAACTAGCGAATCATTATGATTGAGGGCAGTCAGGATTATTAAGGGCTGCATTACCTTGTTCAGATATGTATGGTCTACCAACTGGAAACAGAGACCCCTAAAAAAGTAATTATTTTATAAATTAATCTGTCTCATTTTCCTACCATATCCAAGGTTTTGTTAATCTTATCAAACAACTGTTCTTAAACTAGTTGATTCTTTGTTTTCTTCTTTTTAACTTTACTACTTTCTGATTAGAGTTTACTTTTGGATCTCTGAGGCTTAAGTTTGATTTAATCTTGGATTTACAAATTCTTGAGACACAAGTAAGCCATCTATTTATGCTCTTTATGATTTCTTAAAGTAGGCATTATGGCTGTAAACGTCCCTCTTAGAGTTACATTTGTGCACCACACGTTATTGTGTGGTGTTTTTATTTACATTTAGTTCCAGGAATATTTTGATTTTCTTCTTGATACCTTCTTTGACCCAGTCGTCATTCATAAATGAATATTTTATTCCCTATAGTTTTTATACTTCCTGGATTTTTTCTGCATAGTTTAAATTTTACTACACAATAGAAAGGATGCATGGTTGTGTACTGTTGAGTAAAATGTGTATTTGTTTTTTGGAGTTGGGTGGAACAACCTGTGGACATTGGTTAGGTCCATTTCATGTAAGATACCATTTAATTCTAAGGTTTTTCTGGTTATTTTTTTCTCCTGACTATCAATATAATAGAGCACTGATGTCCCCCATTATTATTGAACTTTTGTTAAGATTTGCCCTTTGTTCTATTTGTATGTTTCTTATGAAATTAGGTGTCTTAAGAACATCTGAAAGGTAAATGGTTCCATATACTAGTCAACTGCTAAGTCTCTGTCTGGAAATGGCTGTTAAAGTTTGGCCACTCACCTTTATTCTGATTGGTTTTTCTAGGTTCTAATATTAATGGTCCTTTAAAATCACTTTATAAAACACTCTTCTTTAAAAGATGGTATCCGATCCAGAGGTCAAAGAAGGACATGAATTGCTGTTGTACAATTTACTGTTCTAGAAATCAAGGTACTGGAGCCTAGGATACATCCAGAGGTGGGTGCACTGTATCCAGGTTACTAGATCTGCTTTAGATAATTATGCCCCTTGGCAATAGCAATAGATATTTTAGGGCAAATGTGTCTACTTTGGCTAAATTACTAGACTTCTCATTTTCTAAAGTTTCATTGACTAGCTGCAATTGCTTATTATTATTTAGTAAATGGCACTGAAGTATTTAGTTCAAAATATCAAAGAAATTATATGACATTAGGTTGTAGTTTTCATCTTTGAAACATGATGTGACTCATTAAATAGGTAATCAGCAGAGAAAGTTTTTTTTTCTAAATGATATTTGGACTCTAATCATAATTTTGTGGAAGAATCAGATTTTGGATTGATATACATTGTACCTTTATTTTTGTTTTTTTAATAGCCCGATCATTTTTTAAGCTCAGAACAACATATTATGAAGCAATTAAACATTTCTACAAACATCAAACATGTTCTTGTTTTTCTATCACATTTGTAACTAAAGCAGACATGGGACTTAGTTCTGACAATATTTTTAAATTCAAAACAGAGATGTACTAAGAAGAGAGCAGTCTTGAGTGTTTTATCTGATAACTATATTGGAAGGGATTTTTAGCAGAACCTATTTTTACTTTTGCTTATTTTGGTTATAAATATTTCTAGAATGAAAATAAATTTTGTCGAATGGTGAGGTGACAATTTATAAGTACAAACTAAAAGGATTTCCATGTTTGGCATCAAAACCCACTTCAGAGGCCAGCCTGGTCTACAAGAGCTAGCTCCAGGACGGGCTCTAGAAACTACAGGGAAACCCTGTCTCGAAAAACCAAAAAAAAAAAAAAAAAAAAAACCACTTCAGTTTCTGCTACTTATAGCATTGTTCTTCTAGCTCTCTGGTCACTCTCAGTTATAACCTGATCGAATACAGAATATTCACCTTAAATGGCATAAAACCCCCAAAGGTCCTGGATGAGTATAGAAAACTCTTTCATGACTGCAGAATCTCTTCCTGAATATTCTACAGATCTTCATTTAATAAATAAATAAATATTAAAAAGCAAAAGAAGACCCAAACAAAGCAATTTCTCAGCAGGTGAATCAGCATCATTTTAACTGCTTTAGACAACTACCATAGAATCTACTATGTTCACCCGACTTGAAATTGCTCATGCCCAGTAAGCACCAACTTTCCTCTAGTTAACATTAAGCCTATTTTTTACCCTCAATTAATTAGTAATTTTGTTAGAAAATTTAAAACATCTGATGTAGAGTAATAGATCAATAATTAGCATGAGGAAATTTTTAATTTTTCATTGTATGATGCTATTTTTTTGTAATTTCCATATATATGTGACTTCCTAAGTCTTTGATTATTCATATACCAATTAGCTTGATGAGTGCCTTGCTTTCAGGAGGTGTTATAATTTGGCTTACAAACTCTAATTATATATTATATTAAACAAAAATATTGTTAAAACATCTATATGAGGACAGCAAATGGCTTTTTAATGCTTGTAATGTATTTTAATCCTCATCAATAAAATTGAGTAATCAGGGGCTATTTATTGACTCCTTTGAAATCAAAATTTGTATAAAGTCATTTGCTTATAGGAATAGAGTTAAGTGCCTTATAGAGGCATAGTCTACAAAAACTAATATTTCAGTTTCAAGTGCATTGTATGAAAGAAAAATTGTATATTATTAAATATTAAAAAATTCTTAGTTCAGTGTTACAAGAGCACAGATTCTGGTAAATTTAGAGCAATATTAATTCAGAAATTGAAGCTGTGTGAATAAATGCATGAGATTTTCAACATTATTTTAAACCTAGTGAAGGCAAGAAACAAAAATATTATGGACCATAGAGGTGAGACTTACAAAATAAAGAGAAAGAAAAAAGTTAATAAGAAAATAAAGATATAGTCCTACATCTTCCTGAAACCTATCAAGGAAGAAAAAAAGATCAAAAAATGCCTACTATTTTTTAAGTAGTTTAAAAATACAGATTGAATGTTATTCAATGTTTTTGAGTATAGATACAGTCATTTTTTATATTTTATGATGGCACATTGGTAAAATAAATATAAGATTAAGGACATTTTCCAAGGCTAATTATTTCAAAGATTTTTAAGAGTAACAATTGAGATGTCTTGTGTCAGAGAAAACACAGCACTGCAAAGGAATAGGAGCGTTCATGTGAGAAATGCACTAGAGTTGAACAAACCAATACAAAATACAGCAGGCTGTGTTTCACACCTGTTAGGATAAGAATTCTAGAAACATCTTATAGCTCATGGTTATAATTACCCATGGTATTTGCCTTTGGCCTAGAACAAGACAAGAGAGAAGATAAGCTTGTGAATTGTATGCTTCAATAATTTAGAAGCAAAGATTTAAACTGGGAATGACTAGAAATTTTACTTTGGCAAAAATAATTGTGATTAGCCGGGCGGTGGTGGCGCATGCCTTTAATCCCAGCACTCGGGAGGCAGAGGCAGGCGGATCTCTGAGTTCGAGGCCAGCCTGGTCTACAAGAGCTAGTTCCAGGACAGGCTCTAGAAACTACAGGGAAACCCTGTCTTGAAAAACCAAAAAAAAATAATAATAATAATAATTGTGATTATTCTGCAAGGAACTAGAGTCTTGGAAATCAAGTTGGAAGCAGTTATATATGTGGAGAACACTGTACCAGTTATTACCACATGTTTTATCATAAAGGAGGTGAGAAATTTTAACCATAAGCAATGTTGCTAAATTTCCAATTCATCACCCATGTGGTTAAAAGACACCTATACACCAGGAATTGTGTTTTCAGATTCCAAACTCAGATGCAAATTATTGCTGTGAAAACCAATAGCTTTCATTCCCCCAAGCTCTCCCCATCCTCCCCTTCATGCTTTTCTTTCCTCATCTCCCCTTGCCGCCATCTCACCCCACCCCCAAGTTCCCAAATTTTGTCCGGCAATCTTGTCTACTTCCAATATCCAGGAGGATAACTATATGTTTTTCTTTGGGTTCACCTTCTTATTATCTTCTCAAGGATCACAAATTATAGGCTCGATGTCCTTTAGTTATGGCTAGATACCGATTATGAGTGAGTACATCCCATGTTCATCTTTTTGGGTCTGGATTACCTCACTTAGAATAGTGTTTAGGGTGGATATGGGAGCAGGGAAGCATATATCTTAATTAAGGGAGCCATATTAGGGTTGTCAAGAGACTTGACTCTAGAGGGGTTCCCAGGTATCCAGGGAGATGCCCCCAGCTAGTTCCTTGGGCAGTTGAGGAGAGGGAGCCGGAAAAGGACAGATCCTATAACCATACTCATGAATATCTTGCATATCACCATAGAACCTTCACCTGGCGATGGATGGAGATAGAGACAGAGCCCCACATTGGAGCACCGGACTGAGCTCCCGAGGTCCTGATGAGGAGCAGAAAGAAGGAGAACATGAGAAAGAAAGTCAGTACCGTGAGGGGTGCGTTCACCCACTGAGATGGTGGGACAGAATTAATGGGAGATCACCAAGACCAGTTGGAATGGGACTGATGGAACATGCGACCAAACCGGACTCTCTGAATGTGGCTGACGGTGGAGGAGGACTGAGAAACCAAGGACAATGGCGATGGGCTTGGACTCTACGGCATGGACAGGCTCTGTATGAGCCTTGTCAGTGTTGTTGATCACCTTCCTGGACCTGGGAGGAGTTGGGAGGACCTTGGACTTAACATAGTCTAGGGAACCCTGATGGCTCTTTGGCCTGGAGAGGAAAGGAGTGGGGGTATGGGTGGAAGGGAAGGGGGAAGAGGAGGGGATGAGATGGAAATTTTTAAAATATTAAATAAAAAAATAAAAAGAAAACCAATAGCTTTCATTCATTCTGTTCCAAGGTGCCAAATAGACAAAGACAGATTTAAAACATCTCTGCTCTTCAGTAACTTTACTAGATGTGAAGTGATAAGTTTTTTTACCTAGCACTTAAATATATTTGATCATGTAAAATATGTAACAATATGCTAAAAGTCATGCTATATCTTAATTATATACTAGCTTTATGTGTTATGTAATAATTACATATAATATAATCACATTGCATTATATATTTGAGCACACTCAAATAATATAAAGTATTAGGTCATAAAACTATATATGACAATGTAAATGCAAATATATGTTTACATAGATAAATGTTCAATGATATGTGTAAGTAACGTTGCAAAATGTAAGGCAAGAAATGATCAGATTAATACGTTTTGCAAAGTTAAATCCTTTGGAAAATTATGGCTATCTTATTTATTTTTAATACTGATCATTAAACACTTTTATTTATTTGAATTGCATAAAGTGCTTCTCTACTTCTTGAATACACTTTGTCAGGCAGAAGCACTTTAATAATTGTTGAATTGTTCCTATTCTTGAATACTCTGTATCTACTTTGAAAAGACTTTGCTTCCTAAAATGTATCAGCCCATAGTTACGGAGTCTAAACTAAATTACTATTTAAACATTATTTGACGCTGAGGTTTATAAATTGTCATCAATTTAATTCATTGCTAAAAATTTTAGGAAGTCCAGGATGTCTAAGTATTCTCTGTCAAACAATCAAAGATTGTAAGTACTTAGTGGAAATTTTACATTTGTATTTGTCACCCATTTTTCATAACTGACTGAATTACACAACAATTATTTTATGTAACTTTTATATTTTGTTTGATATTGAAAGTAAATTAGAAATAACTTGGAAGTATGAAGGATAAAAGTACAGCTTCTTTGCAAATAAGGAGGTCTCACTGGCTATATTGTTTTGCATTTTCTACATAGATTAGCTGGAAAATGATTATTTGCTTTATTCTAATAAAAGTCTTTCATATAAAACAAAATATATTGTAGAAATTTAATTGTATGCATTACAATTTCCATTCTTTTTAATTAAAAGGGAGTTAACTTTTTACAAAATTTATGAGAATTTTTCAAAGTAATACACACACAGCACACATTATATATGCAAAAAATCAATAATTTAAGCTATCCAATCTTGATAAGGCTAAATTTTGATTGGGCACAGTTTTGTATGAGTGCACTAAATAAATATAATTTGATATTCTGAGATTGTAAACATATCCCATAGCTTTAACAGTTCTGTAAATATATCGAAGTGATTGTTTCCATTAATGAATAATTCACAACAGATATAATACCTTAGTAAAATTTGAGTTATCAATATTAACAATTTTTCATTTTATTTTACCATTGTCTTGGGATTATTTGAATAATTTTTATTGTGCATCTTATTGTGAATAGACAGTGTAAAGGGTCAATTATTTTTTAATTAAATTTTTTCAGTATAAACTAATTAATACACATGTGTAAAGTATGTGAATATAATCATATATACCTTATTTTTTCATTTTATAGAAATGCTACTTCAACTGAAGGAAATGGTGATTGGAACTATGTAAGTCACATTCAAGAAGAGCAACTACTGAAATCCAGTTTTAGTTGCCTAAAGTGTTAACTAAATGTTTTTTGGCTAAGTGAAATTGAAATATTGTGTGTACACACACAATTGTGTGTTTTAGAAAAAACAAACAAAAATCAAGTCTCTGTGTGTGTGTTTTGTATGTGTGTGTGTGTGTGTGTGTGTGTTCATGTATCGTGGGGGTTATCTTGTTTGTACAAATAAAGCTACCTGAAGATCAGAGGGCAGAGCTAGCCCTTAGTTAATGATAGAGGTCTGGAGGTTTGTAAAGAGACAGGAAGTGATATGGCTTAGGTGAAGACAGGAAGTGATAAGGTGTGAGGAAAGAGGAACTCAGTCTGTTCTCTGCAGGGAAGTTGAGAGGTAAGGTGTCTGTAGATTTGTTTCTTTATCTCTCTGATCTCTCAGCATTTTCCCCTATATCTACCTCTAAGCTTTTATTACTGAGAACTTGTGCTATAGATATGTACATGTATATAGTATATAATTATATGTCATGATTCATATTATAATGCAATAAGAATTTAAAAAATTATAAGGAATAGCAGTTGCATAAACATTTTTCTTTATAGACTGTTAACAGAAAGAAGGATTTCTTGTAGAGATAGCCACATTCTTAAGAGTTTTTCTTTTTAATAACTTTCTTTTTATTTTTTTCTTTTCTACCGTATATCTCAATCCCATTCATTTACCCATCCCTTGTATCTGACGATTTCTGCCTTTGCAAACCTCTCCCAATGAAATAAAATAAAATCTTAAGAGAATAAAAAGGAAAAATAAATTATCATGAAAGCCGTACTGTGACACATTGAGTCATGAAGTAAACCCTTTTATCAGTATACCTTTACTTGCAAGTGTTCATTGCAGTCATTGGTCTATGACTATGGTTTCTGCTTCACTTGCTGGTATTGGTATTGGTATTGGATTCCCACTGGGGCTCCTCTTGGATATACTGTTATTACTTTGTGCTGTAGAAATTCTACAGCTTTGGGTCTACAAGACCAGGCCCTTCATGTTCTCCAGCAGTGCGTAAATGGGGTGGATGTTGGGATGGGTCAACTCATAACCCTGGGTCTGGGCATGTGCAGTTGCAGGGTTGGTTAACCTGCCCGCTCTCTCTTATCCTGGCCACCATGGTGAGCTCTCTAGCATTTCCCAAGCTAGTTCATCCCTCTGACCAAGCCCCTCATTTGTTATATGATGGCATGGGCATAAGAGAGATGCTCTCCCTACACTTTGCTGCCAATACCTGCTCTAGCACCCCAGAGAGTATTCCCTGCACCTCACCTGCTCAACAGTAAAAAGCTGGCCCTGCTTGTGTAGGTGCAAGAGAGCCGCAATTGAGGACATGAAAGTAGGAGAACCTGTCCTACCACTTGCTCATACTTAAGAGGTTAACTCTGCTAGCTTGTTGCGTGGATAATTTTCACTGTGGAGATGTAAAGCTCATTTAATTACTTTCTGTCTGCCCTACAAAGTAAAAGTACCTTTATATTTCTTCATGATCACACCAGCGTGATCGACTACAACCGCTATGGCTTAGTTAGGAGATGATAGTGGTGATTTCATCATCATACCAACATTCTGACTTGTCTCCTCTTATTTTCCTAACAGAATCCCATAATGATATGGTGTGAGCACATTAGAACCCAGGAAACTCCATACTCAATATCCATTTCACCACAGCAATTGGCAAGAACTTAGTAAAGCGCAAAAATTTAGATCATGTATTGGGATGGTGGATGATTACACGTTAGGTTTGTGAACTAAAATTTTTATTTAATCATCCATTGACAAAGGAAAACATTTAGTGTTACATAATTTGACAGTATATTTATTAATAACTAATAATTCAATTCAAACATTAACCAAAATAATTTAATGTTTAATAACCTATATGAATCTAAATTAAGTCTTAACAAATGCATAAAGAGCTTTCAGAAGTGTTGGCTTTTGAATGAATAAATGATTGTGTTAAATGAATAAAGAAGTTAATCTTGATCTTTTATTTCATGTATGTGTTACTTACTATGATAAAATTAAATGTCTTTATTGTAAATTGTTTTAAAGGTAAATGATATGGGTTTAAAATAAAGATAATTTATTTTATGTTAGAACAATGTTGAGAATAACTTTTATGCTTTTTGAAATTTTCCTGTATCAGTAAAATCATTCCTGATAATGCATATCTCTTCTGAAGCTGAGTTAATGTTTTATTTAGTTATGTTTGATTTCACAGAAGAGAAATCATCTTTATTTTATTAAAGAAAAATCCAGAGGCAGTGGGTTAGAGCATAAGGGAGGGATCTTTAGTTTAAGTAGTCTGCAGCCTTTCTAATGTTCATAAAGTCTTATCCCCTAGAGACCTGGCCCTTATAATACTGAAAAGGAAGGGAACCCATCCTTGTGAAATGAAAAGAACCCTTCCAAGCCTTCCCTTTGCAAGTCTCATTGAAAGGAAAAATGTTAACAAAGCCAATTTTTCTCTGGGGAAACGCCCTGTGTTTGTGGATATAATTGTGATACTCCCTATCTGCAAGGAAATCAGTAAAATAGAGAAACTAGGACTCAAGCTTCTGTACATAAAAAACCTAGACTTTTATCATCTGGAACAAAGGTATGAGCTACAGTGAAACTGTTTCAAAGCCAACATTTGGCATGCACAAAACTTGCTTTGATAAAGCCTTGGCAATTGTGGAAGACTGCTAAGACTGATAGATAATTTCATGGATTTGGTTATTCTTAAAAATATAAACATACTCCAAACATAGTATAAAAACATGATTTTTTTTTTAAGAAGACAAAGTATACAAAGTAAGATCTGGGGAGATTTCTCAGTCAGTAAAGTGCATACATGGAAGTATAAGGAACAGTATTCGAGGCCCAGAATCCATATAAAAAAGCTAGGCACAGAAGTGATTGTAATCATGGTATTGGGGGATTGAAAGGATTTATGTGGATCACTGTTTAAACCCTTAGTAGTGAGCCCCAGGTCCCAAAAGATACCCTCTCTAAGAAAAAAGAAACTAACAAACAAAAAACAAAGTGGAAGATACCTAATAAATAAAACCACCTGAGGTTAAATTCTTCTCGTCATATACATACATACATACATACATACATACATATGTGTGTGTGTGTGTGTGTGTGTACTACTAAACATATTCACATGCACTCACATACATGAAATTTACACAGAGCATACAATAGAGATTATATTTTACAGTATGAGGAGAAAAACTAAAGAGAGAGAGAGAGAGAAAGAGAGAGAGAGAGAGAGAGAGAGAGAGAGAGAGAGAGAGAGAGAGAAATTAGCATTTACAAAGTACTATGCATTTTCAACCCAATGCAGGACACCCAAGTCAAGCTATGTATGTACTATGTGTATGTAAAGGGCTTAACATAAGTATGATGTTTCCAGGTTAATAAATGGAATTCATACACCGATAGCCATTTATTAGTTTGAATATTCTACCATTGCCCACATATGTTGATATTGCTGAAAATGTTTTAAAACTTAGAATTCTTGTCATCTCATATATTGTTATTTACATTTCCTCTAAGACATAAAATTGCTAGTTTTGGTTCCTTTTCTTTTGTCTAACTTTTCAGTAATAAAGTGTTTGATAAAATGAAAACTAAATGCTGCAAACTCCAGAGAGTCTAAAGGAAGACAAAGATGTAAATACTGTCATCGAACAATTTGTAAACATCTGGGGTGACATTTGAAAAAAATAAAGCAAAGCAGGTTTAGTGACTATGAAACAAAAGTTTATATTGAAATAGATATGCTACTGGTGATAGGAATTGTATAGTTTCTCCTTGAAATAAATAATAAAAACATAAGAGAATAATGAGTCAGTAGTCCAAAATTTTGTGCTTTTCTTTTGATATATAACAAATATTAGTATAATTTATATAAATATAAAAACTTTACTCAGAAGGCATTAACTTGAAAATTGATTTAAGAAATTAAGTAAAGGATATGTAGATGTTTAGGGATAAATACATTTGTTACTTAGGGTTTTAGAAGGTATGCATTGGTGTGCATAAGCAGGAAGATTATTTTTAAGGCCAATCTGAAAGATCTAAGATTTCAAATAAATGTACAAGTACAGAGTGTAGGAAAATCAGAGGAAGCTTACAGTGTAAGTAGGCAATGTTTGTTACACTGGAGCTTAAAATCAAAGGATGGAATTATTCTTATTATTAAGGAGCAAATTCTGAGCAGGATGAAGAGTGCAAAAGTGTGTGCTGAGGTATATTAGAATCAAGAAAAATACATGAGAATAAGCAACCTTTCATACTATTTTATAAAATAACATAGTACCTACTGGTTAGCAAGCATGTTTGCCTTTTATAATAAACCATCCCTTGAATCATCTATAGTATTTAATGTTATGGTACAGATAGTATTAAGAATCATAGAAAATTTTAAAGTTTACTAGAAATTATATGATTTTTGCAGATATATCTATAAGTAGTGAGAGCATTGAAAGTATCATGCAACTTTTAAAATGTGATATCAATAGTTCAGGTGAATAAACCAAACAGTAATAAACAAAATAGATCTGATATAAGAATATCCATTTAAAACTGCCTCTCAGCATTTGTTTGAAAGATCTAGAAAGATTATTTAGATAAGAACTATAAATACAATTATGGAAAGTATAAGATAAAATTTAAAACTCTACATAGGTCTTATTAACAATACACCAGAAAATAACCAAGAAACTAATCCAATTATTTGTAATGTAAGAAGAAACATATAACATTTGTTATATCTCAGTGGAGAAGAAGTGGATGATCATTTTAGAAATTAAGCAAGTAGTTACAATATGATTTGAATACAATGTCTTCATTATAGTCTATAAAATACAAAGTCCATTGCCAAGTATGAGTTAATATTTTTCAGGTTATGTTCACTAAGATCACGAAGACTATCACACATTAAAGGATTTTGCCATTGCTGTTGGTAATTTTCAAGAACTCAAGACTTTATTGTTGAAGATACAACATACTTGAATTTTAGAACATGAGAAGATTAATTTGGTATCCCCCTGGATGATTCAGACTGACTGTCTAGCTTTTGTATGTTTAGAAGGTTCCCCCACAGAGAGTTGCTGGAAGTGATCAGAGTTTTACTCAGTTGTAAACCTGGTGAGCTTCAACAACAAGCTTGGGAATATATGCTGAGTAGTGTAATAGTGTCAAAGTTGTTATGGGAGGAGCCAACCACATCCTGTTTGGCTTTGAAGCCTACTAAACAAAATGGAATAAATTTGTGACCTAAAAACAGGCACTTGAGTAAGTTATAAGAGCAAGAGAAGAAGTTATTAGCATGATTATGATAAATGTACAAGAAAATAAACTCATCCTAAGTAGTAACTCTGTATGTAAAGATTAGTCCAACTCTTAAACCTCATCAGAGAAGCTTCTCTTTGCATCAGATTATAAACTGTTTTCTGATGGTTTCTCTGTATATCTTTGGCTGTCCTGGAACTCACTCTGTAGATCAGGTTGGCCTTGAACTCACACAGATCCACCTGCATCTGCCTCCCAAGTGCTGGGAATAAAGGTATGTCCTATACCTTACTACTCTATTTCGTTCTTTTAAAAAAGACTTTCTCTATCCTTTTTCTTTTCTCTCCCAAGCCTAAATATAATTTTGATTATACAATAAACCCTATATAGTTTTTTTTCTTCTGAATCTTTCTTTACTGTATAGCTCTATCTTTTTCTGATTACTTGAGTCTTTAATCTGTTAAACTTCATGACAAATTAAAGCTGCGGCTTTGACTGCTGGCTCCACTCCATTCCTTAGCTTTTTGAGAGTCTAGCTTCATGGCAGAGGTACTCGCAGGAACCACATTCATTGCCACATCTCTTTGTAATGTCTAGGTCCATGCTACCACAAAAGAGCTTGATGCAGGCTGCTAATAAACACCATTTAAGTCTTTGGTGACAGAGTCTCTTAAAAGAACTGATAAGTTTTTGCCACTACCGCTGGGTCAGGAAGTCTTTTTTACAGGAGCTACACCTCTCCTGGCCACCAGCAAACAGAGACTACTGGAGAAAAGATGGCTACCAAGAAACTGTGTTTGACTCTGTTCTCATCTGTGTAGAATCCTTTTTTTGTTTTTTGTTTGTGTGTTTGTTTGTTTTTTGAGGCAGGGTTTTCCTCTAGATTTGGATGAAAGATTTATAAAGCTTTCTCGGGGTTTGGGTGGAAACTACAAATGTTTGGGTGCCATTTGTAGATGGAAGTTCCTGTCCTGCCTAGTCCCACAGCCATTCAGTCCCAAAGAAACATACAGAAGTTTATATTAATTATAAATTGATTGGCCTATTAGCTCAAAATTATTATTAACTAGCTCTTATACCTTAAATTAATCCATAATTCTTGTCTATGTTTAGCCATGTGGTTTGGAACCTTTTCTCAGTAAGGCGTTCTCATCTTGCTTTCTTTGTGTCTGGCTGATGACTGCTTCTACTTTTCCTCCTCCCTGAATTTTCCTAGTTTGGTTGCTCCACCTATACTTCCTGACTACTGGCCAATCAGCATTTTATCAAACCAATACAAATAACAAATCTTTACAATATGCAAGACCATTATTCCACAGCAATTTTTACTATGTTAATCCTGCTGATCTCTCAGCAAGGGAGAGTTTCCATCTTCTGATAGCCTCTCAAACTTTTTTCTTCAAATACTTGAAATTCTTGTCATCCAGATCTTTCACTTTCTTGGTTAGTCTTACCCCATGATATTTTATATTATATGTGGATATTGTAAAGGATGTTGTTTCCCTGATTTCTTTCTCAGCTCACTTATTGTTTGTATACAGGATGGTTATTTTCTTTTAGCTAATCTTATACCTAGCCACTTCTCTGAAGGTGTTTATCAACTGTAGGAGTTCCCTGGAATAATTTTGGGGGTATTTTTGTGTACTATTGTATCACTGGCAAATAAGAATACTTTGACTTCTTTCTTTTCAATTTGTATCCCCTTGATATCCTTAAGTTGTATTGCTCAGGCTACACTGAATAGATAAGAAGACAGTAAACTACCTTGTCTTGTTCCTGATTTTAGTTAAATTGTTTTGAGTTTCTCTCCATTTAATTTGAGGTTGGCTATCTGCTTACTCTAAATTCCCTTTCATGTGTTTAGGTATGTCTCTTGTATTCCTGATTGCTTCAAGACTTTTATCATCTAGGGAAGTTGGATTTTGTCAAAGGCTTTTTGAGCATCTAATGAGATGATTATGTGGTTTTGAATGCATTTCCTTATTTCTGCCTTGATCTACCAGTCATTCATCACTATAGTTCTTCAGTTTCCATGAGTATGAAAGCTTAAGTTAAATCTGTTTTAATATGTGGTGGTCTGTTGGATACAGAAGGTTATTTGAATTTTATTGTATCTACTGAGACTGGATTTGTGACTAAGTATGAAGCTTTAGCCCTATTTAATGAACTACAGGCAACCAAATCAAGCAGAGAAAAGGAAAGCTGGTCCTAGTCTAGGAATTAGCATACTAATTGGTTGTTCAGTGTCAAAGGAACAGTCATGAAAACATACATACTAGTGACATTGTACAGACTAAACATGTTTTATTTAGAATATATATGTATATATACATATATACTTGCGATAACAATTAATTGATTTGAAAGAGAGCAGAGAAGGACAGATGGGAGCATTTGGAAGAAGATATTTTAGGGGAAAATGTTTTAATACAATTACAATCTCAAAAATAAACAAGAATACCAAAAATATTTAGTAAATAGATTATTAAAAAAGAATTCTATATCATACTAACAAAAGGCTAATAGTCCATTTTTACAAAGTAGATAAAATTTTAAATAGTTTTCAGGTATATATGTACATATTCATATATAGATATCACTGACAATAGAAAAAGTGAAAACTAGAGTTATCATAGGGCCCAGAAGTTCCATAGTCACCTAAAGAAATTTAAAACAAATATTATTTACAGTAATTATGAATATAAATAATGTAAGCTTTATCAATAAATGACCTCATAACAAAATAGGGTAACAGATCATATACAATCTCTATGCATTACTCTTAATATGTCCTTTTGTTATGCCTATACCAAACTGTAGATGAACTTCAGAAAATGTTCTCTGAGAGATAATTAGTTTAAGCAGCTTGTAATCTTAAATTTTGTCAATCCTTGTAAAAAAAATAGTTAATGTTCATTTTTTTATTTTTCATTTTGTTTGTAAAAAACACAAAGAAAATGCCATCCAGAATTAAACAGGCAAAGTAGACAGCCTTTAAGATATTATTCACAATCTATTAGCCATATGTTCTTTGTGGTCATACTGTTATTTTTATATGTTTTGTTTCTCATTTCAAATAATCCCATTTATCATTTATTATGACATATTTATGAATATTTTTGCATGCTATTGGGGTATAAATGTGTTTCTTCAGTTGTAAACTACTCATAAAAGAAATTAAGCACTGAATGATTAATTCATCAAATATATTGATCACAACAATGTCTATTTTGTATTATTTTGGGTGGATATATATTATATACAAATTTTATCTAGGTAAAGGTGTTAATATAAGCTTTTGCTTCTCACAGACTTTAATTATAACCTATACTATAAAATATAATTTATTTTAATTACTATTCAATATTACAATACTGAACCAAAATTATGTTTTGCTGTTGCTTTCTCTTCTTTGTACTTTATACAGTAGTAGATAAAAATGAAGAATTAAAGGAAAGCACATTGATTAGAAAAGTCTCTCTACTCTAAAATGCATTAGGCAATTAATTCAACTGAAATTTGGTTAACCCCTGCTGGCAATCAAGCTGTGTTAAAGAGTTTAATTCATCATTTAATTTTAACAGAGAAGGTTTCATCTGGAGGTGGCCATTTTCATACAAGAGTACCTGTGAGGGTGTTAGAGCTCCTCAGGAAAATGATGGAAGACTCAGGAAAGTAAGTGGATTGCTACCGAGAAGCACCATATATCATCCTGAAGTTCCATCATTAGGAAGAATACCTAATTAAGGGAGAATAAAGTAAAGCACAATTTAGTTTATTTTACTATCTCCTTCCTGTGCTTCCAACTGCTCTCTCTGTCTTCTCTCTCTCTCTCTCTCTCTCTCTCTCTCTCTCTCTCTCTCTCTCTCTCTCTCTTCCTCTCTCCTGCTGACATAAACACACACACACACAAGTGCACATGAGAGAGAGACAGAGACAGACAGAGATACACAGAGAGAGACAGACAGACATACAGAGACAGGCAGATAGACATCCAAAGTAACAGCTTAAAAACCACAAGCAGGTAAAACAAGAAGAAATGGTAAAAAAGTATAGTTATGTCTTTGACTAAGGTGGGATAGCGTAGGAACAGAGCATTAACATCACAACTTGTGTTCATCATGCTGGAATCATTGACCTCTTAAAAATAGAAACCAAACATAAAGATACATTTGCTTAGCACCTTTGTTTTGTGCATTGTTCTACTTGTTTACTCATGCAGACTATTACAACTCTTTCCTCAGACTGCAGCTACTAAGCCAAGTCAGGTGGTGATTTAAGGAGGCTGGTATTGCACTTGCAGCAACAAAGCTATTTTCTGAAAACTTTAATTTCATTGCTGATGCTCAAAAGACCAATACACTTTCTCTCAGTTTTATTTTAATATGGTTTCATCAGTTGCATCATGGGATCTAGGCAGGTGTTTTGTGTGTTAAAATCTATTCAGCTGGAATGAGCATTTCCATCTTGGGGGAATGGGATAATTGAGATGGAGGAAGGGTGGATATGGGAGGAGCGAAGAAGTTATCCTAACCAAGGGAGCCATTTTAGGGTTGGTTACAGGGGTTCCAAGGTGTCCAAGGGGATTTCCCCAACTAGTTCTGTGGGCAGCAGAGGAGAGGATGCCTGAACTGGCCTTATCCTATAGCCAAATTGATGAATATCTTGCATATCATCATAGAACCTTCATCCGGCAATGGATAGAGATAGAGACAGAGACCCACACTGGAGCACTGGACTGAGCTCCCAAGGTCCAAATGAGGAGCAGAAGGAGGGAGAACATGAGCAAAGAAGTCAGGACCAAGATGGGTGCGTCCACCCACTGAGACGGTGGGACTGATCTAATGGGAGCTCACCTAGGTCAGCTGGAGTGGGCCTGATGGAGCATGTGATCAAACTGGACTCTCTGAATGTGGCTGACAGTGAGGGCTGACTGAGAAGCCAAGGACAATGGCACTGAGTTTTGATTCTACTTCATGGACTGGCCTTGTGGTAGCCTAGTCTGTTTGGATGCTCACCTTCCTAGACTTGGATGGAGGGGGGAGGACCTTGGACTTCCTACAGGGCAGGAAACCCTGACTGCTCTTAGGACTAGAGAGGAAAGGAGGAAGTGGGGGGAGTGGGAGGGAATTGGGAGGAGGGGAGGAGGTGGAAATTTTCAATAAATAAATAAAATTTAAGAATCTAGCCGGGCGGTGGTGGCGCACTCCTTTAATCCCAGCACTCGGGAGGCAGAGGCAGATGGATCTCTGTGAGTTCGAGGCCAGCCTGGTCTACAAGAGCTAGTTCCAGGACAGGCTCCAAAGCCACAGAGAAACTCTGTCTCGAAAAACCAAAAAAAAAAAAAAAAGAATCTACACTATTTTTATTGGAAAAATACTAATAGAACACATATTTTTAAAGTAAGTCATTGGTATAACATTCAGTTCTTTATTTACAATAATGGTATGTTTCAGTATTAAAGAAAAGAGAATGCCTACATTTTCAACCAGCTTTATTGACAAAATTGCTTAAGTTAAAGGCATGCATCATTATGTGTATGTATATATACTTAGGTAAATTTACATTCAATTGATAATATCAAGCTAAATAATATACCTAATACAGCATGTTACTATGTGACAGAAAGTAGTGAATTCTTATGATCTAATATTTTAACAATGTCCATATTTATTGTAATCATCATGCTATACTTTAGGTCGCCAGACCTACTTTTATTACAAATGTAAGTTAGCACCATTTAACTAAAGTCTATTTCTTAATTTCCTCTCCTCCATAATGCCAGTATGTATCTTTCTGTTCAGATATTTTTGGGCTCCTATATACATGTAAACAAACAGTAACTACTTTTTATTCTGTCTTTGACTTGTTTCACCAGTTGAGCAAATATCTGAGTTCAAGCATGTTGCTAGTAAGAGTGTTTTCATCTTTGTAGTCTGACTAGTTGCCCACTATACCTGTCCACAAGTTTCTACTTACTTATATCTTGAGTAGTATGAATAATCCAGCATATCAGGAAAATGTAGATATTCCTTCAAGATAGTAACTGCATTCATCAGAGAAACAGAAAAAGTATGAGTGCTGGATTAAATGACAGTGTGTGTGTGTGTGTGTGTGTGTGTGTGTATGACAGGATCATATATAAGACATGATAGTCATGGAGCCAAAGATGGCACTCACCATTTATTGAATATAACCTTGAACCCTTTCTTATCCTTATTCTTTCTCCAAAATGCTAGAACATGCTATTCTAGGCTTTCAGAGGTGGACTATTAGGACCTGCTTTTATTTTTCCAATTTTGAGAAAACCCTGTTCTGTTTCCTTGTACTTGAATAATTTTACCTAATCACCAAACATGTATAAGGGCTCTATTTATCAAACTTTCCATCATCTATTTTTTGATATCTTTTTATTTTAGTTTAATTTAATTTTCAAGACAGGATTTCTCTTTTGCTTTTTGAAGCCTGTCCTGGAACTCACTCTGTGGACCAGATTGGCTTCAAACTCATGGAGATCCACTTGCCTCTGCCTCCCAAGCATGCACCATGCTTGCCTTATTTTTAATAAACATAATGATATGATAGATGTATGCTGACTGATGTTTCTGTCTCACCTGGTATTGCAGTCATTCAGTCCCAAAAAATTCACAGAGTTCTACATGAATTGATTGGTTTCATATCTCAGGCGTCTTAGTAACTCTTATAGCTTATATTAGCCCATAATTCTTGTCTGTGTTAGCCATGTGACTAGGTACCTTTTTTAGCAAGGCAGTCACATCTTGTTTGCTCTGTGTCTGGCTTCCTCTCTGTCTGGCTGATGACTACAGACTGAAACTTCCCTCTTTCCAGAATTCTCATTGCCCCACCTCTACTTCCTTTATGGTCGCCCTACCTACACTTCCTGTCTGGCTATTGGCCAATCAGTGTTTATTTAAACTACAATTGACAGGGTACAGAACATTGTCCCACAGCAGGCATACATTGACAAGTCACTGTAGTTTGAATTTCTTTTACCTCATTACTAATGATTAATGACACATGTTTACATATCTCTGAGACTTTTATATGTCTTTTAGAGAAGCATCTATTCATATCTTTCTTTTCTCAAATACTTTTTCTGATTCTTGACAATTTTATATATGTATACAATGATGTATGATTATAGCCACTCCTCTTTTCTTCCTCCAGTTACCATGATACCCCTCCAAATGCTCCTCCTACCAAACTTCATATTGTTTTAATTTTTGTAAGTATATATTGTAGTTGGACATCTCTCTCCCTACCACATGGTCAAAAATAACCTACTCATTGTCTGAATATTATTTATAAATGGTGTGCTGATAGTTCAGAGTTGTTGCTATACAACTCTTACACTTTAATTAATTCATATTTTTATCTCTACTTTGCCATGTGGCTTGGTATGTTTTCTCTGTAAGTCATTGCATCTTTCTTCTCTGAGTTTGAAAGTAATGCTCTAACTTTAGCTATCTCTTTCCCAGAGTTCATCTAATCTGGTTCTTAAACTCAATCTCTTCTTGCCAAGCTCTAAGACAATCAGAATTTTATTAGAAAATGAGAGTAATACATATTTATACTGTATAAAAAGTTTGTTCCACAGCAATTCATTTTCTTTTATTCGTGTGAATGTTTTGATTACATTTATGTAGGGGTCTTATGTATTTGCTTTGTGCTATCTAAAGCTAGATGATAGTATCTATCCCCTAAAATTGGTAATACAGACGTTTATGACATACCATGACTGTGCTAGAAATAGATTTGGGGTCTTCTGAAAGAGCAGTAAGTGCTCTTAACAGTCAACCTATCTCTCTAACCACACTTCCTATTATAAATTTAACAAACTATTATGTCTGATTGGGGCTGCTCAGGCATGCATGCATGTAACATGTAACATAGAAAACCTACCACTGATTGACTAAACCCTCAAAAAAAAAAAGAATGGATTTGAAATGGAGAAAGGATGGTGGTATATGGAAAGGCTTTAAGGGAGGAAAGGGATAGAAAAACAATGTTATTGAAAACTAAATAATAACAAAAAAGAATGATTTTTCCAAACTCCTGAATAAGGAGTGGGGTCTTGCAAATCCTCCTTTGATAAGGCTGGAATTTGCTTGCCTTGACCTTGCACAGTTCGCTGTAGCAGCCGTGAGTTTATGAGAGCAGTGCCTTTCATGTCCAGCAGACATGCCATACTTGCATCTCCATGTTTGCTCTTCTGACTTTTCCATTCTGGTTGCCTCCTCTTTGATGATGTCCCATAGTCCTGGTCATAGAGTGGAAAGGGTGGGGGTGAGAAAACTATGTATTATGCTAAGTGGGCATGTTACCAAATCCTCTTCTACATATTTACTTTTATATCCATAGACCTGGGCTGAGCTCAACCTTCATCAGATAAGTTTCTGTGCAGTGGATAGTAGTCAATACTGAGCCACATAATTGGTCTGGCAAGAGATAAAAGAATAAGTCTTTGGACAGAAATGGTCCATTATTTGTCCTTTGTTAGTTGACTGTTTTATGACTGAGTTGCTAGAGTTACTTTGGAATCTTGTTAACATAAAGTTGATATTTTCTCCTTTTTCATGGGATGTATTCATTGATCATTCCCTTTGATATGCAGGAAATGCTTAGCTTGTAGCAACACTTGCTTACTTTTACTTTAACTTCTAAGCTTTATTTGTTACATCAAAAAGTAAAATCATTCCCAGGATCAAGTCACGGTGCTTATCCAATGCTTTTGTTCTCACGGATTTATTATTTGAGGATTTATTTTTAATTCTTTTAATTCATGTATAGATATTTTAGGCACCGTGTGGAACATGGTTGATTTAATTTACTACATGGAAACACAGAGCTTCACATATAATTTTTTTCACTTTTTAAAATTTTTCAAAGAAAACAAACTATCTTTGTTTATTTTACACACAAATCCCAGTTCCCACTCTCTCCCCTCTTCCCATTCCCTCCATCTACTCCCCTATAGACTCCTCAGAGAGGGTAAAGCACATTAGAAACATCATAGGTTCACATCTAAATTTATTGAAAATTTATCACATCTGTATAGCATCTTCTTGACAACTTACCTGAATGATAGTTGACTGTACTTGCTTAGGTTTATTCCTTAATTTTCTATTGTTGTCCATTGATTTGTATTTATGTTTTTATGTCATGACCTTAACATGTTTCCACCAAAGTGTATAGTTGTGAAGCAGTGAGCTTTGGATAACCTACAGAAGTGTAGGTGAGGGTTTACGTACATAGGCGTAGTTTCTCCTAACACCCCAAGGCAAATGTATCAGAGGAAAACCTACCTAGCATGCTAGCAGCATTCCCCAAGTTTCTTGCACACTATGATTGGCCAGGGAGTCCCCTCTTCATGGAACTATTTTTTGCCTATTGTTGGAGAAGGCCGCTAATTTGTTCAAGGCTACTCAGCCCAGAAATAACCATACAGAAACTATATCATTTAAATCACCACTTGGCCCATTAGCTCTAGCTTCTTATTTGCTAACTCTTACATCTTAATTTAACACATCTCCATTAATCTGTGCATCACCACGAAGTTGTGGCCCACCAACAAAGTTTGAATGTGTCTGTCTCCAGTGGCAGCTCCATGGCTTCTCTCTACTCTACCTTCCTTCTCCCAGCATTCAGTTTAGTTTTCCCTGCCTACCTAATTTCTGCCCTGCTGTAGGTCCAAAGCAGTCCTTTGTTAACCAATGGTATTCACAGCATACAGAGGGAAGTCTCCCATCAGCCTATGTAACTTCAGGAAGTGCCATGTGAATTCGATGGTTGTGAGAATATTTGTCAATTTTGTAAGCTTTCATTTCTTCAGTGTTGAGTGTGATGTTAGTGATGGGTTTCTGATAGATGACCTTCATGATATTAAGAGTATATTTTCATACTTTTATCTTGTCATAAATATTTATCAACATAAGATTTGAATATCAAAACATGTTTTCCATCTATTGAGAGTATCAAGAATTTGTACTTTATTATGCTAATGAGTTTTATCACATTTACTTAAATGAATATTATTGATAATTTTATACATGCTTTTAATGTTTTCATCCAATCTCATCTGTTTCTTCTCCATTTCTGGCCTTCCAATTTCTCCCCTACTCTTTCACATGACACTTTCCCTCCCAACTTCTTTTTCTTCTTCTTCTTTTTTAATCTTACGTTCATTTCCTGCTACGTCTTAATGCACGGGTGTAAGGCCATACACGGGAGCATGAGTAGACTGTTGGGGGCCATGTTCATAAAGAAAACTTACCCCCATCTTCATCAATTTCCAGTATCTTCTAAAGTATTGTGATACTTAATGATCCTCTTCCCTCCCTGTAATTGAATTTTTGTTAACTTGATTTTGTCAAAGCCATACATGCAGCTGTTATGAATTCATATTTATAATGACCATGCTATGCTTGCCCAAGTACTATTTTCCTACACACATTCACTTTTTCTGGCTCTTTTTTTTTTTTTTCGAGACAGGGTTTCCCTGTAGTTTCTAGAGTCTGTCCTGGAACTAGCTCTTGTAGACCAGGCTGGCCTCGAACTCAGAGATCTGCCTGCCTCTGCCTCCCGAGTGCTGGGATTAAAGGCGTGTGCCACCACGGCCTGGCTTCTTCTAGCTCTTATATTTTTTATCCCCCTCTTTTGTGGTGATTTATGTATGTTGAGATATGTTTGTCTCCCTATATTAAATCAATGTTACCTGATCTAGGAGTTTGATCTTTCTAATATGGTGCTTAATTTAATTTGCTAGCTCTTTAATACCCATTTTCAGATATATGCACTTAATAATATTGGCTGATGCATTTTTCTTTTAATATTTGAGAACATGGGCAATAGGTATCTTTAACATTTTCTATATTGTGAGTTTACAAGTGAATTTGTTAGGCCATTGGTTTCTCCTACAGAGAGATTTCTGATTTGATTCCATCCACTTCCTTATGATGATGTATGATTTTTCTTTTTCCTCGTTGTTGGTGTTAAGGGATTGTATTTGTCTAAAGGATTGTTCTCTTTTTGAGGTTATGTGGTATGTTGACATAGGGTTGTTTCCACTTATCTCTTATTGTAGTTCTTTGATATCATTTGGAATATCACTCTCTCACTTGGCGCTGACAGAGATATAGCAAGCCCTCTGTATGAATCAGTGCTTTCTTCCTTTCTTTAGTCGTTTAGGTAATATAAAAAAAGATCTTCCTCAAGGTAGTAAAACTTAAAAATAAAAGTTTTCTATTGATCCATTGTGTTTAGTCCAAAAAGAAGAAATTATTTTTATTGAATTGAATCCAAAGAAAAGAGACTGTGTGAGAGCATTATTAAACATTTTCACAACTTTGAATGATATATTGTTTTTCTAACAGTGATTCTTCAATTACTGACATTATAATGCATGACAACATCTTAGGAGAAATGGAGTTCTGGAAGCTTGCATTGTCCCTGTAATACACAGGAGGCATTTAATTGTGAAAAAATTTGAAGAAACCAGAGGTTTTTGAGGTCAAGCAATACTCAGTTTCTATTTGTCATGGGAAGCGTAGTGCCCAATACAAATTGTTATTATCCAAAGTTAGTAAAACATGGGATGACTTGACCTCCCTGTGAGAAAAACTTCACTCATGAAACTTTTTACTAGAACAAGAATGTTTTATCCACATTCAAACTTTCCTCTGAAAAGCAGTTTTCAGCAGTTATTAAGTTATAAATACTTTAAGAAAATTCTTCAACCATCTTCACATCAACCCTTGCAGACTTACTAGTCACTACTTCAGCAATGAATAATGATTTGGAATTATTCAAATCACCCATACCTCGAACTAAGTGCTGCATCATGACAGCTTGAGCAATTCATTTTAACATTAGAGAGAAACAGTTGGCCTTGATCACAATCACCATGGTGCTCAGAGGGATACATTTCTATATTTGGAATTCAGTTCAATCTTTCCAAATTTCTTGGTATCTGATATAAGCCTTTCTCAATTTTTATTTATTTACATTCAGAGAATCAGTCATAGAATAGTACCTATTACATTTTCTTAAATTTGCAGTGATCATGGAAGTCAGCATGTTTCAGAATAATAACCCTCAGGGATATTTTATCTTTCTACTTTTATGTTATTTCAAATTTTTATTTTTAGAGGACTTCATACATGAGTACTCTAACAGTATTTCCATGCCTGCCTCTACTGGTACCCACTTATCCTCTCAGGTTTAGGACTTTTTCTTCTATAACTATCATTGTTATGCCCTGAATGCCCACCCCCACAAACATTATCTTCTAAGTCTATTTAAAGTTGTTTAGCTATTTTGGATGGAAGAATTTATCAGATTTCTTTCCTGAAGAATACTGATTCTTTCCCTTCCAACAGTCATTGATTTCCTGTAACTCTCATCTTGTGGTGGAACCTTCCTTATGAACTTCTCTTGTCCTTGTGGGTGTGCCTACTGAGGTCATCATGTAAGTCTTTCGGCAGCCATGTTCTTGGGATTTCATGGGTATAGAATCCATAGTATGACTAAAAGATACCATCTCCAAGCAGCAGTCCTTTTCAATTTTAATCTGCTCAACTCATCTTCCTTCAAATATTCCAGTCAAGACTAAGAACTCCACCGTCACTTGTTCTCAGTGGTGGAATTCTGTGGTTGCTCAGGCTCTGTGAAAAGAAGCTTCTTTGAAAAGTTATAATTCATGTTAGATTAGGAAAATGAGAGTAAAATTTTTTTCTAGGGTCTATGGATGCCAGAGACCTGCTGCGGAGGATGAGGGAGTGTCCAGGTCCCAAAGATGTGTGGAGTTGGTCAGGATGGTGGAGAAAGAGGGAAAGAACACGAACACCATCTAAGCATGAATTGGGATGGGTGTGAGCGGCCTTTAATTGAGGAAAGATTGCACCCTATATACTATATAGCTGCAGGCAGGATTAAACAGGAGACTAGGGGCATGTGAACTGGTGTGTGGCTTGAGATAAAGACTTGAGGAATCTAGCCTTAGCTTTACCAATGGGCACCAGTCATTATCAAATAGTCATGTTCCTCAAGCTCCCAAGGGAATGGCTCCCCTTATCCAAATGCTTGACCTTCAGAAAAGGACTTCTTGGAAGCAGACACTATGTTACAATTTCTTAGTCTTTTTATATGGGCCAGTTCCCCTCATAACACTCCTAAAAGGGAAAGTCCTGATGTCTTACTCTTGTCTCATTATATTGTACCATCTGATTTCTCTGTACTTATTAACTGAACTCTTGCCTTTAATGGCCTCAAGCTTTGGATCTGATAGATAGGGTAGGCATTTCATCCCTGGGATCAGTTGTGTCTCGTAAATCTCTAACATCACTTTTATTGGTGTAATTAGGAGGGCACAGTGGAAATCCTGGTTCCGTGGTGGTGAGGATTTGTTTTTCATAGAATTATTTTGTTTAGAGAGGCTACCATTGCACACATGTTTTCCTATACCAAAGCCTACGCCAAGTCTCCCAAAGGGAAAGGCATTACTATTGAGAATAATTAAAAGTGAAAGAGAAAAGGTGCTGGAGAAGTGTGGTCTGAAGTGTTAACATGGTGGAACTTTGTCAAACAGCAATGATCACACTGCGGTCTACTCCATATGACCTCTTTAACCACAGGTTGTTGGCTAAGTTCCCAATAGTTGCAGCTTGTATTCCCTCCCATTAAGAGGGAGCCTAAGTACATTAGACAAGACACAATTATCCTCGAGATAATATTGCCTCTGTTGCACAACTGGGAATACCTTGTAAAAGCCCACTTACTTTAGTTTGTTCATGTAGACCTACTCTACCGACAATGAAAGTACTATAACATACAGTAAAATATGGACAAAGGTGTAGGGGTCATCCCATGGGCCATATATTCACACTTTTCTAATTTTAACCCTGTATTTAAAAATCCAATCTTTCAATATAGCCTTTTACAGGCAAAATTCTTAAGAGAATTTTGCACTTGTGGGTATTCTAATGAACAAGACAGCACCATATATAGTCAGCTACAAGAGATAAAATGCAGTCAAGAAAAGTAGTTGGCATGCAGTGAAGGAGACTGCTGCTGGTATAGCATGGCATACTGCTTCATGATCAATTTGCAAAAGTTAGAATATATGCACTGTAAAATAATTGAAAGAGTATAAACACTTAAACTTGTAACATTTTCAATTTTTATCATTTTCTGACTTCCATAATGTTTATATGTCACTTACATACCATAACTACAGTATTATTTTTATTATTAATTTTACTAAACACACACACACACACACACACACACACATATATATATATGTATATATATATATATATATTATGGCATTCTAATAAATAGTGGATAGTAGGAGAGAAGTTCTGTCCAAATACTAATACGATTAAAAATATCCATATTTTCTGAGATTTTTTTATTTTGTTTTAGTACCATAATTGAATTCAAGTCCTTCAGCAGGATTTGAAATATATATCAGTTGACAACATTGTGACTTGTTTCACTAAATTATATTAACTAAGGACTTCTTTCAGTGACTGAAGGTCCTTAACTGCCAACTAAGAAGATTCTACAGCTAGAGATGAATCACAAGTTTCCAGGAGTCACTGACTGTAGTCAAGTTATCACAGAAACAGGAAGAGTTTTCTAACTGCATCAATGTGTGAAGAAACAATAGAACTAAGGATCCTGAAAAAACAATTATATGGAAACTGTATATCACTTACATAGTTATTAATAATTTTTATGTAATTTACTATATTAAAGGAATTGCTTATTTATTTATTTGTTCATTAAAAATTTCCACCTCCTTCCATCCTCCCATTTCCCTCCCACTCTCCCCCCTCCTCCTCCCCCTTCCTCTCCAGTCCTAAGAGAAGTCAGGGTGCCCTGCCCTGTGGGAAGTCCAAGGCCCTCCCCCCCTCCATCTGGGTCTAGGAAGGTGTGCATCCAAACAGATTAGGCTCCCCAAAAGCCAGGAAATTCTGAGAGTTTGTGCATATATAAGTGCAAATTATCTAGTTAATAACTGTGAATTTAATATATATGTTAATTATAATTAAATTAATGATATGCATACATAATTGAAATCAGACATATTAAGTTTGGAGTGTGAATGGGATTAGTAGGAATAAAGGGCAGCCATATGCTCAACTTCAACCTGGACAACAAAGTTCCAGGCCAGTCTGAGGTACACACTGAGATCTTTTCTCAAAGAATTATGAAAAACATATGAATAAAACCACAAGAAATAAAATTAACACAGCATTAACAATCCATATTACTCCACTGAGAAGAGTAGTCATGAATAAAACAAATGCAACACATGCTGGAACACATGTGAACAAAAGAGACCTTTCAGAAACTGGTGCTAAGCATGTAAACTAGATATGTGACGGGGTTCCATCACAGCAGAATAAAGCCAGTATCTCAGGACTGAGAGTTTGCTCCTGTCTGTTGATAATGTATGGACTGATCATCTGGAGAGGTTCTGGAAGACTTCCTTGCACTGACAGTCTGGAAGTTGGCCAGTCCACACCTCAGCAGATGCTTGAGGATTTGACAACCTGTTGAAACAAGTAGACTGTTTTGTTTTGTTCTTCATGTGTTGCCAACCCATAACTTTTCTTTATGCATTGTATTATTAACTTCTATATGTTGTGCATATATGTGTATTGTCACCACTTAACATTTATATATTTTAACTGTTTTCTTTAGTCTTTGCCATAGGTCTGACTGCTTACTGAAAATGTGATGAAAATCTTGTTTTAGCATTCTTTTAACTTTTTATATAGTACAGATTACTACCATTCATTGTTATTAATTTCTCTTCCCATTCGAATCCCATCTATGGCCTGTGAACCTCCTTCATGTAACCCATGCATTCACCTGACCAAGGCAAGCCATAAATACACTCTATTATATCCTCTTTAAGTGTCAAGGAGAAATTCAGTAGACTTGCATGTACAATAGTCTATCCATTCTGTTTGTGACTATGCATTCACTACCCACATCTGAGAAATGGATTGAGGTCCTGAAAGAGGAGAAAATAAAACTCTATGTTACCATGTATGTGAGACAAAAGGCAAAAATAAATTTTTTTCTAACAGAAGTTTGACCAATCTGACCAATCTGTTAGCATAATTAAAAGCTATTTTCCTAAAGAACTCTTGGTTTCTCACTTCTGTGTTCAGAATCCAATAACAATGAAACTAAGGTAATCATTACAGAAGTTTCTCAAATAACTAAAAGCAACTCCTTGCTAGTTACTTGAAGAACTCTAAATCAATGTTATTACACAGATACTTGCATATCAATGATTATTATGATACTGTGAACAGTAGTTAAATTATGGAATCAAGTATGTATCTAAGAACAGAGAAGTGGATGAAAAATTTGATATAAATACACACATATAAGGATAATGTCTATATATGTATATATATATATATAAAGAGACTAATTTTGTCAGACATCAAAAAGATAAAATGTATGTCATTTGCAGACAAATGGATGTATCTTGTGTTAATGATATTATGTGTGTAAACAAGTTTAAGACAAATGTGTTTTCTCTCATTTATGATCACTGGCATTTATAATTATGCATGCATGTATGACATTAAAGTAGATGTGAAGTTAGGAGAAATGAGTGACTAATTAATGGAGAGCATTGGAACAGGAAAGATAGGGAGATGTGGGAATATATATTAAATGCACAGTGTATACTTATGTAAAAATGTCCTCATTTGAGGGAAAAATATACAATAAATATTCATAATAAAAAGTGGAGAGTAAAACAGTATGACAAAATAGCTAGTCAGTGAATAGTAAAATAAATCCATTACAGCACTTAGAATATGGTCTCATGACAGGAAGTCATTAACAATATTGTATAAAACTGTTAGACTTTCACATCCAAACTTAAACTAGAATATTGCATCAAAGTAATAACTTTTAAAAGCTACATTTTGATTAAGTAATGCTCTTCCTTAATTTATTCCATTCTGATGGTAAGAGTAGGTTTTTTAATATATTACTTTTAGAGGCCATTAAACATATTATTAAAATACTTTTCAGTGATTACATAGCCCTGCAGTGTCCCATCTCAAAATATTTATTTAATCTGACTTTAAGTCAAATCATTTGGAATTTTTCACAACTAGCTCATTTTCAAAAATATGGATTTACCATTGAGAATGTGGAAAAGCGTGTCACATAAATTTAGACAGGGAAGAAGCAATAAAATTATTTTAGGAAGTTAAAACATTTTGAATGAAACAAGATTCTTTTGAATGATTATATAGTCTCCCAAGAAGACTAATTGAAAAATATTTCATGTGTCTTTACTTTTGATTATAGATTAAATAATATTTTTTCAAAGTTGAATAATCTAAAATAATTGTTGGGTATTTTGTTTTCATGTAACATTGATGTACTTTCTAGGATGCCCCTCTGTATGTTATGAATATATTTTATTACTATTGGTTAATTAAGAAGTTGCTTTAGCCTCCGCCAGGGCAGAATATATCTAGGTAGGAAATTCATGCAGACAGGGAGAAAGAAGGCAGAGTAGGGGAGATGCCATTAGCTGCTGGAGGAATGAAATGCCAGAGAATTACTGGTAAGCCATGGGGCCCATGACAATACAAATATTATTAGAAATGCATTAATTCATATGTAGAGCTAACCAGTTAGAGCCTGAGCCACCCACTGAACAATTACAATTAATATTAAGCCTCTGAAAGGTTCTTTTACAAGCAGCTGCAGCGACCAGTGGGTGGGATAGAAACTGGTACACCATGACCAGGTAGGACAGAGAAAAATATCTATCTACGTAAGACTGTGTCTTTCAATCACGTTCCCCATTTGAATTGCAGTTTTTGCTTTGATCTTCCTTGTTTTGATTCATTCAATGAGTAAACTTTTTTATTTGGAAACAATGAAGTAAAATTACAAGATTTTGAAAGGGAAAGTGTTCTGTGAAGATTTGGGAAGTTGGAAAAGAGTAGAGCATGGCTGAGTAGAGTTTTCTTTCATCAGAGTATGTAGACAGAGCGTTCTCACCCTCCCCCATAAAGGCCTTGTCCCAAACAATAATCCTCACTATTATTATTATTATTATTATTATTATTATTATTATTATTATTATTAAACATTTCTGCCTCCTCCCCACCTCCCATTTCCCTCCCCTTTCCTTAACTCCCCTCCCACTCCCTTTCCAGTCCAAGGAGCAGTCAGGGTTCCCGGCCCTGCGGGAAGTCCAAGATCCAACCCCCTCCATCCAGGTCCAGGAAGGTGCGCATCAAAACAGACTAGGCTCCTCCAAAGCCAATACATACAATAGGATCAAAACCCATTGCCATTATTCTTGGCTTCTCAGCCACGTTCAGAGAATCTGTTTTGATCCCATTCTTTTTCAGTCCCAGTCCAGCTGGCCTTGGTGAGCTCCCATTAGACCAGCCCCACCATCTCAGTTGGTGGGGGCACTCTTCCTGACTTCCTTGCTCATGTTCTCCCTCCTTCAGCTCCTCATTTGGGCCTTGGGAGCTCAGTCCTGCACTCCAATGTGGGTCTCTGTCTCTATCTCCATCCATTGCCAGATGAAGCTTCCATGGTGATATGCAAGATATTCATCAGTATGGCTATAGGAAAGGGCCATAAATCTCTATGACTCTTCCTACATTTGCGAGGTTAAAAATAAGTCTGAACAAACACCCTAGAACATTTTGTAGTTTTATTCAGCAAGGAATCATCCTGCTCGGCATGTTCAGAGGAAGAGTTGTGGCCATTTGGTAACAGGAAGAAAATGACAACAATTATCTTACCCAGGGAAATGACTGGGTCAGTGGTCATGCAAGCTCTACTACAGAAGATGCTAACCATTGATGCATAAAAATCATTCATTACTAACACCAGCCCTCTACCCATCAGTTCCTTCTCTGGTGTTGCTTAAGCATCATTCCTTCCTGGCTGAACTCATGTTATCCTGTTCTTTCCTATCATAAAAGGCACATTTGAAAACTAGAAACTAATTGCACAATAAAATAATGCCTAATAAAATATTGACAGTGATTAATTTATTTCAAGAAAATTATCTGTTTAAAAATTATATAAAATATTTGAAGCCAGTGCTTAAAATAACAATTATTCAATTTTAGACAAGAAAGTCAAATTAGAGTGTTACTCTTCTAGATATTTTCAAATCTCTCTTCTCTTCTAGCTGGATGACACAATGTTCTCTGTGCTGCCAGTATCACAGAACTGACCACTCCTCTTCCTTCATAAATTTTGTTAGTACGTGTAAAGTCTAGAAATATAAATAGTCTTTTAGTTAACCAGATGTCAAAATCGTGCACACTTCTTCCTTTATGGTGACATCATGTTTTGATTACTTCAGAATTAATAGCTTCAAAACTGTAAGCTTTAATGGCTTCATTATACAATGTGAAGTTTTAAATTGTAAGTTGCACATTTTTAAATGTACAGAGGTAAAAATAAGTCAATCTTTTCTTTACCATGGCATTAGTTTGATTGCTACAGAATGCTGCTATGGGTAGTTATAATTATATATGATGCATGTCTAAGCCCATTTGGGACATAACATCTTCCAGTCTGAGTAGCAAACCTTCATTTTTAATACTAAATATTTTAATATTAGGATATTTTCTAGAGATGAGTTTCAGGGTTTATACATTTCCAATTACACTTCCTCTCTACTATCTATATACTCTACTGTCAGCTGCTTCATGAAATTTTCATATAGAAATTGCTGATATATCTAAAATATAGACATATGAGTAATAATGAAATATATAGCTTTCCTTTATCTTGTTAGGACAAAATGAGTATAAATATTCTGTATAAGTTAAATGTGTGCTTTGATTCTTATAGCAATCAATATCAATTATAGCGCAAAGCATTCTTCAAAAGAACAACGTGGCCTCTCCCTGGCTATGCTAAATCACCAACCACTGTACAAAGAAGATCAGACAGACCCAAGTTCTGTCCCTGTAAGTTATTTTTCACTAACCCTAGTTGAGTCCCTAGACTGATTATCAAAAATCCCTACCAAGGTAAATGGTAAAGAATTTGTAGCTTCAGTGTTTACAAAGACCCTCTTATAAGGCCATAGCATATAGTAAAAACAGTAAAGTAGGAAGGTGTTAGTAGTTCGGGCCCAATGGCAAGCTGGTCCTTGAGGGATTAACTCTAAGGAAGATGGTCACCACCCCTTTTCTTTCCTTGCTTCCTGGGTACCATGAGTGAAAAGGTATCCTCTAATAGTGTTGTACTCTATACACTGTACCAGTCCAAGAGCAAAGCACAAGGACCATGGGAATATGACCTGAACTTCTGAACTTATGAACAGCATTGAGACTTTTCTGTTCATAAACTGATGTAGTTCGCTATTTTTTCCAATAACAGAAATCCCATCTAATAAATTCCGAGTTAATCTAAGTGACTTGTTATTTTGGCTGCTGCTTTGTGCTCTATAATATTAAAATAATTATTTTTCTATCTTTATTTGTTACAAATTTACCTAAATATATTTCATTTTTACATGTAAGACAAGGAAACAAAAGACAGGATAAAGTGAACATAATGGAAGATAAACATTCCACCAGGGTTCCAAGGGATAGTTCATAAATTCCAAACCTGTCAGCAGAAAGGGTTAACAGGTGTTCTTCAGAGTTGCACAAATATAAAAGGAATGGTACAGAAGTTATCAATAGGTAAAATAAATACACAGACCATTTGCAGTCATGATTTTAACCATTACATTTCATTTTATTTTACTCTAGTAGCATAATCATAACATAATGAACAGAATTGGCACATACTGGCATGATTGCCATAGGGATCAAAATCAGTACTTTTCATCTGTAGCTCTGATAAGTGGCTTTTTTCTAATCTCCTGTCTTATTAGAAATAAAATGTTGGCAACCTTATATCATAAGCTATAAAGGAAAATTATTTCGGATAAAGGTCAGTGTGGTTTTTCTTGATCCAAAAATTACCACATGACTTGTCTTACATTACTAAAATATAATAAATATACAACCGTATTAGAATATAACTATATTTTTCTAAGTAAATGTTATGTGACTTTTAATTTTATCATGCCAATTACTTGGAATTATTTAATTGCTAGGAGCCTATTTTCAAGACATGTCAGTGTATATGTTAATTCCATATTCATTTTGAAATATCTAATAATAGTTGCAGAATTCTTGAGTGACCTTGAGCTTGCTAACAGAAGTTGGATAAATGACTGAAGCCTTATCTGGCCACAATTGAGATTCTTCACATTCCCAGACCATCCTCCCGCTCCTGTTAGGACTGAAAGCTTTTGTCCTGTAGAAGAGAGTCGTAAAAAGCCACCGACAGGCTTTCTCAGAATATATTCACGCATGCTCCTCGGCACTTTGTGTCACCATCTTCTCTAGAGCTTCTGTGTCCTTCATGCAAATTGTAAGACTAAATGACAATTGGCAGTGCTACTGAATGTCTTCGGAGAACGTAAATCCATATGCCTCTTACTAACGTTGAGGACTTTACAAAATGCCTTTCATTAGCAGTTTTCAGACAGCGTGTTGAAAGTCTTTCTAACTGCCTTTTAACAGTTCAATATACACACTTATGGCTGCACATTATATTTAAAATATGTTCGTAATACTTTATTCTGATATTTTTATTCCCCAAAATTATTCCTTTGAAAACTCATTACCTTGATATGTATTCAAGTTTATTTAAATGTTCTTCCATTCAACAAGCTAGTTTGGGATACATAATGAATTGAGTTTCTCTGGCAATGAATTTCAAATAGGTTTTGCTTGTGGTACTGTCAAGAGATAAAAGATATTCCATATTTCCCAAATATGAACACTTCATTTGTTTAATTGGTGGTTTGTGTGCCTATACCAGTTCCTCCATTTGAGCTACTTGACAGGATATTCACCAGGATACAGGCTGCACTTCTAACCCTAAGTGGAGGTGGTGTTGTCTTTCTTCATCCCTAGCACCCATTTCCCCTAACCAGTTGGGGCATATCTTGTAAACAGAATAAATAATTAGCTACTTAACAGCTTCTTACTTGGAACATGAATTTTTAATCACTTAAGTGCAACATGGCAGAATGAGTGAACATATGCCTTTATTTTCCTGGGGAATAATGATCAGAGTTGCTACTCTGAGCATGGCTCTTGAAAAAAACCAACACTAATGGAGCTCAGTGGCCTTAGGACACTATCAGTAGTCAAGGATGGAGCAACATTGCTCGGAAAATTTCTGGGTTCTGCACGAACACACACACACACGTGTGTGATAACAATAACAACAACCACAATAATAATAATAAAAGTATTATTGTTATTGTTATAAATGGATAAAATAAGCATTGTGAGGCAGAATTCTCTCCCACAAATGTCTTTCTTCCTATCCCATCTGTCATATTAGCCATCAGAGAGAGCCATGTTTGGGCTGCATGGGAAACATTTTCAGTAAGTAGGCTATCACTTATTTACCTTCCATCCTTTGAAAATAGAGTTGTAAAGAGAGAGAGAGAAAGAAAGAGAGAGAGAGAGAGAGAGAGAGAGAGAGAGAGAGAGAGAGAGAGAGAGAAAGAGAGAGAGAGAATATATTGTATAAATTATTTCACTTAAAAATGATACCATATCTTGTTTCTATTTCGCTAGAAATGGGATAGTTTTGTCTTTCATAACTATAAAGTTTCTACTCACCTCTTGTAATAATTAGCAATTTTGTTGCAAAGGTGATGTTATAAGTCACACTGAGAAGCCAATTAGCATTTTCTGCACCAGATTTATATAAGCAGCCTTTAGCATGTCTTGATATATCTATCCCAAATTAGGTTATATGCCCCAATTTTAAAATGTTACAATTCTCATTTATCATACCAGAGAAAAATATGTTGAATAAGTTTAGCGGGCAATGTTTTTTATTAATTATTGCATGATAGACAACTTTTTCAAAATACTGGACCATATAGTATTTATTAATTTTCCTTTTTATGTGTCATCCTTGGATGGCTAGAAACAAAATTTTAAGCATAACGTGAACTTGAATACAAGGAGAGAATTTTTCTTTCCTTTCCCTTTCTTCTCTTTTTCCTTTGTTATATTCCTTTTCCATTCCTTTTCTGCTTTCTCTTTTTCACTCTCTCGCTCTTCCTTTTGAACTGAAAACTATACATATGAAATGCTATTTCACTTTAAACTGTTAGCAAGACCTGTGGTTGATTACCATGCTGCTGCTAATGGGTCTACAGTGCATTGTGACACCATTTATAATCCCCCCTGGGAGTTGCAGGCACATAACACACATTTTTTTTAAGTCTAAAAGGGTATACTAATGGTTTCAGCACTTCAGTGTTAAGTAATAAATTTTTTTTTCATTGGTAGGAAATGTGTTGTAACATAATCCATGTTTTCATGGGATAAGAGGGATTTGTCTCACTTTATTGGAAGTGTACTTAAATTTCAAATGAGTCTGGGAAATAAGAGGAAGAATGGCTATGCTTGTAGTTTTACTTTAATGAAACTTAGACTGCCACATACATATATCAGATGCCCTTATTCTCACAATAACGAAGTAGACACATGTATCAATGCCCAATGTGAGACTTTAAATACTCTTGGGTGCCACACCCATGGCTTGCTGTATCATTGTTTTATCTCCTTTTTGTAATTCTCTCCCTCTTTCCTTAGGTTTCTTCCTTTGATCTTTCCTTCCTTAATTTCTCAGAATTTATTTTCAATATTGATAGGAAATTCTAAAGCAATGATCGCTTACAAAATAAGAAGGAGCATACTTTGAAAATGATAAGATTTAAATGACAAGTTTTAAATGAGAAAATAAGAGAATGAGACCCTATGCATTTGCTCAAATAATTCATCTTGAATCTGAATATTGTGTGAATTTTTCCTTAGCTACTACTTATATTCTACTTTATAGTTATACTTGAAGTTCTGACTTGTAAGGAATGAGATATATGTGAAAAACTCAGTGGTCATTTTGCTTTTAAAAGTTTGATGAAATCATTTAAATTAGAAAAAGGGATAATGCTTCAAGTCCAGATTCTTAAAAATAAAATAAAATAAAAAATAAAAGCAGAACTGTCCTTGGGACATCAGGTGGTAAATACACACTCTCATTCTCTTTCAATCTTAGGTCCCCAACCCAGAAGGAGAAAGTAGCAAAGGAGGGAACATTCAGTGACCAATGTTACAATGTTGTCATGTTGCTTCCTTCAAGTTTATAACTTTCTATTTTGTCTTTCAAACATAATCATTCATAGAGGATAATAGTGTAGTATCAAGAATGAAATAAAGACCCATATTGAATATACACAAAATCTAACATTCGATACGATCTAGAATTGTGCTTGATGCATGCAGTCTCCCAAATGCCAAGTATTGGATGTTGCGTGTTCCATAGTCTGCTGTGATAACAGGAATAGTTAACGGTTAACAAGCCAATAACCAAGAAATGGTGGGGCACAGTTTCTTTGGAAGGGCCATTTTATGAAAGTCTTATGACAGACTTGTCACTGAATATCTTCTTCATAGTCACATACATTCTTCCTGCTTTTACTCATAATTTGTTTCCAGCCACAGAGCTTATTCTCCATCAAGAATTAAAATGTGGGAATATTAAAAACAATTTTAATGATATCTTACAAAGGGTAGCAAGTGTCTAAGGATGTTTCAGGATTAAAATAACATTTTCTAATTTAAGAATTTTTTGCTTTAAAATAATCTTGGCTTTTTATTATATTATTACATATAAGTGCATGCAAAGCTCTTAAATGCCATTAATATTGGCCTAGTTGTTAAAAACATTCTCATACTTTTAGTGTTTTGTCAAAATTAGTATAATAAAACAGAATTATAAAATACCAATTAACCTCAAGATAACAGATACTCTCTATAAAATCATTGGTTTTAAAATTTAAAATTTTAAGTTTTAAAAACTTAAAAGGTATGATTTTAAGTGCTATTAAAAATTTTCACAAACACATTTATATGGGAAGCTATATCAAATTTCAAGTCAAACTCTGGAGAAAAATAGATATTGTTTATCTATTCTAATAATTAGTAATGATAATAATATTTAACAATAGTAAAGTAGTTAAAGCATTCCTCACTTTTGCTATTTCAAATACACAGAAGGCTAGGAGTAGTTAATTTTTTTTCAATTTCTTTTCTTCTACTTAATAGTACTGTAGAAATAGCAAGTGTCCAAGCTGACTGTATACAGAGACATACAGAGGTTTTCCCTGTGGCTGGTTTGGGGTTAGAAAGCAACATTTCTTTAATGGCAAAAATGGATTCACAAATATGAACTTTTCCTGTACTATATATTCAACTCTACTAATTTTGTAAGATAGAGTATATGTAGAAAAAATTAGTTCAGCTGTTGCCTTAAAGCAAAAAAACTTATTTTCTATACTGTGTTTACTTACGACTCTAATATCAACTCTTTGTGTAAAATGCTCCAAACAACTAAAAAGTTCTTGTCACCTTTAAAATAAAATGACGGAATAGTTCTGCTTTTAGTGGCAAAAGTGGTTAATTTGCATGCGTGCTGAAAAGATAAGGCAGCAGAATACAGAAATAGGGCCCGCGGTGCCAAGTGAAGTAAGACAATTGTGCCAGCGGTTGGAATGCCATATGGAAAAATGAAGCCTGCTACTATAACCAGGATGGAGCAAAATCTGTCAAGGGTTATTTTTGTTGCATATTCATGACCTGATAAATTGTGTTAATTGCTAAAAGAATGAGAAGTCAACCACAAATGGCTTTATTATGATGGGAGTGGGCTTGTCAAGAATAGCATTAAAATTTCCACCATCTATCCACTTGGTAGATTAATGTTTGAATCCACTCATTCAAAACAAGTGAAGAAAAATAATACTTTATTTGGGCACTAATAAATTATAGTCTATAAATCTTCCTACATTTATAATCAATAAAATATAAATCTTGAGTCATTAATCCAAAATTTTAAGAGATGCACAAAAATATAGAAGTAGGATATACACGTACATTAATTGATTATAAAAACACTGCTTTAGTTATAAAGAACTATATTTGGAGAATTTATAGCTAGAATTAAAATATTTTTACCTATGTCATTTTTATTGGTAACTTTTGAAAACCATATAGAAGTGTATAAAACTAGTTCAAACAACTTTAGACACATTACATTTGAAAAGCCAAAACTTTTCAAACATTGCTAGCCTATTTTTAATTATTTATTATTGAAACATATGTGTGCATATAAGATGATATGTAATTTCAAGTAACCAGTTTAGTCACAAAATTCTTGGAAAGGAAGCTCTGTTTAGTGCTACCTCTAAGGATATTATCAACGACACCTTTAGGAAATGAAGAAGTACAAACTCCTAATATTCTGGGATTTTTTGTTTGTTTGTTTCAGGTGTTTCTTTATGAGAGTATAAGAAAATATATTAAAATAAGACAAACTGTATTAAATTGAAACATATTTTTCATCCTCTGTCAGTGAAGAAATACTAAAATTTAGTTAATATGCTATTAGTGTTTCTTGTGATATTAATATTCAAAATCATTAAGTTTATTTTCCTTTTGGCTGAGAATATCTTTTTTTAATTCATTAGTTTTCCTTGAATTTTACTAATATGGGTCACCAAAAGCTAAGATACTCATAAAATTTTTCAGTAGGTATCCGATTAGATAATTCTCATTTTCTATTTTCAAGAAATAATTGAAAAAAAGCATGCTATTACAATCATGAAGCAGAGAGAGAACCAGAAGTGTAAACCGTCAAGATCTGCTCCTGGCCTAGTAGTCTTCCTAAGAGGCTCCATGTCCTAAGGGATTTAAATATTGTGATCAAGTAGGTCCCAAAAGGTTAAGCACATGAGCCTATGGAGTTATATCATATTTAAACCATAATACTGGATCTTTAAAATTATAACCTTACTACATTTCTCAGACTATTCTGCGAAATAACCTACTAATTATTTATTAAATTTGCTGATATTATATGATAGAAATGTTTTAATTTTACATTACTTTCTATGACAAAGGTATTCCACATTACAGGTGGACATTGGCCTATCTTCAATAATTGATTACATTTCTGGAAATTTCTCATGTAACTCTGTCATTTCACTCCCTTCTGTGTTCATGTCCCCTCCACTGACAGTGTCACTGGCCCATGGGTGTTCTGTTTCACACCAGTCCTGGTGTTATTTCCTTACTTGAATAGAGATACTTCTGATGTCAAGCATGAATTATTAACTTGATATTTGTCTAAGAAAATATATAAGTTATACATATAAATCCTATATAGATGTTTCCCTAAGATAATTGTTGTAGAAGGAAGCGGCGGGGCTGCGTCCCGCCACCCAGCCACCGGCTAGCTTTATACCCGAAATAATTACACGGAAACTGTATTCTTTTTAACACTGCCTGGCCCGTTATCTGTAGCTTCTTATTGGTTGATTCTCATATCTTGCTTTAACCCATATTTAGTAATCTGTGTAGCACCACAAGGTGGATCGCTTACCAGGAGAGATCTTAACCTGCGTCCATCTCGGAGAGGAGAAACATGGCGACTCACTATGGCGACTGCCTGAATTGTCTGCCCGACTTGGCTTTCTTTGTCCCACAATTCTGTTCTGTCTACTCTGCCTATCTAATTTTCTGTCTCTTAAAGGGCCAAGGCAGTTTTCTTTATTAATTAACCAATGAAAGTAACATAAACAGATAACTCTCCTCCATCAAATTGTGAATAAAAAAATCCAATTGAGGACCTATTAATCACAGAGAAATGATCTGGTTCCATCATTACATGTTATTTTACTAGTAGTCCTTTTCTGAAGGGTCAAAGTTGCTATTCACATAACTTAGTATTATTGCTAAGTAACATTGTTTTCTAACTAGGGGGATACTCAAAGAAGATTAGGAGTGGGGGACTCTAATTCGAATTTGCTCTCAACTACTGAATATTTTTAAAAAGTCAAGATTGGTTTACTTATAAAATTTTCAGAGGTATATATTATCTCTCTCTAAGGTTTATGTTTTGGAGGTTTGGCCACAGGGTGAAGACAAGATCTATTGTTCAACTTTTAAGAACTGAATTATGTCAATAGTTCCTTGAGTAGCTGGAAATATCAGTTCATAAAAGGTAGAATAGTTCCAGCAATACCTAGTCTTTGTTTCACACATTTAAGAAATGATTGAAGATACAGTTATACACATAGACCTTTCCATGCGACGGTATAACCAGGTGGCAACAGTGAGTCCTCCTCCTTCTATTCTGTCTCACAATCATATATATATATATATATATATATATATATTACTGCTGTTAGCAATATATTCCTTATATCTGTTACTTTAATGTAGCTATTTGTATAAATTTATTATTTGGTTGTAATTTATATTGCTTCACAGAAGATATGGTTTTTCATCTGGCAACTCAATAGTAATGATCCAACTCACCTTGACAAGTGACCTTGCATTAGAGTGCTGGGCTAGAGCAGATGCATATTATTGCTAGGATGGAACAATAAACTTCGCCATTCCCTCCCACCCTTTGTCTTTTATTTTCCTCTGTAGAAAATATTAAACTTGTCTACTAAGCTTAAAACAGAGTGATGTTTGGAATTAATACAGAAAATGAAAAAAAAATTAAGTCTAGCACAGAGCTGATTGACAAACCACCAATAGATCATCTACCAGGACCTCTGTACTCACACATTTATACCTTTATTTTACAGCAGTTAAATTCTCTTTATACTACTTACATCTTCAAGACTGGGCAATAACTCATTATCTGTGAGCTTTTCTGAAAATTCATCATTTATAAATCTTAAATACTTTAAGATTTTTTTCTTTATCCCTTAACGCTTCTAGATTTTGTAACTTCAAGAAGTATTGTGACTGGTTGACTTTGTTTTACTTGAGTGAATGAATATTTTACCAGAGAGAAACACTGCTAATTGGTAGGAAGTTCAGTTCAATTTCTGAATACCACAGTAGTCAACAGCTATTGAATATTGGGAAATTAAGCTTTCCTCTTTGGGGAAATGGTCTAATTTGTATTCAGTTACCTAATTAATGGTCACAAATATCCTACTCCAGAAATGGCTGCCCAAGAAGAAATCACTCTGCATAAAGATATAAACATGGTTAATTTCCATTTCATTGGACTTCTCAGTGATCCCCTGAGATCTGATTAAGCAATCAAATGGTCCTTCCAGTGCCTGTAACTAGTCCAGTGCATTTGGGAATGATACTCACTCCATGGTAAAAATTCATTATCGGTATTTTATCTTCACTTATTAAGTATCCACAGTATTCTGGGGTTCTGAAAGGTTTTTTTTTTATAAAAATTCTTGGAAAATAAATGGAACTGAAGCAGTTCTTGAGTGATAGTGGAAAGATATACACTTCTTAAAGAGCTGAAAGATTCTATTAGCCAATTGAGCTGAGATATTAAAAATATCTGGTCATAAACTTTTTGTTTCAATAAATCAAATAGATTTATAGTAATTGTGTCAAATTGAGAAATTTTATATGAAATAAATACCTTTGCATTTACATATACATGTGCTAAATATGGGTCACAAATTTCTATGCACTATATCAACCAGTTATCAACTGTAAAACACATTGTACATTGATAATCACTTTTTGTCTTGGATGCATTTAATGAATGCCTTTATATTTTAAATTTTTCAAATTGTATAATTTTATAGGGAATACCCTCAAAAAACTGTTACTGTTTGTTTGAATGACTTCTTGAGGTCACTGTTTAAACACAGTGAAAAATAACTCATGTAATACAGAAAATCTATGCTGTAGTTTTGCTGTGGTTTATACCTTTCAAAATTCATGTTCAAATTTGATGGTTAGCATGGCAGATTTGAGAAATGATGGGATTTTACAAAATATAAGGAGATGTGAAATTTCTGTGGAAGCTAGAACTTGTCAAAAAAATAAATAAACTTAGTTTACGTTTTTTTTACTTAGTTTACTTAGTTTACAGATTTTTGCAAAGTGAAGCTATAACTCAGCTTTCCTCCTCTACCTAGGTCTGCCCTTCAATCCTTCTGTATTTTCATCATAGAAAAGCCATATGTTTGTGGACTCGTGACTTTAGAAATTTTGAACTTAATAAATTTGTTTCTTTATAAATTAATCACATTTTCTTTTATAACAGTAGAAATGAATTAAGACATCATACCAGAATCTACTCACTTTACAATGAGGAAACAGATTCTAGTAATGTCTGGCCAAAGATCATATAACTAGAAATGATACAGATGTGATTAGAAATCATTTAGCTGATTCTAGAATCCAGTGTGCATGTTTTCTGTATTTTCATTTATTAATAACTAAGTAAATTGTTAAATACATTTTTATATTCTGTATAAGATCATGTGAACTAGTTAGAGACACATGCAAGCATAGTTCAATATAAACTGTATTCTGTGGATTTAAGTGAGAAATATGAGTGGGTCTGGCTTTGGGGTGAATTTGAAAAAGGTAGAACAGTGTGGCTTAATCTATTCAAATATAGTTTATGAAAATTTGAAAAAATGATATAAATAGAAGTAAATATTTTACACTTGCTGTGTTTCTTTCTCAGATATTCAACTAGAAAATTGTTGTTTATATCAGGATTGATAAATTTTTGCTTAACTGATTTGAGAATATAATTTTTCTTCTTAAGTTTCTACTTGACACAGAAGTCAAGGAAGCAAAGCATCAAGTGTTTCAGGAAGTCTCTGTTTTCTAAATGTATAGCATTTTTATCTAGCAACATAAAAGCAACTTTAGTCCTAATGTCTTTTCTTATTTTCTTAAAATATGTGTTATTATTTTTAATTTGACATATATAAACCAGATTCATTGTGTTGCTTGGTGCTTATCTTAATTATTCTCATTATTTTGTTTTATTTTAGTTTTACAGTGCTGCAAACAAGCTCAGAGCTTTATGTATAGTTGGAGAATTCTTAAGAGCAAAGTTCTATACCACACATTCAGACACATGGCAAAATATCCACACACTTTTTTCTCCTTGGTACTACCAATTGGTAATTAGAAAGGCTAATGTAAAATTTTAATCTTACAGTTTGAAAAGAATAAAGAACTTTTAAGTCACATTGTACAAAACCAGGAGAAAAAGGGTCACAATACAATTTAGTTGTAACAATAAAGTGAAGTTATTACTAAGGACTAATATGTGCATTTTTATGACTCAACTTTTAAAATGAACAAGCAAAACTAACCTAACATAACAACCAATTTATACTAACATCATGAATCTTATAAGTTACAGCTATAAAACAGAATCATTGATCTTTGATTTTAAGTATTATTATTCCTTTAAGCCAGTAAAGCCATGGTAGTAAACATGATTGCTGATGCCCTCTAGAGAATTAATTTCCTTGAACTTCCTAAGAACCTCGAATTGTGAGAGATCAACAACAACAAAAAAATTCAAACATCCTATTCCGCCTGGTCCCGCAGCCATTTAGCCCCCAAGAAACATACAGAGGTCTACATTAATTATAAACTGATTGGCCTAGTAGCTCAGTCTTCTTATCTACCCTTATAAGTTATATTGGCTCATAATACTTGTCTCTGTTAGGCACGTAGTTTGGTACCTTTTGGGGCAAGGCAGTCACATCTTGCTTGCTCTATATCTGGCTTCCTCTGTGTCTGGATGACAGCGGCAGACTGAATCTTTTCTTTCCCCAGAATTCTCCTGTTCTCCTTTTCCAGCCTCTACTTCCTGTCTGATCACCCTGCCTATACTTCCTTCCTGGCTACTGGCCAATCAGAGTTTACTTAAAATACAATTGAGAGGGTACAGACTATTGTCCCACAACATACTAAAGAGTAAATATCATGATTGAATAAACATAGCGGAAACTAAACGAGATGTTCATCAGATTTCTCAGACAAGACTTCATCATCTCACTTTAATTTCATACTTTGAAATTAAAATTTTATCTAAGAATGCACCGGAACCTACTAATAAAAGTGAAACATTGTCATCTGCAATAAAAGTAGTTTTCAATGTTCAATAACCACCCACTGTTACATAAAATGTATTTCCTTATTCATATATAAGTGTGTCAATTTGTGCTAGTAAGATTGTTCAGTTGGTAAACATGCTTTTTGCCAAGGCTTGGGAAGTGACTGTGAACCTTGTGAGGCACAAAGTGGAAAAGAGAGAATATGTTTCTATTAACTGCTTTGAAGAGCCTGCTCTCAAGGCTACAGCCAGTGTTCAAGGAAGAATTCCGCAAGAACAGAAACTGAGCTTGTCTATTTCTGAGGGATAAAGACTCACATATGCAATCTGCAGATCATGCTCTTTATTGTTCTGCAGCTCTGATTCTTCTTCTACAGCTTCTAGTTCTCCTGTATTTAAATTCTCTGTTCCAGTTCTCCCTTGCCTCCTCTTTCCCTCGCTTAAATACATTTTTACAGGAGGCTTAGGCAATAAGAAAAATAGTTACAAGAGTTATATTCCATTGATGATAGATAGCATATTCCTTGGGTAAACAGTAAGAGGCCAAGTCATTTAGCATGGCAACGCATAGGCAAGGACATGGTGCTTGGCACCTACCCAGACAGTGGCATTGAAAATGTCTCAACCTAAAAAATATATTTTCTTATCCTGTTTGTTACTCCAGAACATAAAATGTAAAGGGACCTTGTAACTTTGGCTGCAAGGCCAAACCATCCTTTGCAGTCCTGGCTAGTTGTGAAACTTTCCTTGAAGTAGGTGGACATAAGACTAATTTTCTTTGGGCTTGGTTAATCGATTAATTGTTATTTTGGATCTAAACAATGAACAGTAAGCTGAACTTTGAGTTTTATATCATAAACTGAGATTAGAGGTTTGTATAGAGAGATAATTGCTAAGGAATTTAGTAGGGATTGGCCAGTGGCCTGTGTTACCAGCCAAGTTTAATTAGAGAAATTGGCATAGTATTTTAGGATGCTTTGTGTTAATAACCCTGGTTGGACACCTGAGAGTTTATACTGTGCATATATTATGATTCATATATATATATATATATATAATTCTTTAGTCTAGTTTGAACTTACTCTGAGGGAAAAATGAGCTAATTTTGTGTAATAGTTATTGATGTTATTTTCTAAAAAATTAAAAATACTCATTCCTAAATCTCTCATCATTTTTTTCTAAATTGTCTAGTACAACATTAGTGAAGAAAATATCATAAATGGAAAATTCCATTTTTTATTTTTTAATAGAGGACAATATTAAGACACATTATCCATTACCCATTAACTGTCTTTGAATCTGCTACATAACTGAGGAAAACTTTGAAATTCTGATCATCTAAACTTCCAAAGTACTGGCTTTACATAATTGCACCACCAAACCTTGGTAATTAATTATAACTCTTCATTGCTATAGTTTATTTCTTCTTTTCTCTTTTTTCTCTGTCCCTTCTTTTGTTCCTCCCTTTTTATCTATATCACTTCCTCTCTCTCTCTCTCTCTCTCTCTCTCTCTCTCTCTCTCTCTCTCTCTCTCTCTCTCTCTCTTCAGTATTATTACATGAATCTAGGGTATCTCATATGCCAGGAAAATACTTTACAACTGAAATACAAGCACAGCTAGAATTTTGATTCAATGAAATTGCAGCTATATTAGTTTAATATATGCAATAGATTATAGGTTTTTCATACAATACATAAATAATATTACTTGTACTGATAATCTACATTTTCTATACATCACTACACTAAAAAGCAGAATTTCTGTGCTTATTGCTATTCAATTCACTCTTAAATTTCAAATAGTGTTATTGCTAATGAACTACATTTGGAAGGTTGTTGAGGAAACCCCTGCAGCACCTCTGGACAGATACCAAATTTACTTCTTGTACATATTGTATACTTCTAGGATAACTGAATTATGCTTAAGATGAACTGACAATATCATTCAGTAAATTTGCAAGGATTTTATCTCTCTTTAGCTCTCTAAGTTTAACATATCCTTGCTTGGGTTTGTTTTTCTTTCCTGTATTTTTAATTTTTCCCACATGTATAGCCAACATATTTAACCATTCCATGATGCTCTCTAGTCTTTTCTTTGGTTTTCTATTTTTAGCTTGCATTGTATAATATCATTTCATTCTGCCCAGTGCAGGCAGGGATGGTTTCTGGTATTTCCCTTAGTGGTGTCATGGGCAAATAGTTTGTCTAGAAACTTGTTAGGAAAAAAATCAATTATCTGTACATCCTTCAAATGGTTAGTTTATCACTGTGAAAAGTCCAGTATAGGTGGTCCTAAAACTAACTTTGTTAAAACTAGTGTAAGTACCCTCTAATATTCTCTTCCTGCTTCTCTCCCTATGTATCATCTGTCTGTCTCTCTGTCTGTCTGTCTGTCTTTCTGAATACACTGGATCCCAATTGTTTTGTGACCATTTACACTTGCCTCATGCTTCCAAGTATTATAATTACAGTCATGAACCCACCAAACCAGACCTTAGTAGAGGTTTTTTTTTTTTTTATTTTTCTCAGTTTTTTTATTCAAGATTTCCATCTCCTCCCCTCCTCCTCCCCCTTCCTTCCCCTCCCTTTCATCCATACCCCCACTCCACCCCTCTCCAAAGACAAAGAGCCATCAGGGTTCCCTTCACTATGTTAAGTCCAAGGTCCTCCCAGCTCCCCCTAAGTCCAGGAAGGTGAGCAACCAAACTGACAAGGCTCACAGTGAGCCCGTCCATGCTGAAGAGTCGAAGCTCATCGCCATTGTCCTTGGTTTCTCAGTCCTCCTCCACCGTTAGCCACATTCAGAGAGTCTGGTTTGGACCCCTGTTCCATCAGTCCCATTCCAACTGGACTTGGTGGTCTCCCGTTAGATCTGTCCCACCGTCTCAATGGGTAAAAGCACTCCTCGCGGTCCTGGCTTCCTTGCTCATGATCTCCCTCCTTTTGTTCCTCATCAGGACCTTGAGAGCTCAGTCTGGTGCTCCTATTTGGGGCTCTGTCATTTATTCCATCCAATGCCAGGTGAAGGTTCTATGGTGATATGCAAGATATTCATGAGTATGACAATAGGATCTGGACATTTCTGGCACCCTCTCCTCAGCTGCCCAAGGAACTAGCTGGGGGCGTCTTCCTGGATACCTGGGAACCCCTCTAGAGTCAAGTCTCTGCCAACCCTAGAATGGCTCCCTTAACTAAGATATATAATTCCTTGTTCCCGTATTGTGGAGGTTTCTCAGGAAATTTGGGATCAACCTACCCCAGGACCCAGCAATCCCACTATTGGGAATTTACCCAAGAGATGCCCAATCATATTACAAAAGCATTTGTTCAACTATGTTTATAGCAGCATTATTTGTAATAGCCAGAACCTGGAAACATTCTAGATGCCCTTCAGTGGAAGAATGGATGAAGAAAGTGTGGAATATATACATATTAGAGTACTACTCGGTGGTAAAAAACAATGACATCTTGAATTTTGCATGCAAATGGATGGAAATAGAAAACACCATCCTGAGCGAGGTAACCCAGGCCCAAAAAGATGAACATGGGATGTACTCACTCATAACTGGTATCTAGCCATAAATAAAGGACATCGAGCCTATAATTCGTAAAAAATCCTAGAGAAGCTATATAAGAAGGTGAACCCAAAGAAAAACATATAGTTATCCTCCTGGATATTGGAAGTAGACAAGATTGCCGGACAAAAAATGGGAACATGGGGGTGGGGTGGGATGGGGGGATGGGGGTTGGGGAGAGAAAAGTGTGAAGTGGAGGATGGGAAGAGCTTGGGGGAATAGGATGGTTGGGATATAGGAAGGGTGGATATGGGAACAAGGAATTATATATCTTACTTAGTAGAGTTTTTAAATCCAAGGCTTCATCCCAAGATTTCAGCAATTTGTCAAATGTGGCTGAGATATTTTTCTATCAAGAAATTTGTCCATTAAGTATTAATTCTGTTTGGTTGTGTATCTTTTCAGTTTTCACAGCAACAATTTGCTCCATGGCACTGCTTATCTGACAAATCTAATAATAATTATTTTAAATTTTATAAACATGTTAACTACCATTGAGATGAAGAGATAGCTTCTACATACTTTGCTGCAAAAAGCTGCTGCTTTTTCGTTCTTGGCAGCCTGGATAGATTTGACCCAAAATAATCACACAGAAACTATATTAATTAAAACACTGCTTGACCCATTAGCTCTAACTTCTTATTGGCTAACTCTTACATCTTAATTTAACCTATTTCTAGTAATCTGTATATCACCACATGACAGTGGCTTACCAGCTAAAGTTTCAGCATGTCTGTCTCCGGCAGCTCCATGGTATCTATATGACTTCACACTTCTTTTCCCCATCATTCAGTCCAGTCCTCTCTGCCTACCTAACTTATGCCCTATCAAAAGGCTGAGACAGTTTCTTTATTCATTAATGGTAATCACAGCGCACAGACAGTAGGGGACTCCCACGTCAATACTTTATGCCTTAAACCAGAAACAAACTGAGATTTATAAGTAACCCATCATGTCCAATTGTAACAGAAAGGTGTGTCTGTGACCTACTTTGATATTGTAATTGGAATTTAGTTACATAAAATGGTACCTGAACACACAAAGTTAACAATAGCCACTATGACTCTGACAACCATGAGCAGGACAGAAATTACTGATTTTCATACATAATCTTTAACCCTTGTCTCTTTGTCACTACTAAGTTTAAGCTTAATGGTAAAAGAATATCTTATTTTCAGCATAGATGTGTATACATGAAGGAAAAATAAAATATTCACAACAAAGTGACTAAATTATATATCCTAAAATATAAAATATATTGCAAACCTAGTCACCAGCGCATGCTGACTCTACTTTCTAAGTATTCTTTCTATGAAAGAAATTAATTAGAAATATTTATAAATAGATACATATGATGAGGAAGATAAAGAGTACCACAAATAAATAAGACAAACATTTTGAAGTTCATGAAGAAAGTTGTACTGAGGAATGTAAGTGCCCATGCTAAGTTCTTGTCACTGATAGGAAGCTATTAGTGTACGTGATCATACCTTGTTAAAAAAGTCACTTTCCATCAAACCTTTGCCTAACGGTTAGTATGTGCTTGCAAAAGGTAGCACAAGATAGAGAGTCACTTCATTTTTAACCTCCTTTCCAGTTAGTTCTTTTAAAAATTTCTTAAGTGTTTTGGTCATATTCACCATCTTTTCCCCACATCTTCCTAAGCCTCCTCCTTGCCTGTCTACTAAAATTAGTGTAATGGTTCCTCACTGAGGAAACTTTTTACTGACTAAATATTCTTAGATGTGTTACCTTCCACTGGGCAATATTTTGGTTGACTTATAAAAAGATAAGTGTAAGTTTTCTCTAAAATAAAACATCTTTTCCCAGCAGCTGACTGTAGTGAGGAGCTGCGGGTAGGCCTGCTTTTCGTCCTGCCTGGCTCCCACATGGCTAGCTTTACACCCGAAATAACAACACACAAATTGTATTCTTTTAAACACTGCCTGGCCCATTATTTTCAGGCTCTTATTCACATCTTGACTAACCCATATCTAATAATCTGTGTAGCACCACAAAGTGGTGCCTTACCAGGTAGATTCTAGCGTGTGTCCATCTTGGGCTGGAGCTTCATTGCATCTGGCATCCCTCTGAGGAGAGGCACGGCGGTCTGCCTAACTAAAGAGAGGCGTGGCATCTGACTGAGCCATCTACCTCACTTCCTTCTTCCTGTTCTGTCTACTCCACCCACCTAAAGGCCGGTCTATCAGATGGGCCAGGCAGTTTCTTTATTAATTATCCAGTGAAATCATCAGATAGATAGAAGACACACCTACATCATTTCCCCTTTTTCTGTTTAAACAAAAAAGAAAAGCTTTCACTTTAACATAGTAAAATTACATATAACAAAACAGTTATCATGCAAAAAATTGCAGTTACAATATTTATATCTACTTTATCTTTTATCATAACAAAGGAAACCAACTATAACTATCTATCTATTCTTCAGCTCCATCAAAGACTCCAGAAGAACACAATATTACCTAAGTAAATAAGAAATATGCAATTTCCATATAACTCTAGAAATGATAGAGACATCTCGCTGCCTGGACAGTCACCCAAAGTTCTTTTGTATTGTTGGGGCATCTATCTTCGGCCTATAGGCCCACAGTATCCAGCAGACTTTCCCATGAAGCAGGAAATTTCAAAGACAGTTCAGTCACTATCTGCTGTGTCCTGCAGAATGTCTCGCAGACTCTTTCATGAATCAGGAACCCAAAGAGATCATCTCACCTCTAGGCAAGTTCAGCAGTCCTCTCTCTGAGGGTTCTCTGTGTCCAGTTTATGCAATAGTCCAGGCAAGAGCAGTTTCTTGCCCAAATGGCTATCAAACTCAATAAGGAGCCTCTTCGATGCCCATCTTCCTCTTGAAGTAGATTGGTGCTGCCAGGAGCAGACATGTCTCATTGTCATGAAAAGCCCTAAATTATTAAAACATTTAAATACAATATTCTATAGTCTTTGAAAGATATTAGGAATGCCTATCTAACTAATATATATCTCTATATAACTAGAAAATCTAACTAACATGACTACAAGCTTGACTATTATCAATGATTATTCATTAACAACCTATATTTCCTAATTATACATTATTTTTTTAAAATGAACTACACAATCACAATACCTTAATCAGTATCAAAAATACATATACATATAACAAAATTGACCTTAAATCTCTATCAATAAAGCAAAATCTATACCAATACAAATTATTCATATCTATATCAAATCCCCCTTTAAATGTAAAAGAACACTTATAAACAATATTTGGGAACATGGGCGCAGTTATTTCTCTCCAAACTGCTTCCTGCTGAATGGGGACGCTGTTAATCAGATCTTTCATGGTGTAACCTGTGTGCCAGGTTCATCTCAGTCATCAGTTGGGTGAAGTAATTTTCTGAAGGTGTTCACAGCAACCTTTCAGGAGGGCGTTGTCTATCATACCATATTGGGATAGAAGCAGTCCATAGGGTCTCATTTTCTGTAAAAACAAAAGAAACTCCTTTCCAAAGCATCATGTCCTTAGATCCAAATTGTAAAGTCAAGGTATTTTCAAAATATCTATTCTGGAATAGTTTAGCAGCATTTGTAAACAAATATCTTTTAGCAGCTGTTGCTCCTTCCTCAGCATTCAAACAATTCAAAGAGAGCATAATAGTATACAGCATCAAGATTCTTTGTGTATTTTCCATCTTTGTATGGCTTTATTTTAACCTCTATTTCGTTTATTTTTACTTTTATTTTTTTATTTTTTGACAAGTTCTCTGTATAACTTTGCCCTGGAATAACTCTGCAGACCAGGCTGTCCTTGAACTCTCAGAGATCCACTTGCCTTTGCATCCCAAGTGCTGGGATTAAAGGTGTGTTCTACAACACCTTGAACTCACATAGATCTGTCTGTTTCTGCCTGCCAGGCATTGGGATTAAAGGTGTGTCATGCCACACCTTGAAGTCACAGAGGTACTTCTGCCTCCCAAGTGTTGGGATTAAAGGTGTATACTACCACACCCAACTCCTTTCTTTCTTCCTTTTCTTCCATAAGAACTTTAACCTTTAGCCTGCATATATTTTCAACACATTGTAAATCATTTTGATGTTTTCTTTGACACTGAATCTTTCTTTTACTGTACATCTCTCTTTTTGTGACCACATAAGTCTTTAATTTACCCACCAAAATTGGTAGAACTAAAGCCGTAACTTTGGCGGCTGGATCCAGCCCATGCCTTAGCTTTCTAGCCTCATGGCGGAGGTACCCGCAGGAGCCATGTTTATCGCTACAACTCTATGGCATTTCAAGGTCCCTGCCAGCAAGCAAGCTGCAACAGTGTCAAACAACAGTCAAGACCGCCTGCTTGAAAGAGTCAGAGTTTGCCCTGGCAGTACAGACCAGAACGCCAGCATTTTAAAACAGCACAACTTTTTTTCCTGCTATGGCTGAAAACAAATATGCATGCAGTCAGCTTTTATCAACGTCATTTAAGTGTTTCGTAGCAGAACCTCCTAAAAGAGCTGCAGGGTTTTGCAGCTAAAGCTGAGTCAGGAAGCCTCTCTTAGATGAGAGCACTTGCTCAGATCCGAGAAATTGCTGCTATCAAGAAAACATGCTTTACTCTATTCTTTCTCAAGCTTTCTCAAGCTTTCTGTGGATTCAGTTATCCACGTGGGCGCCATTCTGTAGTGTGGAGCTGTGGGCCGGATTCCCACCACCCTGCTCCTGCCATGTTTAGCTTTACACGCGAAATAGCAACACACAAATTGTATTCTTTTAAACACTGCCTGGCCCATTATTTTCAGGCTCTTATTCACATCTTGACTAACCCATATCTAATAATCTGTGTAGCACCACAAAGTGGTGCCTTACCAGGTAGATTCTAGTGTGTGTCCATCTTGGGCTGGAGCTTCATCGCATCTGGCATCCCTCTGAGGAGAGGCACTGCGGTCTGCCTAACTTAAGAGAGGCGTGGCATCTGACTGAGCCACCTACCTCACTTCCTTCTTCCTGTTCTGTCTACTCCACCCACCTAAAGGCCGGTCTATCAGATGGGCCAGGCAGTTTCTTTATTAATTATCCAGTGAAATCATCAGATAGATAGAAGACACACCTACATCAGCTGACAATTTCTAACAGCTTTGTAGCTAGAAGTAGAACTTTGTGCCTGCCTTCCATACCCATGTTGGACTTTGGTCTGGACTGGAATTTCAGGTCTTGTGTGCAATGTCACACTTGCTATGAGTTCATATGTATAGTTGCCCTGTAGTGTTCATAACTCACTGTTTCGTCCACTGCTTGTGGCTCTTGCAATCCAGTTCTTGTGAATTAACATACCTTTTTGGCATTTGTTTTTTGTTATTATTTTATTTATTACTTTAAAAAATACCAATCCAAATTCCCACTTCTTCCCTTTCTCCCACTTCCCTCCCACGCCCTCCAGACAGACTCCCCCCTCTCCTCCAATCTTAAGAGAGGGCAAGCACCCTGTCCTGTGGGAAGTCCAAGGCCCTCCCCACTACATCCAGGTTGAGCAAGGTATATATTCAAAGAGAATAGGATCCCAAACAGCCAGTACATGTAGTAGAGACAAATCCCAGGGACAGATCCTGCTGAACCATAGTTTCAGGATCTCCATGACTTGGGGCAATATCAGGATAACAAATATTTATGTCGGCCAGGGTCCATTACTGATCACGTACCAAAGCCAAAGGCCTTGAACCTGACCAACAACTCATTACAAAATGAACATTTGCAAATAAAAATCCCAGTGCCGATAAAATGAATAAAGAAGTCTTTATTCTTGGAGAGTCCGGAAAGATTGGGGATTAAAGTGTTTTACACTCTCTCTCTCTCTCTCTCTCTCTCTCTCTCTCTCTCTCTCTCTCTCTCAGCATTGTTTATTTTTATCTCACTTTTATTCTTCATTAGCTTTCCTTTGTGGAGATCTACAAGAGTCAAGGGCAGATATGGGGGAGCTGGGACATGAGTGGGATTGGGGTGCATGGTGGGAAATTTCCAAATAATCTTTTTAAAAAATTAGACTTATGTCAGGATAAGACCAATCAGTAATCTCGTAAAGTTGAAGATTAAGAACCACAAAGACGGCACAGGAGCCACATGCAGAAAACAGGGGACAGACTCTCCAGAACTCAGGACAAGCCACATATGGGAGAGCACACCTACAGTCCAGTGTGCCTGTGGTGTGATCAGGTGCAAAGACAGGAAAATCCCTAAAAGCTCATGAGCCAAATACCACTGCTGTAGTGCAGAGAGCAACAAATGATCCTGTTCCGTGGAAGAAAGCATGACCAAGGCTATCCTCTGACTTCCCTGCACACCCACATACTCCCATGTGTGCACCTGCAATAACAAACGCATATGTACACATATTCCTTACACATAAAAGAATAAATGAAGGTGGAATTTATTTTCTAATATAGTCTGTTTCAATCATTATGACTTGCTAAATCTCCATAATGCAAGTCAAAGTGTCATGCCTAAAATAATCATGTAAGGTAATAAAATGTATTTGGGAATGAAAGAAATAGGCTTCAATTTGAATAATTCTCCACGAGTAAATTTTCAGTTTTTTGTTTTATGCTTTACTTTATTTCATCAGTTATAGCCAACTTCTTTCTCCTTTCATGTGTCTAATTTTTTCAAGCAATTTTTTCAAGTGTTCAGTATGCCTACATCCCATTCCATTATCACTTTTTATAATTATTTTTGTCATGTGTCATGAATGTGTCATGAAAAGACACATTACCGATGGAGCAAAAGTAATTACAAACTTACTCTATATTTTAAAAGGGGGGGAATATTTTCATTTTTTAATCAGTACTCTATTTTCATAAAACCCAAATTTTCAAGGCTGTTTTTTTTTTTTTTTTTTATCTTGACCCATTTGCTCAACTCTGTTCTAGGTAATTTCTAATAGCTATAAACTTTTGACGATTCAAATATTTACTATCTCAACAGAGCCCTAATAATAATGGGCACACAAGAAGACAACAATAGTTAGGGCTGGGCATCCCTGAAAGGAATATAATGCAGGAGTGGAGTGTAACATCTCTGCATAGTAGGGTCTCAAATGGATAGTGACTAAATGAATGAGCTTAGTAAGTAACTAATTCGTTTCTAACTTTGAATGAAAAGCAACATAGACAAAAATACTGATGAGGATAATTCAAGGGTATTTCTGTTCCGTGTTGTAAAAGTAATTATAAGATCATTTTACTATTTGTTAATAGATTTTAAAATGTCTAAAAGTATATCCTTTCTTAGAAAAGAGTATATTAAGAATATTTTATTGATTATATTCACATTGAATTTCATTGTTTATAGATATTTTTACAGTGAAATATGTAACAAGTTAAGTGATTAATGCCTAATAATTAACATTATTATCAATTTCTTTGTGCGTCCTAGGATCAGAAAAGCTAAATCTGCACCTTTAGCACGATTTTACCTATGGTTCAATTTTATGAACTGCATTCATTATCTTTTGCATAGATATCTAGTCTTGTCCATCCTCTGTATATTTTACTTTATATCCATTGACTAGAATGTTTCATTAAATGTTTAAGGCGTTGCCCTTAACAAGCACTAATTAATTAAAAAAAAAACAACCTTATTTGTTTCCTATTCAAAACAATGCAAAACAGAAAACAAGCAAACAAGAAAAAAACATAAAACAGAAAACAAGCAAACAAACAAAAAAAAAAAACAGTCTGATTTGCTGACTCTGAATTTGTGTTAGCATATGAGCTGCGTGCTGTGTTTTAGAGAACAAACCCAACCTGGAACAAAGGTAGCATCCTTGTTTATTATTATGTGACAAACAGAGATTGATTTGACAGAGTGTAATCAGGATGGTCATCTCCTCCTGGCACTACTGCTGAGGCTGGAGAATGACATTTCATTAAATCGGTATGCTGGTGAATTGTCAGCACTTATTTTGCTTGTATGTTCTGCAGCTTTCAGCGTTATTGATCATGAAATTTTAATATAATGCTTGGATTGTATGCCTGAATTTCAAGAGGACCGTAGATTGATTGAGGACGAAGCTGCCCCAAGAGCACAGTCTACACAATTTTATGCATAGTTCTTCTTTCTTTTTTTCTTCATTTATGTATCTTCTCTTATTTTCCTTATCTAATTTTTTTTCCCTTTTTCCTACTAAGGTTAGCAGGGGACAAGGGGGAGCAGCACAGAATGTCAGTGAATAAGAAGACTCAATAATTCATATGGATGAATGGTATTTTCAAAATTCATTTGTAAAGTTTCTGAAAGCAAGCAATTTCTAGCAAACCACCAGCAGTTCATATATAATAATATTAGTACACCAAGTTATTATTTTCTGAGTTATTTATAACTGTGTAACACTGTTTATTATCAAATTTCTAATAATTTAACACACAAATGACTACCATGTAAATTGTTTCCTATGTGATTTTAGAATTAGCACTTACTTAATTCACATCTGACAGATATGGATTCGATCCATTTTAAGTTCTGATAGTTCAAGGGTTTGTTTAGAGAGTGGCCTTCAAGTGGCACCTTGTTCTTTGGCAGCCTGCAAACTTTGTTTTTCTTTTTCTCCCTCTTCCCTTCACACAGATGTAACAGAGAGCCATTGCTTGTCTTTGCTTGCATTGGTCTTATAATGAGATTGAGTTCTGCAGAGTACATTGATTTTTTTTTTCTCTGAACAATGTGATTACCTCAGTTTCCTGTTAGCAGACTGGTTTTCAGTTGCTACGTCAAATGTAATATGTACACAGCTTAAGGGTAAGTCTGGTGGTCTGTAACCACACACTGGAAGAAGAAAACCACCTTAAATCCTTTTCTGCAGTGTTACAGAAGGAGTTTATTATGGCCCATAAATTCTGCATTTTTTTTCTTTTTCATAACCTCTTTCACTTGAAGAAAAGTTCTTTTATCATTATAGGAAACCATTTTAAGGACTATTCAAAATAGTTCTAACGTAAGCTACAAAAATCATTTTCACACACATCCCGAGCAGTAGAGAGAGGAAGGGGAAGGAAAAGCTGTCATTTTATGACTTAGTTGGGCTCTAGAGATTGATTTTGCCTATAAATAATCTACACTTCAATAGATATATAAGATTGTTCCAGGTTGCGCAGTGTGTATCGAGTAAGATGAACTGCTCCAAAGTAGCCAAATGTGTCAGACGCCTTGGGATATTCAAAACTTACCTTTCATTTAACATTCATAATTAAGTGAATGTAAGGAAAAATTTAAATAATTTACATGCCTTAAATGAATATATATGTACTATTTATTTAAAATAATACATTTAAGGATGGACTTTGAAAGTTAAAATAAATGACAATTAATTTAAAGAATAAATATTTTAAAATATTTCAATTTTATATAAAAAGCAATTAATAAATAATATTTTATGTAGAATGTTCTTGGAAAATGTGAATTCATTATTGGATAACAAAGGAAAACAGTGCATCCATGTGGATAGATAACTTGTAAAAGCTTGCCTATAATTGACAATAATCTGAAGTCCAAAATTCTAAGATACATTTAAAACCAGAAATGGTTTTAATGCTTCAAATACAAAACTTAACTATAATTAGGTCTCATAAATTTATTTGCTTATTTTTTGTTTATTAAGTTTCACTGTTTTTTTAAGACTGGTCTTGTTGTCCTGGAATGCACTTTGTAGACAAGATTGGCCTCAAACTCATAGAGATATGCCTGCCTCTGCCTTTTGAGTATTAGAATTAAATGTGTGTGTCACCACTGCCCAACTTGGTCACAATTTTTTTTAAAAAGTATTATCTATAAGTTATACCATTTTGGAGAGTAGAAAAGTACATAAATCTGATGTTTGGTTCTATTATTTATTTTAAATATCAATTTTATGACTAATTTGGAGTCAAATTACTCTAAACTAATTCAGTACCAAAATGTTTCTTTTAAGTGAAATGGGGTTTAGAGACATTCATTTTTGCTCATTTGGTTTGTTTAAACTTAGTACAAATACTCACGTTATACAACAAAAATAATAATCAAATGTCATCCTTGTACACTACATTGCTGGATGACAATGGTATTTATACTATTTATACAATAGTATGATTCTGACCATATTGCCAGCCCAAACCCAAACAACAAACAATGTTATGTTGTGGATTTTATGATTTTTTTTGTTGTCGGCGGGTCCCGAGCAGCTAGAATCCAGTTCCCGAGATTCCGGCAAGGGGCTGGAGGTTATAGAAATACATGCAGAGACAGACCGACACACAGACCTCTAATCACTGGTAAAAAAGCCCTCCTTTAATAGGACCATGGAGGCTTAAATACACTGCAGTCAATGGTCAACAGGTGAAAATTCTATCCTCTGATCCTCTAGGCAAAGCACAGCTTTTAGCAACTTCAATTAGAAGGCTGTAGACAGGGAAGAGCACCTGAAGGCCAGGACTCAATTGGGCCCAACAGACAGACACATCGTACAGAATAGAATTGGATATTTATTACTTGGGGGGGAGAAGGAGAAGAGGACGGGGGGGGGGAGAGCAGAGACAGAGAAGGGGGAAGCGGAGAAGTGGGAGAGAGGCAGAAGCAAAGCTGCCTCTCAGAAAGGAAGACAGAAAAGAGAGTGAGCTCAGGCCAGAAGCTGAAGATCAACCTGCCTCAGCAGATGGGGGAGTGGGTGTGGCTTATCTCTTAAAGAAACTAAATCCTAACAGTGGGTATATTGTATCTATGATTTACATGAAGAAATATAAATTCAATAATAGTTCAGTAATTGCTGTGGAATTGTTCATAGACACTTATAAGTCTTTCTCATTCATTCACTTATTTATCCACCAAATAAATGTATACTCTTTTAAGAATTAGCTTAGATACTATATAAAGAAATACTTCTTAAACTGAAGCATGATTAATAAAACTCAGAGAGAAATTGGGGTTCAATCTGCAGATCTGAAAAGCAAAATAGCCAGCCAATGACTGGTTCTTACCTTGACCTCAGTCGGAAATGGCGATTTTTGCCTCTAGGAATCTCAGAATGAGACTGTGTGTTGTGAGTTGCTTCCTCCCATTCTAGGGCTGGGCTTAAAGTGTGCACCACTGTGATTAAAGGCATGCACCACCCGATTTCTATGGCAATTAGTGTGGCTATTGAGATTAAAGGTTCTTGTCATTGTGGCTACTGGGATTAGAAGTGTGTGTTAACATAACCTCGTCTGTAAGACTGACCAGTGAACTATTTTACTCTCAGAGATCTTCAGGAAGTCTTTACTTATTAAAATACAATAGAAATACCACTACATTAAACAGCTCAAAATTCAAAGACAAATAAACATAAAAATAATGAATTTACTTTTTCTTTCCTATAGTACTTTATGAAATGCCCAATTTAAAAGTATTTACATATAAAACAACATATCCAATAAAATCAGTGTCATGTGAGAGTGGTAATAAATATCCTGTATTGTATGCTTTAGTACTGGCTAGTTTTTAAGTTAACTTGACATAACCTAGAGTCATTTTGAAAAAGTAAACCTCAACTGAGAAAATGTCTCATCTGACTGGCCTGTAGACAAATCTGAGGTGCATTATTTTGATTGGTGATTGATATGGGTGGAGCCATCTCACAGGGGAACTGTCCAGCCATAGGAATATAAGATGATTTATTTATGGGCTGAAAAAGCCTGGGAAGCAAGTCAGCGAGCAGCACTGTTCTCTGCTTCCTGCTTCAGTCCTTGCCTTCAGGTACCTGCCCTACTTGAATTCCTGCCCTGACTTGTATAATGGTGGATGGTTACTTGGAACTGTGAGAAGAAAACAAACTCTCCCTGTCACAAAATGCTTTAAGGAGCGGTGTTTTGTCACAGCAACAGAAACCCTAAGAAAGACAATCCCTCAAACCGGCTACAAGGCACTGTTGACAGCACTGATTTTAATAGGACAGGATGTGAAACCGAAGGACAGTGAGTGAGCCGTGAACATATACACACACGAGTAACATTACATAAGCTGAGCAGGTTGTAGTTATGAATATATGCTAGAGGGAAAAAAGGTAAAAAGAGGTCATGAATAAAAGGAGAATCAATTGGGCTCGTTGTGAGTTTTGAGGGATGGATGGGCGAGAGAACAATATAATTATTTTATCATCTCAAAAAAGTAAAAATGTACTCATAAAGTCCAGATATCATCTATTTTCAATGTCTACTCCAGTAAAAGAGCTGAAGTTTCAGAACCAAGTTCATGAAAGTCATTATTTTCCTCTGAGAAATATGGAAGGGTATAAATTTGTCTTCTGTGTATAGTTAAATGTTTTGACACATTACATATTACAGAAAATATCTAACTGAAACAATATAGCGACAATTGTTGTCAGTTCACATTGTCTAATTCCGACTAATACTTGAAATGCATTGTATGAAAAGAATCACCAGGCATAAATTTTACCATAAAAGAAAATGATTTTCTTTCATTTGTTGACAAGGCTTAACATGAAAAAACTCAGTTACAGAAAAGGAGATATTTAGAAAACAAAACTTTATTTATGTGTATGTATTATATATTTCATGCATATTACATATTTAATGAACATTATTTATTTCATACATATAAAAACTGTGTTTTGATCACACCAATTCTATGGCAGCTCTAGACAGAATCCTCCACATCTCCCTCCAACCTTCATGTCTGATTATTTCCCTTTATAACCCACTGAGCCCAATTTGAGTTTCCTGTAAGCACACAGATAAAGTGGCATCCAGTATAACATTCAGTCTATGAGATGCAGCACCTCTGAAGTTTCCATCACAGGCATTAACTTACAATGGCCCTAACTATGGGTAGAGCCACAAAGTATTTTTAATATTCCATAATGATTATAATTACAAGTAAAACATCTCATGTAACATTTGCACAATATCATCACTTTGCTCCACTATTTTATCCAATTTCTGTCGTATGTAATTTAGGCTGTGTTGGTTCTCTCTCTTTATGTGTATTAAATATTATGTATAGACAAAAATTTTGCTAACTTTTTGAAACTACTAGTATAAGCTAAATCTGGATTTCATAAATTCTTTTCTAATGACAAAATCAAATTACATAGCAACTTTTTGTTTTCTTTTCATGTGGGTATATGTGTTTATTTTTATTTGATTTTTATTAAGCTCTACATTTTTCTCTGCTCCCCTCCCTGCCTTTCCCCTCCCCTTCAGCCCTCCCTTGAGGTCCCCATGCTCCCAATTTACTCAGGAGATCTTTTCTTTTTCCACTCTCTAATTTTCATGTAGATTAGATCTATGTAAGTCTCTCTTAGTGTCCTCATTGTTGTCTAAGTTCTCCAGGATTATGGTTTGTGGGCTGGTTTTCTTTGCTTTATGTTTAAAAACCACCTATGAGTGAGTATATGTGACACTTGCCTTTCTGTGTCTGGGTTATCTCACTCAAAATGATGTTTTCTAGCTCCACCCATTTTCCTACAAAACTCAAGATGTTATTTTTTTCTGCCCTATAGTACTCCATTGTGTAAATGTACCACCTTTTCCTTATCTGTTCTCCCATTGAAGGGCATTTAGGTTGTTTCCAGGTTCTGGCTAGAGCAAGCTCAAATTACATAGCAAGTTATTTTGACTGCTTTCATTCTGACACTCAGCACATCGTGGACTTCATGATTTTGTTCTTACTTCATTATCAATATATATGTCCTGGTCACTTTGGTTCATTGCTTTTATGCTGGAAATTCATAGGCAAGAGGTGAAACACAATACTGAATGAAAAGAGTACAAACATAAATTTTAAATGGGAAATTAAAAAACTCCTAGAATTGCAGAAAATTAGAACCCTGCCTATCAAAATCAAAGAGACTTAGTAAGTCATTTCTAGGAAAAAAGTTGATGCAACACAGTACCTACATCAAACATTTGAGAGATTTAGATTGACGAGCTTAATACCGCCTCTAAAAGCATAGAAAAATGAGAACAAAAAGCACCAAAAGAACACAAATTTTAAAATACACCAAAATAGGAGTGAAATTAATGAGAGAGAAATGAAATATAAGAAAAATGATAACAAACAAATTAAAAATATAATTGTATCTTTAAAAAAATAGCAAGATATATTAACCTATAGCCAAATTAACCAAGAGAGAAAAAGACCTAAATTAAAAGAATTCAATATAAAAATTTACATTGTAACAGACACTGAAGAATTTCAGGTAATCATAAGGGCATAGTTACAAATTTTGTTTTCTACTAAACTAAAAGAAAAACAAAAAAGGATGGATTTCTGATTGAATATTTCCTGCTGAAATTCAATAAAAATAAAATATATAATTCAAACAGATTAAGTAGCCATTAACAAGGTAAAAGAAGTAATTAAAAATCTCATGAATAAAAATATCCAAGGCCAGATAGATTCAGTGGAGAATTCTACCTTCAAGGAATTGCCATCAATACACCTCAAATTATTTCATAGAGAGGAAAGGAACATTTCCATATTCTTTTTTTCTGGATCTTTTATAGATGTATTCCCAAAGCAGATGAAGCTCCAATAGTGAAAATTTCACTTATAGGTCATCCCTATAACATAGAAGATCCTAATAAGACAGAAGAAAAAATTAGGAAACATTTACTAATTTAATTACTTTAGAAAACCATAAAATCTTCTATCATGATAAAGCAGGATTCATTCCATTGATATAGGGAGTTATTTTTCACCATATATAAATCAATACATCCATTGATCACATAAATAGAAACAAGGGCAGAAACCATATGGTCATCTTATTATATTCAGAAAATGTCTTCGTGTGTGTGTGTGTGTGTGTGTGTGTGTGTGTGGGTCCTTTCATGATAAAGGTTCTGGAAAATATAGAACATGATCAATACAACATATTAATACAATATTAATGCAGTATCATATCAATAAAATAAAACAATACAACAAGCTGATAGTGTAATTTAAAATAGATTGAAAATTAAAATCATGTGCACTAAATTCAGGAGCAAGATAAAGTGTCTATTCTCTATACTCCTGTTCAGTATTGTATTGATGTCTTGGGTAGAGGAAAATGGCATGCAAACTAGATAAAATAAGACAAAATACTCTGATTTGCAGATTATATGATTTTCTTTCTCTAAAAGACCTAAGAGAAAAATCTCTCAGCTTATGATCACATTCATCAAAGTATTAGTATAGAAACAACAGAGAAAATAAGCACCCTTTCTAATTGCCAAGGAAAAACCTAGAAACAATGAAACCAAGGGAAACTATCCATTTACAATACTCTGAAAAGTATATTATGAAATAAATCTGAACAAGGAAGTGAGAAAAACTTGTTTAATGAAAACTTTAAGATGTCGAAGAAAGAACTTGAAGAGGATATCAGAAGGTATACAGACCTCCTATGTTCATAATTAGTTATAATTAATAATATGAAAATGATCATCTTTCCAAAAGCAACTTACAGGTTCAATATAAGTTTGATCAATATCCCTAAGTAATTCTTTAGAGATATGTAAACAAAGGAGAACCATCAATCTGTAAAAACACATAGAAATACAAAAGACCCACGATAGGATAAAACGTATTGAACACTGAAACCACACTGCTAGATATATTATCAGCTCTAATTTTAATTTATACTGCAGAGCTATAGCCATAAATTGTGCCTGGTACTGAACACAAACAGACACACTAAGTAGTGGAATTGAATTGAATATCAGGATAACCGTAGCCTAATTTCTGACAAAGAGATTGACTACACACTCTGGAGAAAAAGCAGGGTCTTCTACAAATGGTGATGTCTTATGTGTTGATTGACACACAGAAAAATGAAACTAAACCCTTATCTTGTTTGTTGTGAAAAATAGCCAAATCCAAATGGTTTGGGGAACTCAACGTAAGCTCTGATAGCTGAATGCAAAAGAGAGGAGGAACTTGCACAAACCAAGAATGGGAAAGAACTTTCTGAACATCACCTCTATGTAACATAGACATCTCAAGAAGAACAATTGACAAAGGGCATTCTGTGAACCTGAAAAGCTTGTTTGTATCAAAGGACATCATCGTTCAATTGAAAAAGCTGTGTAATGTGAAAATATCTTTGCCCACTATAAAATAAAAAAAAAAACCTAAACACCAGTAAATAAATAAATAAATAAATAAATAAACAACCCACTTGGTTCATTGTCTATATAACAAAGTTCTCAACATGGAGACTATGTTCCAAAATGCAACTCAAATGCCAGGGACAGTTCTTGTTTCCACTACTAAGAGCCCCACAGACAGACAAAGTTACATAACTGTCACATACAGAGAGTGTGCTTTGGAGGATTCCATCCAGGCTCCATAGATGTTAATCCAGGGCCTATGAGCTTCCAGGATCTCAGAAAATTTGTCTCTGTGATTACTCCCATCATGACCCTTATCCCCAAGGCTCACACCATCCCTCCTCCCTCTCTTCAATAGGAGTCTGGGAAATCAGCCCAGTGCTTGGCTGTGGATCTCTGCATCTGTTTCCATCAGATGGCTCTCTGATAAGGAGTAGATGTGAAGGGCATAGAATGGGGGGAGGGGAAGAGGGAGGGGAAACTGTGATAAGGATATAAATTAAATGAAAATTTGTAATAAAAATAAATGACATGTGGTTTCATAATAAAAACAGTGTTCTCAAAAATTGCTTTAATAGAAATAATTAAATTTCAAAATGTTCAACATTCATATCCATCATGGAAAAACAAACCATGACTGCATTGGGATTTCACTTTACTTAAATCAAAATATCTAAAATGAATAAGAAGTAAAATGGTGGTGTGGAATCTGGGGAAAGAGAACACCTACTCAATGGTAGTTGTGTATGCAATCTGATGTGTTCATTATACATATCAGTGGCGAGGATCCTTTAGAACCAAAGAATTCATGTATAATATTCTTAGCATGTAGCAGGACTGTATATGCTAACACAGAAGGACCACTTCTTTGTACTCATTGCTCTTTCATTCACAGTAGCTATAAAAGAAGTAGCCTAGATACCGGTCTACTATACATTAAGAAAATAAATGTGAAAAAAATATACAATATGATATTTTTCAGTTCTAAAAAAGGAAATTATGACTTTCCAGTAAAGAGATCTATCTGGACATAATCATCTATGCAGGTAACCAGTACCTATAAAAAACAAACAACATATTCTGGTTTATATGTAGATATTAACATTAATTCTTTATATATGTGTGTTTAAACTAGAGTATTCATAGAATTCAGGAAACAAGTAAGTTTCTATAGGTGTGGATTTACAGGGAATGGGGACAAAATGCAGGTACTATAAAGATGGGGCTGGTAATGATGGAACAGGGAGGGATAAGGATAGTGAGGCATGAAATGAAAATAAGGGCGTATGGGAAGAGATAACTAACAATATGGAACTCTGAAATGCCATATGGAAACCTAACACTGTAGAATCTTTCTAAAGCATGCACATATACATATATAAAAGGGGTTTAAAAGTAGTTATCTTAAAATTAAGGAAAATGCCTCTCTCAGACATCATATGCTATATGAAGCCAGTAATCTGGAAATAAAAGCTAAAAGCACAAGTTACCCTGTTGTCTGGTCTGGGTTAATGTTATTTTCACAATTTCCACAAAATGTCTTTAAAACCTCAAACATGGGGTGGTCATGCCTTTAATCCTAGCACTTGGGAGGCAGAGGCAAAAGGATCTCCTTGAGTTCAAGGCCAGCCTGGTCTACAAGAGCTAGTTCCAGAACATCCAGAACTGTTACATAGAGAAACACTGTCTTGAAAAATAAACAAACAAAAATTCAAAATAAAACAAAACCAAAAGCAATAGCAACAAACCTTGAGTAGGAAAGGTGAGTGACACATAGAATGTCATGGGCATCACTCTGGTTATGAATACAGACAGGCAGATAGGCTAAGCTCTGGGTTCTCTTCAGACTAGTAAGAAATCATACAGCACAAGCTAACACGATACGCACAAGTTTTAAGACCTAAAAATATTTATTCAATACACCAGCAGTTGATAAGAAAAGTAAGAAAAAATAACACATAAACAACTTAGACATGTTTTAAGACAATTATTTTGGTGATTCTTCAAGTTTTATTGAGAGAGAATTCATTTTTCGTAATGTGAAAGTAACAGGAAAATATCTATAAGAACAGGAATTTACCACCGGTTCAGGATTGGCAGAAATGCCATGGGTGTAATCAATTACTTACTGGATTTAAGACCTGTTCCACAAGATGAAATTTATACCTGGTGCCATTATCTAAATCAGTAACCTGTGGTTAGGTAAGTCATTGTCTTTAAGAGAGATATTCCTACTATAATTCTGCAAAAACAACAACAACAAAAACGCCAGAGTACTAAGTCAGCTTTTATGACTGATTATTTTTCCTAGAGATAGTACATTTCTCAATTGTCATCATATAGACTTCTCTCTACAACAGATGGCAGTTAACACAAAATGCCACAACTAGACAAGATAGAGAGAATATGAGAAGGGAAATAATATTACTTGAGAATGTCTATGAGATTTGCAGATTGGATTAACTCAGGTGGGTAGATACCCCCTGGTGTTGAAGTGACAATCCCATGGGCTGTGGTTCCAGACTAAATAAAATAAGCATTAAACTTCTCTCAGTCCTGACATGCCTCGGAATTTCCAACTGTTTGGCGATCCTGCCATCATGCCTGTCCCATGATAATTGGATGTCACTGATGAGCCAAAACACTTGACAAAAGCACAGTAAAGAAGGAAAGGTTTATTTGAGTTCATAATTTGAGTGTATGATCCACCACGGTGAGGCACTTTATGACTAGGCAAGGAGATGGTATTGTGACATAGACATCACCACTATTCTCAGGATAGGGGTGCTGTATTGTCATGCTTTCCTCTTTGTCTGATGGGACCCTCTGCCAGCTTTCCTCACAGGCATGAGTTTACTTTTCAGTGAACATTTTCCCTCAAAACTTTGTCTCATCAGCAACTATTGATTAACCACTAACATCAAATAATTTATACTCAGTCTGATTATTTCTTGTGCAGATTAAGAACATTATCACATATAAATTTATTTATTCATTCTTCATACCAGTATCTACCTATGTAGATATTTATTTATAACACAAGGCAGGAGGCATAATATGTTCTGTCATGTACTGAAGACGCTTATTGTTCCCATGAGGATTATTCTTTTTTTAACCTTTAAGTAGTAATAGAGTAGTACAAGATGATGAATACTCCCAAATCCATTTGTGAATGCTGCTAAGGATTCATTAATGACATATTCTGGACATTTAGATTGGCAAGTCCTTGTTCAGTGTATGAGTATAGTACCTGATATGGGTTATAACAAAAAAAAGGATTTGATTTGAATAATTTTATCTCAAGTTATTATGGGAAGAGGAAAGAAAATTATGGGTTCTACTTTTATATACCTTAAAAGAGAAAATGAAGTAAATGTTTTTTTTCTCCTCAATTTGTAAATGAACTATATATAAATTGTATACTTCTGTTGGTTTTAACATTTTTGTTCAGAATAAAAATAATAAATTACAAATATTTGAAAGTGTAATAATTATTTTTAAAAACCAGGCCTGCTAACTGGCAACATCTGTTTATTGTTCTCGTTGTCTGTAGTATCTGGTTCTTCCCAAACTTCCTGCCTCAAGGCTGTGAGAACTCATTCCTGCAACCTTTTAAACACTGCAACATATCACCTGAGATCCCCTTTTCCACCTTGTGCAAGCATTCTGTGTTATTGGCCTAATTATCTCTCAGCTATTCAATCATACTATGGTTTTTAGAACAGTACACTTTTCCTCTATCTGCAAAAATTATTAAACTTGGAGAGCTTGTAGGTTCATATTGGAATAAATTTTAGTGTTCTGTACTTCATTTGGCTAAGTCTTTTTATCACTCTAAATTAAAATTAGAGCCTTCTTCTTCAAAAGAGAAGACTCTGAATAGGAGCTAAAGTTTTATCTGTGAATTTGTGTAGTCATTAAGGAACACATAAATATCAGGATCATCCATCTGGGAAACTTATTTTTTATGTTATATGCTTCCTAATTTCAAAATAGCAAACAATTTTGTTTTCTTCTATGCACATTTGATGATGTCTAAAAATTAGAACCTCTTGACTATTTTAAGAGGAAAATGAGGAGTGAAGATTTGCAAACTGGTGACTTCTAGGTTTCCAGGAACGGGTCATAGCTGGGCCATTTTTGACATTTCATAATGAATATAGAGAAATGAGTTGAAGAAAAAAGGAATGCAGTGTAAAATTGGTTTCCTGAACACAATCAGCACTCGAAGAGTACAAGAGATATTATGAGTGATTTACAGGTTTGATTTCTGGAGTTTCTAAAATACTTCCTATCACTGGGAAAGATTCATGTTTTAAAGGAAAAGAACAGGCAGACAGACAGACAGACCAAAAGACAGGCTTGGCAGCTGTTAGCTCAGCACTTGAGAGTCTGACATGGGAGAATATAAGCTGAATGCCAGCCTGGGGTACACATTGAGTTCTAGATCAGACTAGGACATAGACAATATGAGACCCATTTATTTTATTTTGGGGAGAGGACATATAAGTGTTGAAAAGAAACACATTTGAATTCAGATCTCACAAGTGTAAGTCAACGACTATATAACTAGTCCTCCAACACTCCTTAAAGTAAGGGGATTGGTATAAGACAAGAATTCAACTAGTCACCACCTCAACTCCACTTTTTGCACTAACAGAATTGCAAAAAAGCTGTGAATCTGCTCAAGAATGGGCACGAGATGCAAAACAGCAGCTAACATAGCTGACACTTTCCCAGAAGCAGGCTGGAAGCCAGAGCTTCCCACCAGGGCATGGTAAGCAGCACAGTAGCAACCAGTGATCTTCTGAGGTACCGATGGCCATTAGCAGTTGTGGTAGGAAAGTGTACCATTTTCTTCAGTAGTGTAGCACCTGTAAGTTGCCCTTGCTTTGGGGATTTACCTGGTACTGATGCACAAGCCAGAGGTTGAAATTAACTCAGGGATCTTCATATAAATAGAAGACATGAAAGAAGTATGGAGAAACTTTGAGAAAACAGGTTCCAGTGGAAGAGGAAGGGTGATAAGAGGGTGGCATTGAAGGATAAATATGACTAAAAAGTCATTTTAAATGAATTTGTAAACATTAATGTAAAAGAATGAAATGGTCAAACAATAACATTTTTTAAAAAATCTCTGTTTCTCATGATTAGTTCTTAACATATGAATACTTCCTATAACAGATGGGTTACAATGTGTGACTTATTTTTTGAACTTGGAAATAAACTTACCTCAAGATAAGGAACAATATGCCTTATGAAAATATATTGGGGTCAGAATGTTCTAGTCAGCAGGTCAAACAGAGGATTAGAGCTATAGGAAAGAGATAAGAGAGGTCCCTGGTGAGTAAAATACAGACTGAAGATAGTAGAAACCAATCTTTCAATAGCAACAACGAAAAACATGAAAAACATTCTATGGCCATCAAAATCATGTTAGATAGGAAGGAGAAGGATGTAGATCATAGGGTTAATATAACAGGGAAACAAATGTTAAACGAAATCTAACAATTGATCTGACACTATTATGATGCAACATTGTCAATGCAATCCATGAAAATGTTTCAATGAACTGAAACATTGAATTCAATGGATCAGTGTAAATACAAACACAATTTTAAATGGAATGTATCAAGCACCATTGTTTATCTTGGTTTTTCTCCTCTGTTAATTATTTGCCTTGCACAAACACAGTATATACTCATTCATAAGTGGATATTATATATAAATTAAAGGCCAACTAGCCTACAAGCCAAAACCCCAGAGAAGTCAGATAACAAGGACAACCATAAGAGAGACATATATGGATCCCCCTGGGAATGGGAAATTCACAAGATCTCTTGAGTAAATTTGGAACATGGCAGGGGGGAGGCAGGGATCATGGAAGGAAAGAAGGTAGAGGAGAAGGGGAGAGGGAAGGAGAATGTGAGGGAACAGAACGGTAGAGCTGGGGGAGGGACAGAGACAGAGAACAAAGAAAGAGATCTCTTGAAAGAGAGGGTCATTATGGATGTTTAGTGAGAAACCTACCACTAGAGAAATTCCCGGGAATCCACAAGGATGACCCCAGCTAAGACTCTAAGCAATAATGGAGAGGGTATTTGGACTGACCTTTCTTGTAATCAGACAGATGACTGCCTTAATTGTTATTATAGAAACTACATTCAGTAACTGATGGAAGAAGATACAGAGATCCACAGCTAAGAACTGGGCCAAGCTCCTGAGTCCAGTAGAAGAGAGAGAGGAGTGATAATAAAAGACCATGACAGGGAAAACCATAGAAACAGCTGACCAGAGCTAGTGGGAGCTCACTGGCTCTGGACTGACAACTGGGGAACCTGCATAGGACCAAACCAGGGCCTTTAAATCTAGGTGATAAAGCCGGGCGATGGTGGCACACGCCTTTAATCCCAGCACTCGGGAGGCAGAGGCAGGTGGATCTCTGTGAGTTCGAGACCAGCCTGGTCTACAGAGCTAGTTCCAGGACAGGCTCCAAAGCCACAGAGAAACCCTGTCTCGAAAAACCAAAATAAAATAAAATAAATGTAGGTGATAATTGTGTGGCTTGGGCAGTTTGTGGGGACACTGGCAGTGGGATCAGAATTTATCTTGAGTGCATGAACTGTTTTGTTTGTTTGTTTTGTTTTTTGAACCCATTCCTCATAGAGTGATACCTTGCTCAGCCTAGATAAAGGGCAGGGAGGTGGGTGGTCACCTCAAATGTGATGTGACATACTCTCATGAGAGGCCATACACTCTCTTAGGAGTGGGTGGGGGTGGGGTGGGGGAGAAGGTAGGAGGAACTGGAGGAGAGGAGGGATGGTAAATTGGAATTGGTATGTAGAATAAAAAAAAGATTGTTTTAATAAAAAAGATATTTTTTCTAGCTTCATATGTAACATTTTAGTATTATCTTAAATTTTGAACATAACATTTATAATTACTTGATATTTTAGTTCATATACACATTGCTGCTCACCAACTAAAGATAACTAGAATATTTTCAAATATTGCCCATGTTATATAATTTAAGTCGACCATTTCTAATAAAAAAATCAGTTTCTTTTTGTTGTTGATGCATCATTAACTCCCCCATCTTCAAATAGTTTAATAAGTTCAAATGTAAGTAAAATGATTAATTACCTTTGCAAGATCTACATGAAACACTAGTTGACTAGATAGAGTAGCGAGAAATACAAAATGGCCTGGTGAGAAACCATCTGTAATTCTGTCCAATTCTTTAAAATCATTTCTCTGCTTTCATTATCATAATTTTCAATAGCAACATAACAGAAGGTTCATCACTAAGACATCATGATGTATTTCATGCCCTGTGACATGTTTTTATCTTGCTGGAATATTTGATTGTTAATTTTAATATTAAAACTATTTCCATTTTTATCATTCTTAGACTCTGCAAAATGGATTTTAATAGGTTCTGGAAAAACACTTGCATGTCAGTGTAAAACTAGAGCATTTGTCAAAAAAATCAGGAAATTGGATAATAGTGAAGTGAATGCTATTTTTAATATGAAACAGCAATTAATTTGATTCTGGTAATATGTTTTACTTTTTGAGACAGTGAAATCATTTTGTATATTTAATTAATAATTTTAAAATATATTAAAAGAGTTTAATGTCAATTCTAAATTAAACAATTTCTCTTTTAATTTTGTTTTGTCTCTTTCTTTTTATCCATTTTTCTAGATTATTAAAGAAAAAATTCAAATACATCTATCAGCAACTCATTGTCTAATATATGAAAATAATTTGGAAACTCTACTCAGTTTACTGTGAAAAGTGATAGTATATTCTTTAATCCTGTTACTAAATCAAATATCAAAAATTTTCTCATCAGTCAAAGCTTTTCAATTTGTTTTTATTTAAAATCTTAATGTATTTTACCCCCTTTTCTCTCTCTCTTGTATACTTAGCCTCATAAAATCAATCCTTCCCACTTCCCTTGGCTTCCCTTGCCAGAGAGACCTGCTTCTTGACTCTGTGAATTAATAATTACATATCTACTGTGATTATTCAGATTATGTTACATATACCAACAGTTTAAAAGTTAATATTTATATACAGAACAAAGAATGGAAGATTTGCCTTTTGGGTTCTGTGTTACCTCACGTAGGATAATATTTTTCAAATTTAGCTCATTTATGTTCAAGTTTAATTTTCTCAACAGCTAGATAATATTTCCTCTTATAAATGTGCCACATTTTCATCTGTTCATTGTTTGATGGGCATCTGAGCTGTTTCTGATGTCTGGATATTATGAATAAAGAGACAATGAACATGAACTAGCAAGTATCTCTATCGGAGGATGTAGGGTCCTTTGCATATATGCCCAAGTTTCGGGTTGACCAATTTTTATCTTTCTGAGAAATTTCCACACAGTTTTCCATAGTATTGCACACACAAGCAATGAATGAGAGTTCCCCTTCTGTGTTCCTGTCCACATGAGCCAAAATTTGTTTCATAGATCTTAGCTAGTCTGACTGAATAAATGAAATCTCAGTAATTTTAGTATGCTTTCCTTAATTGCTAAAAATATTGAAATTTTATGCATTTCTCAGTCACTTGTGTTTCACATTATTGATAACTCTTTCTATTGTCTGTATCCAATTTTACATTTGTAATATTTTTTCTGATGTTTATTTTTTCAATACTTTATATAGTTTAGTGAATAATTATTTTTGTCTTATGTATAATTGCCAAATAACATTTTTCCTTCTCTTTCCTACTGCTTTGTTCAAATAATAGCATCATATGCCATACAGAATCTTATTGATTTCATGAGGTTAAAATTTATTAATTGTTGGTCTTAATGTCTGGGCTATCAATGTCCTGTTTGGAAAAACTTGTCTGAGCCAATGAGGTCAAAGATATTCTTTATTTTCTTTTCGGTCTAATTCACAATATCTGGCCCTATGTTGAGATCCTCAATTGATTTGGATTTGAGCCTGTGCAGGGTGATAGATATTGATCTAATTTTATATAGCCATACATTTTGACCAGTACTACTTGTTGCCAGTGACAGAATTTTACCAATGTGTACTTTTAAACTGTTTTTCAAAACCTAGTTGTCTGTAGGTATGCAGACTTATATCAAGGCCTTGATCAATGAGTCTATTTTGCACCAATATAGTATAATTTTTGTAACTGTAATTGTTGTACAACTTGAAATCAGGGCATGTGATTTCTACAGCAGTTCTTGTATCATTCGTGAATATTTTAGATGTCCTGATTTCTCATTTCCCCCTACGCAGTTGGAGATTGATTTTTAAATTTCTGTGAAGAATTGTGTGGGAATCTTGATAGCGGTTGTATTGAATCAGTATATTGATTTTGGCAGAGTGTCCATTTTAATAAAATTAATCACCCTGATCTATGAGCAAGGGAGATCTCATTGTCTATTAGTGTCTTATTCAATTTCATTATTCAATGTTTCAAAGTTTTTATTATTCTAGTTAGCCTTTCTTGGTTAACATTATCCAAAAAATTCTATTTTATTGAGGGTCCCGAGTAAGGAACTTTTCGCTATCTCAGTAAGTTTGTTCTTTGTGTGTATGGCGCCTACTGATTTTTGTCAACTGAGTCTACACCTGCTCCTTTACTGAAAGTGTTTATCAGCTGCAATAATTTTCTGCTGAATTTTCTTATTTTGTTTTGTTTGAGGTGGACAGTTCAAGACAGGATTTGTATGTAGCTTTGGAGCCTGTTCTGGAACTCATTCTGTAGATCAGGCTGGACCTGATCTCACAGAGATCCACATGTCTCTGCCTCCCAAATGCAGGGATTAAAGGTATGCATCACCACCACCCAGCCCTGACAAACATAGATGACTATTGACCTATAATTCTTAATAACTATATAACTTAAAGTTTAAGACTTCATATTAGAATATTATACAATAAACAACTGTGCAACAAATGAGGACAATGACCTCAAAATGTAAACAATGTATAAGTATCTTGATCAGAGGTAGAAATGTACATTGCAGTATTATAAATATATATCAACATACAAAAATGTTTTAATCAGAGGTGAAAGCATGTGTGCATACAATATTCAATGTAATTTAACTTTGTATCATTATACAAGAATCTATTATTTGCCTAGAAATAATAACTCACAAGTATTCATTATATTACTCACTATTATTATTAGTGTGAGTAAGCTCATACTAATCTATTATACCATCCAAATTTTTTCCTTTTTTTTCCCAAAGAGATCCCTGAGCCTATAAAATCTCCCCCTAATCCCCAGCCCTATACCAATTATAATCAACCCCTAAATTATGTCCCTAACCCTGAGAGCAAACTTTGTTGGGAGAGGGGACATCGTCTTCTAGAATTACATGCAGCTGTCATAGGGGCGATGTTAGTTTCTGAGCCACTTTAGTTTTTTTGCCTTGGTACTGGTTAAATACTGAGAAATATGCTTTGCTTGACAAATTAAAAGTAATTAAATCAATTCCCATACACGAAGTAAGAAAACCAGAACTCCCACGCAGGGAGCAGAAACCAGAAGCTGCACAAATCGCCACGTGGCAACGAACCAGGCCAGGGAATGTGGCAGTCATGCGTGCACTTGAGAAATTTCCAATTTGCCACACGGAGTAAACTCTGCTGTGGTGGAGATTCTACAAAAAAAAAAAAAAAACACTCAGATAAAAGCAAGCCAAGCGGGCAAGGTAGGGAGACTGACTGTCTGGGGTGTGGATCAGCTAGGCCGTTAGGCTGTCCACCTGGTAGGCATGGATCCTAATCCACATGAGTGCCAAATGAAGAAGATGACATAAGAGAAATCCCACACAAGCTCAGAAATAGATGGTTATTTATTTAGGGGTAGACTCACAAATCAGAATCCTCTGCTTGAATGGAGATCAGAAACCAAAATCCACAACAGGAACAGAGAGGCCAGAGAAGAGACCAGTCAGGACTTGATCATAACTCTAAATTTTCTTTAGGTCCCTATAAGATTATCAGTGCCCCCAACCAGCTGGAAGTAGCCTGGAATACTATACCCACATTACCCCCAAAATGGACTATGGATATTTTCCTTTGTTTTTTTTTTTTTTTTTTTTGGAGGGAAGTGGTGCTGGAGAATTGTCTTATATTCTGCCAATCATGTTTTAAATAAACGCTAATTGGCCAGGCAGGAAGTATAAGCAGGAAAACCAGAGAGGAAGTAGAAATGATGCAATGAGAACAGGAGAATTCTGAGAAGGAGAAAGGTGATTCTCTCAGTCCTGCGCACATCATCGAGGAAGCAGGATGTGACCTACCAGCTGAAAAGGTACCAAGCCATATGGCTATAATAGATCAGAATAATGGGTTAATATGAGCTACAAGAGCTAATAAGTAGCCTGAACAAATGGGCCAATCAGCTTATAACTTATAGAGATCTCTGTGTGAATTTTGTTGGGGCTTGCCGACTGTGGGGAACCAGGCTAGACAGAAACCCCAACAAGCCAGCCCTCCATTTTACATTTATAACATTAAAATTCTTGTTCTTGTACTCAAAAAATTATATATTTTATTCTCAATTTATTAACAAATTGCTGGATTGAATATATAATTTTAGTTAGATGTCAGAAAATCACATATGTATAATAGGAAGATATGCAAGCCTGCTGTTGATTGACACTCCTTTTGAGCCACTAAGATCAAATATTTATGTCATTCAAGAGTTCAAATGAAAAGTTTTATTTATGGGCAATAAAATATTTAAATATTTGCTACTATTCCATAAATATTTGTTTTATCTAATTTGAGTAAAATTATATGTTGTGAGTGAGTATGTTATTTGGATAATTACATGGAAACTGTATTCATTTAAACACTGTCTGGCCCATTAGTTTCAGCCACTTATTGGCTAATTCTCACATCTTGCTTAACCCATTTTTATTAATGTGTGTAGCACCATGAAGTGGTAGCTTACCAGGAGAGATCTTAACCTGCGTCTGTCTAGGAGAGGAGAGGCATGGCGTCTTCCTGAGGCATCTGCCTTCTTTCTCCCATAATTCTGTTCTGAGTACTCTGCCTACCTAATTTTCTGTTCTAGTAAAGGGCCAAGGCAGTTTCTTTATTAACCAATGAAAGTAACATAAACAGATGACCCTCCTCCATCACTATGTAAGGGATTTTTTGTAGCTAACTTACAATATGTTTTCAAGATTCACATACACAGTAGCTTGGACAAATATGTCATTCTTCTTATGGCCAAATAATATTCCATTCTATGGATATACTATGTTCTGATTGTTGAATCATAAGGAAAAATTTAAGGATTTGTCAAAAAGTCTGTCTATCAAAAAGAATGCATTCTTTTGTATTTTTATAAAAAATGGTGGCTTTTATTTTATTTTTGTAAGTGGAATAAGAAGGTTATTTTCCTTACTACATAATAAAATTAAATGTATTAAGTATTTAAAAAAAAGAGTTATAAAGTTCTGCCTAAGGCAATGATACAGTTTCTCAGGATTTTTCAAGTTAAAATTAATATGACATAGCATTGTAAAAATTAATCTCATAAGCAATCATCACCATGTGCAGACTCTGAAAACTAGCATATGAGGATAAAGGAAATGGACTGCTGGAGTACTTAGAGTCTTGTGCAAAATTTGTTGCAACAGAAATTAAAGCAAGAAAAAAAAGCGTTTTAAAATGAGAAAATACTGGTCTGTGGTTATTTATTTACTTAAGAAATAAAGAACTGTTAATAATAAAGTATAATCAAATTTTCCCTTTTTAACCACCCAATTTTGCTTATATTTAGTCTAAGTAACAGGAATGACTTGGGAAGTAGAAAATGAGTTTTATGTTGGATTGTCATATTGGAAGTTATGAAAATTGTATGCATGTTTGAAAATCTTCTAGGAACTTAAAAATGATGTACAAATATCAGTGTTAAGTCAACATTGCAGATTTAAATTTGTGAATTCTGGCCTGTGGGCAGAGTAACCAATATTCTAGAATTCGGGGGAGATTTGAGAGAGAGGAGTTAGGTCAGAAATTGGAAACTGCAAAATGTGTTTATGTCCAGGGAACAGAAGCAGGAAGGACAGACTGCTGAAAATGCCTACCATGGAAAACTGTCATTAATGCTGTATCTTATTTCCATGCAAATCTCTTGGAAAGAGTTTTAAGAATATGTGTGTGTGTGTGTGTGTGTGTGTGTGTGTGTGTGTGTGTGTGTAAGAATATATAACATATTTAAGGGCATATTCAATATATTATAAGAGTATATTATTCTTAGAAATAAATATATAATAATGTTAAAATAATATATGACAATATATAATTTCATATATTATGTAAAATCAGAGGAAAAGGTCGTCTATATGCAGGTAAAGGGGAGGATTTTAGGATTGGCACATTGTTCTTTTCTTTAAACTCCACTTTAAACTGTTCTTTATTTCCACTGCAGCAAGAGCTTTTTTATTTTTTTATTTTTTATGATGTGATCAGCTCATGCATGTAGTTAAATGGTATATAAACAACAATCAATTCAAATTAAGTCTTTCCATTTTTAGATGTGAAGCTCACTAAGCCATCTCACATCTCATAATTGTATAATTCACTGTAATTACATAATGCTCATATGGTGCAAAAGTAATTGATAGGCTGACATTAAAGCAAAATGACTTAAGCCTATCTTAATTTGAAATGCAATGATCACATTACTAATAATAAGATTAGTCCTAAATTTTGGAATTGCATCCTGTAGGAAATTTATCAGTCTTCCTTGAATCAACTTTAAGGGCATTTAGAGGAAAGCCTAGGAGAAAATACATGAATAAAATGTCTATTTATTTGTAACATATTTTAGCGCTTCCTGATTAAAATTTCTTTATATCCAGTCTGCCGAGAATACAAATGTATTTGGCCATAGATACTAGCAATCTCTTTTATAATTAGCCTTGTCTAAAGTGATTTACTCAGTAATAAAATAAGCCAGATTCAGGGACTTTGATCACTTCTCAGGGGGAGAAATCAAGCATCACGCAAAGCTAATGACTAAATTTGAAAGGAAGAAAAAAATCTTATTTTTTTTCAACTTGTACAAACTGTAAGTCAGAACACTTAATATAGTCATGGTCCTAAGATTTAAAGCCAACTTACTCTCTCCCATAACAGATTAAAACAGAGTTGTTTCTGAAAAATTTTTGTAGCTATTGAGTTTCAATAGTAAACATAAGGGATTCACTGAAAAAATTTGATCACAAAGGTCAAACATGATGGCACATATCTGTATTACAGAAGCAGAAAAGGAAGACTGTTGGATTAAGAGTTCCAGGTAAGCTTGATCTACAGAATGAAACTCTATGTCAAACAAACAAACAATCAAACAAACAAACAAAAACACAATCTTTCCATAAGACCTGTGTTGAAGTAAGCTCGATTTGGGAAATAACCAGGCCTGCTTAAAGATAACCAATTATATTTTTAATTGTTATAAGGGGAAACTCACACCACAAGAATGGGAAGTCCCAGTTCCTCTGTGTCCGGCAGGAATCACCCAAAGAGAGCTTGCACCTGGTCTGTCCCAGTTTTCTTCCTTGGCTCCAGGTAACCACACCTTAACTAGGCTCCATTTCTTAAAGGTGATTGGTTAACAGAGCTTTCCCCATCACCTCCCCCTTTTGTCTAAACAAGATCGATCCAAACCCAATACAACTATATGCAAAAGGAACAGACACCAAATATAAAATTACAAGCAATATAAACAATATTAAGCAAGGAACACATAACAAAAGTTTTACTAAATATTCTCTTTTAAGGAGTCTAAATCTTGCATTGAAATTAAGCTTGGCTAAATCATGAGAAAGGTAACCACAACTGTCTAATCTTCAACCCCATCAAAGATCTGAGAAGGGAAACAATATTACTTGAGTAAGCAGGAAGTGCAATCAAGCAGCTTGCAAAATGTGCAACAAATGACAAAGACAACTGGCTACCTGGGCAATCACCCAAAGTCTCATTTGCAATGTTGAAGCAACCAACTTTGGCTAAGGCCTAAAATGACTGACAGACCATTTTCAAAGACAAGAAACTATTCAAAACTATCTTGCCCTTTCTTGGCAGGATTTGACAGTCCTGTTTTATCCATTTACGGATACTATGTATCTTTGTTAGTGGTTGACGTATGGGCATTTCTTTGCCCAAAGGCCAGTTCTGCCAAGAAGAAAACAAGCTCCAAGTGGAGTGTGGTGCTCAACATTCTCTCAGGAAAAGATCAATGAGGCCAGGAGCAGTTATGTCTCACTTCAACAGAACTCTAAGTTATTTAAATGACATTTTCTACAGTTCTTTGAAGTGGCTGAAGATTATCTATCTATGTAGAGTAAAATCTCTATGAATCAAAAGAACCTGATTAGTCTAACTATAAGTGTGACACACCTAAATGACTATTGAACTATAATTTTAATACCTATATAACTTTTAGATTGTAGTACCACTGCCCCACTAGATTAGCCCCCGAAATAACCACACAGAAATTGTATTAATTTAAATTACTGTCTGGCCATTATATCTAGCCTCTTTTTGGATAACTCTCACATCTTGATTAACCCATTTCCATTAATGTGTATTGCCACTTGACTGTGGCTTACCAGTATGAGTCTAACCAGGGTCTGTCTAAGACAGGAGAATCATGGCGTCTGCCACACTTCCCTTCTTCCCCCTGCATTCTGTTCTGCCTACTCTGCCCACTTAAGGGCACTCCTGGTCCCTGCTATTTTCTTTCTGGGTACCAGGTCGCCATGCCTTAACTAGGATCCACTTCTTAAAGGTGATTGGTTAACAGAGATTCCCCATCAGTCCTGTAGCTGTAAACAGAGCGGGGGACCAGCCTCCAGCAGCACAGGGCTTTGATAGAAATCTACTGAGTCGGACAGACTAAACTTTTCCATTTGAGAGGGGTTAAGTAAAAAAGGCACGTACAAGCTCTCTTTATGGTTTCCTTTTTTATTCTTATTCTTCTTTGTTCTTTCCCTCTATCTCATGTTGTTTTACAGCTTTTATATCCCAACAGAATCTTCCAGGCAGTACAGGAATCAAAACAGTTGCATTCCATTTTTTCAAGTGAATCATTATAGGTAAAAACTTGTTTATCATCTCCCACACATGATTAAACTTTTTATGTATTATGGGTGAAAAACAAATTATCCCAAGAACCCACATACATTCATACCCAAACAAATTGTTATAGATTAACCATGTGGCAAACAAAACATTTTTTGTCAAGTCTTTTACTGGCAGGCTGCATTTTGCAGTTACAAAGAAAGGGCCAATTACTTTATTACTTATATTGAAAGGTAATCTTATAAAGAATCTTAAAGGAATTATAAACCTAAACTTCTATATGTGAAAAAGAATCAGTCAGTTCTATTTTAAATCTTTAGGGTAATACTAGTTTTTTTTTTTTTTTTTTTTGTTGTTTTTTTTTTTTTTTTTCATCAGGAGATTAAGGACAGAAATGGGTATAAGGAATTAATCATCACCTTTGGTCATTAACCAAAACTAGCAAAGAGAGTAGTACATCTGCCAGTATTAACTGGGCTGCTTTGTTCTTGTTCCCTGACCTTAAAGAGTTCCACATTCAACTATGTGCCTTTCTGAAACTTTAGATTGTCTTCTTGGGTTTTTTTTTTTTTTTTTCCTCAAAGTTATTCAACCAAAATATCTTAGTCTAACGTTGTTATTTTCAAAGCTTTGTTTCAGCTGTGATGCGCTCTGAGACCCGTGAACACATCTCCTGACCTTAAGGTTAAACGAATTTAAATTAGCTGGGCTATAGGGACTCAATTGTTAGTCATTAACCTGAGCTACAGTCCTTGCAGCTCCTTAGGAGAGACCCACATACCCTGGCTGTGAAACATTTCCTTGTATTTATTTTTATTCACCAACACTCAATATAAGCTATCATTTTTACTATTATTAAATTAGACAGTATAGCTTAGGGACCGGTCATCTTCTAGACAATCCTCAGATAAAAATGCCGAGTAGAATGGGATGTTTCCAAGAGACAAACACGCTATATTACAGGCAGTGGAGATCTCCCCAAGTCCACTCACACCATGCTAGAGAAAGAGAGAAAGAGAAAGAGAGCCACAGCAAACAAGAAAAGGCACAGCAAAAGCTAAAGACATTCCAGGGTCCGTAGTCCCGTAGCCTTGCCTAAAGGAGACTGGCCCATTAGAGGATTCCCTTCGCTGGGCTGACACCTGGAACTTCAATTGCAACTCGCTGCTCCTCTGGCATGGCCTATGGCATGTAAGGCATGTAAACTATTACTCGGAAACTTTTAGTGAGGAAGAAGTTCTGATAAGTAAGGGCCTGTTCCAGGAAGGTAGATAGTGACTAGCCTGGTGAGTGAGAGGCAGCAGAAAGGCATAATGGAATCTGTGAAAACTTTCAAAAGTTTCTCCCAGCCCGATATTGCATTTCTACCAAAACCTTTTCAAAATTTTAATCTAGTTGTTAGGGTTTAGCAGTGGATGTGTGCGTTGGATGATTAAGGCCAAGGAATTCTGCAGAGATCACATCATGCAACAAGAGATTAATTCAAGGGGAGGGGAGGGAAAGGCCTTCTCCTTGAAGGGGACAGACAGAGACAGAGAGACAAACTCTGAGAGATACAGAGAGTGACATAGAGACAGAGAGACAAAATCATAGAAACAGAGAGAGTGTGACAGAGACAGAAAGAGAGAAAGAGAGAGAGACACACAGAGAGAGAGAGCACGTCAGACACACAGAGAGAGAGAGAGAGAGAGCGCGTCAGACACAGAGAGAGAGAGAGAGAGAGCGTGTCAGACACACACACACACACACACACACACACACACACACACATAACACAGAGATAGAGAGTGAGCGAGACAGAAAGACAGAGTCAAAGAGACAGAGATGATGGCCTGGACATTTTAAAAGGTAAGTATGTAGGTTTTGGAAGCAGGTGATGTCATGGCTGATGAAGTTGAGCAGACCTGGTTCCTAACAACAGTAAATAATAAAATATATACTATGAAAATGTTAAAAGTGAGTACATTGACAAAGAACTGCCTTATTTAGCATTCCTTATAAATAAACTTAGTTATATGTATATGCTCTGTTTATTCCTTATATCATGTTTATGAAATCTGTTACCTTCCCTTCTGCTTTTGGAGTTAGGTATATAAAGATGTGGATAATAAACACAGGTGATTTCAGTATTCACTGAATTTCCCTTCTGGTCCTGTTCTGTGTTTCTCTCTTTTATTTCTCTCATATCTCTGTTCCTTTTGCTTAATTATTCTAATCTTCATGCTCCTACCCTAGAACATGTGAATTCCATTGAGGCTGGACCTCAACATTTCCTCTCTTCATAATTTTCTGTATTCAGAGAGGGTCAACACAAAACACAAGGACTATCATCAGGTAAATATGAATCATATATAACTGTAGAAATTACATGCTGCTTAGTTAGTTACCAGTTAAGTAAATCAGTAAAAATGTTGGCTGTAGAAAATATACACTGATACTACAACACTAAATTATTTTTCCAAACAACTAAATTATTCAAAACTGACATTCCCTGAAATTATTTTTTTATTGATTACCAAAGTTGATGGCTAGGAGTCATGAAATCTTTCTTCTCTCATTTTAAATGGATTTTTTATTAAACATTTTTGCCTCCTCCCCTCCTCCTATTTCCCTCCCCCTCCCCCCACTCCACTACCCCTCCCTCTCCAGTCTAAAGAGCAGTAAGGGTTCCTCGCACTGTGGGAAGTCCAAGGTCCTCCCCCCTCCATCCAGGTCTAGGAAGGTGAGCATCCATACAGGCTAGGCACCCCCAAAGCCATTACATGCAGTAGGATCAAAACCCAGTGCCATTGTCCTTGGCTTCTCAGCAGCCCTCATTGTCTGCCATGTTCAGGGAGTCCGGTTTTATCCCATGCTTTTTCAGTTCCAGTCCAGCTGGCCTTGGTGAGCTCCCACCACCTCAGTATTGAGGTATACATTTTTCTTTACTCCCGTCCCTTCCTCTCCCTTCACCTTCATCCCTCTCCCATTGTCCCCACTGCTTCCAATTTACTCAGGAGATCTTGTCTTTTTCTACTTCACATGTAGATTACATCCATGTAGGATCCTCATTGTTTAGGTTCTATGGGATTGTGAATTGTAGGCTTGTTTTCTTTGATTTATGTTTAAAACCCATGTATGACTGAGTACATACGGTCTTTGTCTTTCTGGGTCTGGGTTACCTCAATCAATGTGATGTTTTCTAGATCCATCCATTTGCCTGAAAATTTCAATATGTCAATTTTTTTGCAGCTGTGCAGTACTCCATTGTGCAAATGTACCATATTTTCCTTATCCATTCTTCAGTCAAGGGGCATTTAGGTTGTTTCCAGGTTCTGGGTATGACAAACAAAGCTTCTGTGAACATAGTTGAGCACATGTCCTTGTGGTACGATCAAACACCTTTTGGGTATATACCTAAAAGTGATATTGCTGTGTCTTGAGAAAGGTTGTTTCCTAATTTTCTGAGAAATTGCCATACTGATATCCAAAGGGGCTATACCATTTGAACTCCCCACCAACAATGCGACAGTGATATAGGATTCCCCTATGTATGCTGTGAATAAAACTTGTTTGATCCTATAGCAGAGCACAGCAGAACAGAGCTGGGTGGGGAAATTTTTTTTTTTTTTTTTTTTTTTTTTTTTTTTTTTTTTTTTTTTTTTTTTTTTTTTTTTTTTTTTGGTTTTTCAAGACAGGGTTTCCCTGTAGTTTCTAGAGCCTGTCCTGGAGCTAGCTCTTGTAGACCAGGCTGGCCTCGAACTCAGAGATCCGCCTGCCTCTGCTTCCCGAGTGCTGGGATTAAAGGCGTGCGCCACCATCGCCAGGCCTGGGTGGGGAAAATTAAACTGAATGCTGAGAGCAAGAAGGTGGAGTCAGAGAGAAGCTATGGAGCCACCTCCAGAGACAGACATGCTGAAACTTTGCCAGTAATCCACAGCCATGTGGTGATACATAGATTAATAGAGATGGGTCAATTTAGGATATGAATTAGCCAGAAACATGCTTAAGATATTAGTCAAACAGTATTGTGAATGATATGGTTTCTGTGTTATTATTTCGGGGATGAGCAGCCGGGAATAAAAGAGTGGCCTCCTACAACACAGCAGTGTTCCCTTTCCCCCACATTCTCTCCAGCATAAGTTGTCATCAGTGTTTTTTATCCTGGCCACTCTTGGCATTAAATAGCATTGTAATCACCACAAAAATAGAAATTAATTTCACATTGGCATTTAAACAATCCCTCAGCTATTACTTTAAACCAAAAACATTTGAATGTGTTTTTTTTTTACTATATAGAAATTCTGAAGAAACAGGATAGATTTTACAAAGTTATAAACCTAAAATTAACTTAACTATGGCATCTAAGAATCATGGCTAATGATATTGAATATCTGTTATATTTTGACAGCTATCATCTTAATTTAAGATAAAGTTTTAATAATAAGTATGGGAAATATGTTAACTTATATAAGTAAAAATCTTTATATGAATGATATTTTTGAATCAATGAATTTGTCTCTGAGGTATGAGAACTTAAATAGTTATAAGTTTCAGAATCCCCCAAGAATCACAGCACTGAATGGAGGAAGGAGAGTCTGTAGTTCTTCTGACCCTATGTAAATCATTTCAGAAGAAAGTAGGAAAGGCTAGGAAAGCATATTCTAGACAAAATGTTTAATTCATCTTAATGACTCATGAAATATAAATAAAAAAGACTCATGAAAAATAAATGTTTATTGATTATCAGTAATTATTATTTTGGTTTGTAATTCACTAATAGTATTAATTTGCAATTCATAAATATTCTCATGAATATGTGGAAAATAAAAACAACTTTATTTCTCTATAAATTATAGACTATAACCCTTTCTAACTGTCTCTCTATCTGATTTTAATTTAACCTGCTATACATGATAATCAAATCCAAGAAGTGCCACCACAATTTTGATGTGGCTTGGTGACAGTAGTGAGGCATATCTTTGGGAATATACACACTCATAATCTTTTACATGATTAAATTAAATATCGCTATGATGAAAAGATCATATTTAAGACTGATAAAAATTCTGTTCAGTATTTAATGCCTGTGACTTTACCTTGTAAAACGAAAAACCTGTCTCTCGGCTTGTCGTGGTCAGACTCAACTAAACTGAAGCCAAGTCCGCGTTTCATCACCCACATAAGACCAATGTGCAGTAGGCTGCTCGGGGCAGCTGAGCAAGCTGCTCGGAGTTGTGGTGATCTCACAGGCTGTTTTCCTTTCACTATTCCCATTACATACGGACAGAAAGGCAGTTGGGTCTCGCACATAGCTATAGAAGCCCAACTTACTCTATATGCAGAATAAAGTTATTGGTTCTATGTTTTCTCACAGAGCTACTTTGCGTGTTAATGAGATCATGACTACTGCTGCTTTGAGTTCTTTGAACTAAAGGACTCTATAAATAAAAGGCCCTATTATTTCAACCTCCTGTTAGTCACCAAAGAATTGGTGCCTGAAAATACAGCCTTTCACTTGCTCTGTGTGTAAAATCTCCATTGCCTGCAATGGGAGGGTTTGTGCGGCTTAATTACAGGAATCTGCCTCTTCTGCGGGTATTGTACAGTACTATTCTAAAGCACTTCTAAAGAAAAGAGATGCTGACATCCACCCACATTTCACCTAACACTGCAGATCGAAAACAGTTGCTCCAGATGTCCACAGTTTGCTTCCAAAACAGCCTCCTCTCAGGGTATTTGAAGTTTAAATGTTAAGAAACTGCCACTTGAGAGTGAGCATTAAGATTTTCATTAATAGCTCTATGAGTTCTTTGAGGATTCCTGATGACATTTTCATCTGAATTTTGTTTTAGGACCTCTCTCTTTGTGCTCTTTTGAACACACACAGAGAGAGATTAACAGTTCTGGCAGCACATTAATCTTGACAGGCCTAAGAGCTTTCTCCGCGCTCACTATTTTTCTTCACTTTGTAAAAGACTAAACTGATGATGAATAGAAACAATACACTAGTACTAATTCATGCAGCTTTCTTCATCTCTGATACTTTTACAGCATGAATACGCTTTATTAAAGTGACTTAAGTAAAATGCCATAGTATAATGTAGCAATCGGCAAATGTTGTACAGAAATTGTTAAGTAGTTTAATAGCAAGTATGTGAGCTACTCAGAAGGTAATAGAGTTTGAAATACTTTATTATAGTTTCTATGTAAAGATGCATTCAAAACTTTTTGTTTTGAATTTTCTGTAAACAATGGTATTTGAAACACCAAATAGTGTTCTTAATTGCCACTTATTTGTATTATTTTTGCTTTCTAAAATTTATAAGCGGATTATACTTTGATAGTCTACCTTTACATTTATTGGATTTATGGTTCAAGATACCTTCATTTATCTCTATCATTTCAAAAATCCTTTTCCTATCTTTAATATATTCAAGCATAATGAATTAGTATTTAATATTGTGATATGATCTATAATGAGCAGCAATAAGAGGTAATTTATAGTTACACATATTGGGAAATGCATACAACCAAATAGCTTTGTAAAAATCTTGTCATAGAATCAGATAAGAAGGCAGTCTATGGACACTAGTCTTAATATTTTTTTCTCCATACTACAAACATATTTTAATGTACACAAACTAATAAATATGATATAGGAAACAACAGAAGAAAAGATCTTATTCATTTTTATAAATGAATGGATAACATATTTACTATTCAATAAAAAGACTCCTATTTAAGTTTAATGTATTAAATTTGTCTTTTTGTGTCTGCTTTCTTCATTGGCTTATTTGGAGCTCTATATAAGCTCAAATGAATATTTCAGAATTATGAATGTTGCATTATAGGGAATAAAGTTATATTTTTCTTCAATAGCCTCATAGTTATCAAACATTATTTGAATATTCTGAGTTAACAACAAACTCTTCAAAACAATAATGATCCAAATATCCATCATAGGCACCTGAGTGCCTAGAGTTATTAGAACACAAAATAGGACTCAGTTTGCCACATACCTATGCATAGAGTCTTAATAGAACACTGGATGACTTAGAGTATCAGCAGAAATGGTCAGAAGGTTTTCCAGACAGAAAGCCAGGTTTTCCAGACAGAAAGCCAATCAGTCAGTTTACTAAAGATAGACAGTTTATGTAGCAGTTCAAATTTTAAGCTTTTCTTAGAAAATAAAAACATCAAAATAGATAGAGACACTGTTTTTGCCCTCTTAACAATAATGGCTAAATTTTAATGAGTGTCCCAGATGTTGGTTTGTGAGTGCTTGCAATGAAATCAGAAAATGAATTGTCATAAATGCTTTATAACACAGGAGCTGCACTGTAATTTTCTTTTTAGGAAAAGTCAACTGAGATTCAGTGACTTTCCAGAGACTATTGTCCGGATGGTTGGAGGCTCATCATCAAGAGGCAGTGTTCATACCTTCATCCTCACCCTGGATTACGTCTCTATAAAGACATTAAATTAAAGTCACCTCATCCGCACTTCTTTGGTCTACCCATACATTTTACAGCTGGACAGTGCGCATCACAACCTACTTGATCTCAGTCGGGGCAAAAGGGGTGTCAATCAGCAGCAGGTTTGCATACCTTCCTATTATATGTATGCAATCTTCCTGACTTCTAACTAAAATGATATATTCAATCTAGACTTTTGTTAATATATTCATTGTCTTGCGTTGCATTCTAATTTTCTGTCTTTGACAGTTCAGCATGTATATGCACATTGTTACTTATTTTTGTGTTTGTGCTATACTGTATATATATAATTTCATATAAATATATAATATGGATATTATACTTACACATCAATATAGCATGCACACACACCAAATTAGATAATGAAGTATTTATGTATATATGATCATGCAATTTGTGCACATAGGTAGATTATTGATGGAAAAGAATCATATTACTGTACTAAGTATGAGGCTGTAGTATGGAAAAGGAGAATGAGTGTGCTTAGCAATGGTTCATTACAGAAAGCATGATTATTAACTAAATGACTGTATCAGTAAAGGCTTCATTGGTATTATTAGATGACAACAGATAACATTTGCTTGTATGTTGTGGAATATTTGTCTAATCATGCAAACATGTGTTGTCTTTGTTTAGCTATGTAAAGATTGTTGCTTTTGTTTTAATTATGTAAGGATGTGCTGCTATTTCACTTTGTCTACCCAAGGCACCTGATTCGTCTAACAAAAAGATGAATGGCCAATAATGAGGGAGAAGGTATAGGTGGGATTACCAGGCAGGGAGAGTATGTAGGAAGAGTAATTTAGGTTCAGAAAAAAAAGAAAAGAAGAAAAAGAAAAGGAGTCAGGGAGATACTAGGGGTAAGCCACACAGATACAGAAGAAGCAAAAAAGTAGGATATAGAGAATGAAAGAAAGGTAAAAAGCCCCGAGATAAAACGTAGTTGAATAGAAACAGGTTAAATTAAGCTAAAAGAGCTACTGGTACAAGCCTAGGCTAAGGCTGAGCATTCATAATTAATAATAGTCTCAGTGTATTCTTCTGGGAACTTGTTGGAAGACCAAAGAAAATTCCAACTTCATTTGTGATTCTTTCATCTTTCTAAATTTCTCACTATTTGATTTTTGCATTGTCCCAATCTGTTCAAGATTTCTAGTTTTAAGACATTTTTCTTAGCTCAAGAATCTCTCCACGGTTGTGGTTTATTTTCTTCGTTGATATTTTCCAGGTCTAATAACTCACATTTCTTCATTTTCCCTCAGTTATTCCTCTACTCGGTCTTCACCTACACTGCCAAATATAAACATTGACAAACACCCAAATACATGTTCTCTGCAAAAACCAATTGACCACTCAGAGTTATGTTTGATACTGCTGATGATTTTTATCTGAGAAAAATCTTCAGATTCTTTAACCTGTTTTGTCTTCACTTTTGCATCTTAGCTAAAGAACTCTGCTGTCTAGTCTCAGTGAGATGTTGAATAGAGGGAACTCAGGGTCCAGTGATTGCTTCTCCCTCCTTCTTTTCTGCTTTCCCACGACTGACTGTCTCATCTTTCAAAAATGCAAATGTGATCACACTGCCAGCTGGTGCCTGTTCTATGGCTGCCATGACCTGTAGATGGAATGTCTAATCTTTTAACTATTCAAATTCTTTAGTGTTATTCAAGTTGTGTCTTCAGCAGAGTTATAGTCCAGTGTTTGTTAACAGAGAATCAGATAGATAGAGTTTCTCAATCTTGCAGAAGACTTTTAATGTTTTTACAATTCCTTTCTATACATTTAAATTATGAGTAACTGAAAAAGAAACAGTTTACATATTTGATCAAAATTTATTTACAAAAATCCAGTGCTTCGCCTTAACTTTTCTATGAAAAACTGTCTATTCCTCAGAATATAAGAAATCTCAAATAATTTTTTTCCTAGACAAGATTTCTCTGTAGCTTTGGTGCCTGTCCTGGAACTAGCTTTTGTAGACCAGGCTGGCTTTGAACTCACACAAATCCTCCTGCCTCTGCCTCCTGAGTGCTGGGATTAAAGTCATGCACCACCACTGCCTGGCTCTCAAATATTTTTTCTTATATTCTTTAATTAAATTATACTTTCAAGAAAAGATTAAAAGTTATTTTCTTGATGAAATGTTTTTGTTTGTTCATTTGTTGTTGTTTTGTTTTTTGTTTTTTGAGTTTTTTTTCTTTTTTTTTTTGAGACAGGGTCTCTCTGTAGCTTTGGAGCATGTCCTGGAACTAGCTCTTGTAGACCAGGCTGGCCTTAAACTCACAGAGATTCCTCCTGAGTGCTAGGATTAAAGGCGTGTGCCACCACCGCCCAGCTTGATGAATATTTCTTTTAAGTCTCAGTTATGACGACATTACTATTTAAATCTCCATACCCGCATTTTGGAGGTTAAGCAGGGGATGTTTACATCATGACTTTGCATGGAAATCATTGCATGTAAGTAATCCTACATGTGTCTATATTTACAGAATTGTTATGGTATAATTTTAACTATAGCCTCCCCTGAAACAACTCTTGCTGATACAGCCTTTTTATCCAGAGATGATATGTCATTATTTTTTGTATCATTCTGGTTCCATGAGCAGCTGTCTCTAAATATCTACATAAGACATAGTTGCAATTTTATCATCTGGTATAGGAGGATGATTGCAAATAATCCCTCTCTTTTTTTATGCCTATCTGCATCTTTTGCTTAGAAACAGTCATATGGCTGCTTTTGTCTATATTCCTAGGCTGCCAGAGGTCCTGGCAGATGACAAGTTACAATGAGTACTTGAATTAAAGGATGTGTTCAGATGTGCTAGATAGAGGACAATTCCTCCACTGTTTAATGGCTTTTGAGAAAAATAAATAAAACCAAACAAAACCGTAAGCAAAGCCACCTTAGTTCCTCCATGAACAGATGTGTTAATACTCATTTGTGTCTGAGAAAATAGTGTTCTGCATCTGCTTTAACATCTTTTATGCCACTCCCAGAGACTCCAGAAAATATAACAATATAATTACCTTACTTGGGGCATTTGATGTAATAATTAGGCCCTACTGATGTAATAAATACTCTAACCAAAGCAATTTAGGGAGAAATGGTTTAATTTAGTTCTTAGTTCAAGGACTAGTCCTTCAGAATGTTGGAGAGCTCAAAGCAGCAGAATCTTCAAGCAGGTGTTCACATTATATCTACAGTCAGCAAAAGAGCCACAGATAAATTGTTTTCTGCTTAGTACTCTTTAACTTCTAATGCAGAAAAAAAAAATGCTCAGGAAATGGTGCCTCACATAGGATGCATGTTTTTTCAACTACAATTAATGTACTTAAGATTATCCCCTGCAAGAATGGCCAGAGGTCCGTCTGCCACAGGATTTTATATTCTCTCAAGCTGACATTTTACACTAACTACAACACTAAAGAAAAGAGTTTACTTGAAAACCTTTTTTTTTTTTTTTTTTTTTTTTTGATTTTTCGAGACAGGGTTTCCCTGTAGTTTCTAGAGCCTGTCCTGGACCTAGCTCTTGTAGACCAGGCTGGTCTCGAACTCACAGAGATCCGCCTGCCTCTGCCTCCCGAGTGCTGGGATTAAAGGCGTGCGCCACCACCCTTTGAAAACCCTTTTTAAAAGATTGTCTCACACTCATAAATTGTTTCTGTATTTTGATTGAAGAACTGAACTTTGGGTTTTAAAAGTAATATGATCATTGTAAGATTGCTAAAAACATGTGTGTTAGGTGGTTACATGGATCAGCTCCTATAAGTCATGAAAATTTAATCCCTGGAATATGTTAGATTCTTTCTCATTGCTGGGAGTGACTATCAAATTGCTGTTCTAAGACTTTTCTAAAACAGTGTGAATTGTGAATCTACAGTGTTTTGGGGGTGTCCCACTGTTGTCCATTCAGGGACACAGCTGGGAATAGGTATATATGCTAATGAATTTTTTTCATGACAATTGCAAATATGAATGGCATTTATAAAAATGTTTCAAATTGTTTTGAAGTATGTATGTCAAATTCATAATGAAATAGAAAGTTTGAAAATTTAATTACTTTGCTACTACAATGCCATAATGCATTTGGAAATTCAATGTTAATTATCTATTTTATGTAAACATTTTGAAGAAGATAATAGATGATAGATAGATGATAGATAGATAGATAGATAGACTTATTTTGATATAAACTACTTTTGACAGAGATAACCAAACAGTATAGATGATCTCTTTATGTTAAGTTATGAGCAAGTTCTTTAAATTCTAATTAAAAGTTTTTCTTAGCTGTCAAATTGTGATGATTATGTGTTTAATATGTCTAAAAAGATTTTTGCAAAAATGAGTTTTAATTTTTAGTTCATTAAACAAATGTTCAAATGTGATGTTACACTGACAGCAATATAATGTCCAAACACAAAGAACTCTCCATAATAGAGTTAAAACCTTGACATGTAATATTTGAACATTAATCAAATAGGACACTTATTCACTTCCTTTTTGTTAGAGAAATGAGAAATTCATTGTCAATCATGACATAGTGGGCAAAGCATAAGTCTAGGTAAGTAGTCTTTCTTATTTTAGTAAGAAAATTTGAATGGTCCATAGAATTGTGACTCCCTCATTTACTTAGGTGAAGTTTATATAATTTCAATAATATCCTCAGGCAATCTTAAAAACAAAACCAAAGAAATATGGCATGATCTTGGTTCTTTTAGGTACCATAGTTAAGAAAGGAAAAATCAAAAGAGAAAGCGAGAGTATGTTATAGAGAAAACACAAATAAGAGAGCTTAGATTGGGAACTTGAGGGTTGGGCAAGACTGGGCCAAGGGAAGATGGGGAGAGAAAAGTGTGAAGGGGAGAGCGGGGGGAGCTCGGAGGAATGGGGTGCTTGGGATATAGGAAGGGTGGATATGAGAGCAGGGAAGCATATATCTTAATTTAAGGAGCTACCTGAGGGTTGTCAAGAGACTTGACCCTAGAGGGGTTCCCAGGTTTCCAGGGAGACGCCCCCAGTTAGTTCCTTGGGCAGCTGAGGAGAGGGAGCCTGAAAAGGCCAGTTCCTATAGCCATACTGATGAATTTCTTGCATATCACCATAGAATCTCCACCTGACGATAGATGAAGAAAATGACAGAGCCCCACCTTGGAGCACCGGACTGAGCTCCCAAGGTCCTGATGAGGAGCAGAAGGAGAGAGAACATGAGAAAGAAAGTCAGGACCGTGAGGGAACCTCCAGCTGGCGACAGATGGGGAAGATGACTGAGCCCCACATTGGAGCACTGGACTGAGCTCCCAAGGTCCCGATGAGGAGCAGAAGGAGCGAGAACATGAGGGAGAAAGTCAGGAACGAGAGGGGTGCGTTCACTCATGGAAACGGTGGGACAGAACTAATGGGAGATCACCAACTCCAGTTGGAATGGGACTGATGGATCATGCGACCAAACCCGTCTCTCTGAGTGTGGCCAACAGCGGGGGCTGACTGAGAAGCAAAGGACAATGGCTCTGGGCTCTGATTGTTCTTCATGGACGGGCTCTGTGGGAGCCTTCTCAGCTTGGTCGATCACCTTCCTGGACCTGGGGGGAGTTGGGAGGACCTTGGTCTTAGCATAGAGTGGGGAACCCTGATGGCTCCTTGGCCTTGAGAGGGAGGGAGGGGAGGTATGGGTGGAGGGGAGGGGAGGGAAGGGGGAGAAGGAGGGGAGAGAAGGGGCAGAAGGAGGGGAGGGAGGGGGGAGGAGGAGGGAAGGAGATGGAAATTTTTAAATATAAAAAAAAAATAAAAAAAAGAAAAAAAAAGAAAAAAAAGAGAGCTTAGATGAACATATAATTAAATCTCAAAGCTCACAAATCACCTTAACTTCACCAACTCAATCAAATACCTTAAATCAACATAGAAACTTAGTTCCAGGTTAAAAAAAAATAACTTTTGTATTTAGATTTGGGGTGAAAATCTGAAAATTTTATTGCACTCACTACCTACTTTGAGAAAGTGACACTTTATTTGCAAACTATGTCATATTTTCTCAGTCTATGGTTTTATGAGAATCTGGAAAGAGGATTAGTGAACTAGAAAACATGCCAGGAACTATTGCCCAGAATGAAACAGAGTACAAATTTCTGGAACGTGAGGACAGTAGAGTAGAAGAAAGCTTATTGAATAAGTGACTGAAATCCCAGAAGGAGAGCAGAGAGAGAGTAGGACGGGCCAAGCACAGAGCATAATTGTGAAAACTGCCTAAGTGTTTTGAAACAAGACAAAGGAAAATTCATTACTTATAACAGGTCATAAAATAGGAATTTAAAACAATAGATGATCAGTTAGCATGCGGTGCAGAAACTTCATAAATATATAGATCAAAAGAAAATTCTTCAAATTCAGTGATTTTAAAGGTTGTGTGATACAGGAACAGTTGATTTTGTCACATCGTTACTGGAAGGTATGTACAAACGTAGCAAGATATGCAATGTGGTTTAAAAATAAAAATTAACTGCTAACATAAGATTGTCTGCTAACTAAACTATAGTAACATGAAACAAGTAATAAAAATGATATTTCGATGTTGGTAAAAATAAAAGAACAAAGAACTATCAATCATGAATTATTCTCATGCATTGCATGCTTAGTGATTTTAATTTTAATTATACTCATTTATAGTATAATATCAATACTGTCAGAATATTTTTGAAAGATTTAATTTTTAATTTAGTTTTGTCTCTTTTTTTCTGAAATCCATGGCTTTAGCCATGACTGTTTATAGCTAAGTGAACTATATTTTATGTCTATGTGGCTGTGAGAAATTTTTTTGAAACAGATCTCTCTGTTTGAGGGCTATTTCCCTCTGCATCTGCTTCCTATTCTCTCCTAGAATTTATAATGGAATCTGTTAGCTTTCTGTTACTAACTATTGCAACTTAGATAGTTAACATGTTGTTGAAAAACTACTTGCCTTATTTTATAATTTTGGAGGATCTAGTCATGAATCAAATAATTACTTCAAATATTTATTTAAATAAGCCAGGTCATGGAGGTTCTCGTGTATAGACATCACATTTTTAATGACAACTCCTTATTAAAGGTATAAAAGTGTGTGTGTGTGAGAGAGAGAGTGAGAGAGAGAGCATATGTGTATGTTTGTGTGTGTATATATGAAAGTTGGATAAATATAGGGTTTACTAATATTAATTTTAGTTTGAATGACAATATTTTTTTTCCTTTTAAGATATCAGAAAAAGAAAGGAGGAGAGAGGAAGGGAGAGTGAGTGAGACCAGAGAAGTTTTTCAAAATTTTGGTAATAAATTCAATTTATCAACACTAAAAGTTAGACTTGGGGCATTAGTTTCAGTTTGTGTATCAGGTAGAGTCAAATGTGGTCAAGAATATAGTCTCAAACAGGTGTTAAAACTGGGATATTGCACAATCAGAGTCAAGGTGTTATTTCTTTTTGACGAAGATGAGAACATGACAAGAAGGAAAAAATTCTCAAGTGCAAAATGCAGTTAATCACCCAAATGTCAGTCCTGAATGAGGCCATCATTCAGATACTTGACACAACATGGAGGGAGCCTTGTTTTGTCGGCGCCTTATGGTTCCCAGGAGACACTCCCAGGCAGTTACCAAAACCCGCTGCTGCTGTTGGCCTTGAATTCTCCCTAATGGATGCCATTCAGTTACTGTTCTCTGATGTTTCTGACAGAAAATTGATGTCTGAAGAGACCTTGTTTGTTTGTCCTTTAATATCCAAGGGGAACAGCATGCTTCGTGTTCCATCTGTGAAGCATCCTTATTTTAATCAGGATCTCTTACATAAGCTAAAAGAGAAATTGATCGAAGGTGTTACTCTGCTGTCAAAGAGAAAATTTTCATTTGAGAAGCCTCAAGAGAAAAATATTCTTTCTATGCAGGCATAAACAGAGCAGTCTCTCTTTACCATCTTTCTAATCTATCTATCATCTATCTATTTATCTATCTGTCTGTCTGTCTGTCTGTCTGTCTATCATCTATCTATCTATCTATCTATCCATCATCTATCTATCTATCTGTCTGTCTGTCTGTCTGTCTATCATCTATCTATCTATCTATCTATCTATCTATCTATCTATCATCTATCTATATCTATCTATATCTATCTGTCTGTCTGTCTGTCTGTCTGTCTATCATCTATCTATCTATCTATCTATCCATCATCTATCTATCTATCTGTCTGTCTGTCTGTCTGTCTATCATCTATCTATCTATCTATCTATCTATCTATCTATCTATCATCTATCTATATCTATCTATATCTATCTGTCTGTCTGTCTGTCTATCATCTATCTATCTATCATCTATCTATATCTATCTCTATCTATCTATCTATCTATCTATCTATCTATCTATCTATCTATCTATCTATCTATCTTGTCTATCAGTCTCTTTTGTCTGGCATACAATGGCATACTTGCTAGCTGACAATAAACACTAAATCTCTTTGCATACCTGTTTGTACTCCCCAGCAACAGCAACAACTTAAGTGTTTAGGATTCAGAAACTCTGAATAAAGTGTACATTCTTGAATAAAGGATTTATGATGGGTTTTCATGGGTAGTTAAACATAGAATGAACTAGTAGCCATTTTTTTTAATTTTTAAAATTATTTATGTGCATGTGTGTGTTGTTGGTGTGTGTGTATATGCCCTTGTATATGTATGGGTATATATGAGTGTGGATTAGGGACAAAAGAGGGTAGCTCTCAAGTGTCCTTTATCATACTCTCCCCATTCCTTTAAGGCAGGGAATCTCCTTTAATACATATCTCTGATTTCCGGGTTAAGTTTTAGCATAGCAAGCCTTATCTATCCTCCTAGCATCATTCATAGAGAGCTGGAGTTACAGCGAAGACGCTTGTACGTGGACTCCAGTGCTCATTGCTGCGTATCAAACATTATTAAACATCGAGTGATCTCTCCAGTTCCGGGGTAACACTTTTACAATAGAAAAGAAAATCAAAATATGTCGTTGTCTTGAATTTTAAATTTGATAATGAAATATTGATTTGCAATTTGGCAAGTCACTAGCCAGCTCTCTGTTTTAACATTTGGAAAGGGTAGCAAAGCACTAAAATAATGCAAAAGTCAACAGGAGACTTGTTAAAGGTGCACATCAAAAGATGAGTTGTTCTACATACTGAAAGGATGTTTCTATTCAGGCTTCAGTGGAAAATGAAAGTGGGAGCTGGAAAAATAAGCACAGTTGAGACGACTAACAAACCCAAATCCCAGTCTTGCTTTGTTCTTTGCATTTAGATATAAATTATTGAGTTTCTGCAACAAGAGCTTTCAAATGTTAAATTCTAAAGAATACTATCTATATTATCTAAACAAGAAGACAATGAATTGTTTTTAATAAAATTCATATTTTGCAAAGATATTCAAATGTAATTCAGTAAGAGTTCTACAGTTAATCATACTATGAAATATGGCAGTTACTGTATAAATGAACAGTAAAGGAATCAAAATTAAGCTCATTGATGTTAAACTGTTAGATAGGTAAAACGAAGAATTTAAAATTAATTAATTGCATTCCTTTTTTGTAAAATGATGTTACTGTAGCTCTTATTTTTTTCTCAACAGTCTCTTTTTCAGGAATACTTCAGGGAAAGAATAATATGTTAATCATAGAACATGGAATCTAAAGTACTTAAGTTTTTATAAAATATCTCTTTGTCACTTAGATCAATGTTGCTATCTCACCACAAATGGGAGAATAAACCCTGGCACAGAATTATTTTCTAGCATTTTATTTTTTGGTCTGTAAAGTGTTTCACATAATTCTTCTTATATATTTGAACTGTTGTTTTGTCATAATTGAGAACACTCATTTTTAATTTCCAAACATAATTTTAATAGGGGTCATTTACCATACTAAATCTTTCAATGCAAAAAAGTATAAATAGAAAGAAATTAAAGACTTTATAGAATTCAGCGAAAATGAATACACAGCATGCCAAACTTATGCGACAAAATGAAAGCAGAAATGTTCTAAGTAAAAAGTGTCTGCATAAAATAGTTGGACAGATCCCATACTAGCAACTTAACAGCAAACTTAAAAGATCTAGAACAAAAAAGTAAACACACACAAGAGGAATAGATGGCAAGATTGAATCAAATTGAGAACTAAGATCAATAAAATAGAAACAAAGAAATAAATACATAGAATAAATGATACAAAGAGTTGGTTCTTTGAGCAAGTCAACAAAATAGACAAAACTTTACTCAAGTCGTACTTTAAAGATATAGCAATAAAAATTGAATGTTATTTGCCTAAAAACAGCTACATTGATCAATGGAATCAAACTGAACATTCAAACATAAATCCACACATCTTTGAATAGCTGATTTTTGACAAAGAAGCAAGAAATACAAACTTGTAACAAAAAAGATAGCATCTTCAACAAATGCTCCTGGCTAAACTGAGTATCTGTGGAATGTGGAAAAATGAAAAATGATGTATGTCTTTCTCCCTTCATCAACCAAAATCTAAGTTGATCCAGGACATCAGCATAAAACAAGATACACTGATTCTGATAGAAGAAAAAGTAGGGATAGTCTTGAGCATAATGGCTCCTGAAATGATTTTTCTATACAGAATGGTGATAGTATAAGCACTATAATAAACAATTAAGAAATAGGGTTTTTTCTTTTTTTTTCTTTTATATCTCTTTTTTTTTTTTGCTTCCATCTCCTCCCCTCCTCCTTCCCCTTCCCTCCCGTCCCCTCCACACATACCCCCTCCCTCCCTCTCCAGGCCAAGGAGCCATCAGGGTTCCCTACTCTATGTTAAGACCAAGGTCCTCCCAACTCCCTCCAGGTCCAGGAAGGTGATCGACCAAGCTGAGAAGGCTCCCACAGAGCCCATCCATGCAGAAGAATCAAAGCCCAGCACCATTGTCCTTGGCTTCTCAGTCAGCCTCACCTTCGGCCACATTCAGAGAGTCCGGTTTGGTCCCCTGTTCCATCAGCCCCATTCCGACTGGACTTGGTGGTCTCCCGTTAAATCTGTTCCACCGTCTCAATGGGTAAAAGCACTCCTCGCGGTCCTGGCTTCCTTGCTCATGATCTCCCTCCTTTTACTCCTCATCAGGACCTTGAGAGCTCAGTCTGGTGCTCCTATGTGGGGCTCTGTCATTTTCTCCATCCAATGCCAGGTGAAGGTTCTATGGTGATATGCAAGATATTCATGAGTATGACAATAGGATCTGGACATTTATGGCACTCTCTCCTCACCTGCCCTAGGAACTAGCTGGGGTCGTCTTCCTGGACACCTGGAAACCCCTCTAGAGTCAAGTCTCTGCCAACCCTAGAATGGCTCCCTTAACTAAGATATATAATTCCTTATTCCCATATCCACCCTTCCTATACCCCAACCATCCTATTCCCCTAAGCTCTTCCCATCCTCCACTTCACCCTTTTCTCTCCCCATCCCCCCCATCCCCCTATCCCACCCCACCCCCATGTTCCCATTTTTTGTCCGGCAATTTTGTCTACTTCCAATAACCGGGAGGATAACTATATGTTTTTCTTTGGGTTCACCTTCTTATATAGCTTCTCTGGGATTTTTTACGAATTATAGGCTCGATGTCCTTTATTTATGGCTAGAAACCAATTATGAGTGAGTACATCCCATGTTCCTCTTTTTGGGCCTGGGTTACCTCGCTCAGGATGGTGTTTTCTATTTCCATCCATTTGCATGCAAAATTCAAGATGTCATTGTTTTTTACCGCCGAGTAGTACTCTAATATGTATATATTCCACACTTTCTTCATCCATTCTTCCACTGAAGGGCATCTAGCTTGTTTCCAGGTTCTGGCTATTACAAATAATGCTGCTATAAACATAGTTGAACAAATGCTTTTGTAATATGATTGGGCATCTCTTGGGTAAATTCCCAATAGTGGGATTGCTGGGTCCTGGGGTAGGTTGATCCCAAATTTCCCGAGAAACCTCCACACTGCTTTCCAAAGCAGTTGCACAAGTTTGCATTCCCACCAGCAATGGATGAGTGTACCCCTTACTCCACATCCTCTCCAGCAAAGGCTATCATTGGTGTTTTTGATTTTAGCCATTCTGACAGGTGTAAGATGGTATCTCAAAGTTGTTTTGATTTGCATTTCCCTGATTGCTAAGGAGGTTGAGCATGCCCTTAAGTGTCTTTTGGCCATTCGAACTTCTTCTGTTGAGAATTCTCTGTTCAGTTCAGTGCCCCATTTTTTAATTGGGTTAATTAGCATTTTAAAGTCTAGTCTCTTGAGTTCCTTATATATTTTGGAGATCAGGCCTTTGTCTGTTGCGGGGTTGGTGAAGATCTTTTCCCAGTCAGTAGGCTGCCTTTTTGTCTTAGTGACAGTGTCCTTTGCTTTACAGAAGCTGCTCAGCTTCAGGAGGTCCCATTTATTCAATGTTGCCCTTAATGTCTGTGCTGCTGGGGCTATACGTAGGAAGCGGTCTCCTGTGCCCAAATGTTGTAGAGTACTTCCCACTTTCTCCTCTAACAGGTTCAGTGTGTTCAGATTGATATTGAGGTCTTTAATCCATTTGGACTTGAGTTTTGTGCATGGTGATAGACACGGATCTACTTTCATTCTTCTACAGGTTGACATCCAGTTATGCCAGCACCATTTGTTGAAGATGCTTTCTTTCTTCCATTGTGTGCTTTTAGCTCCTTTATCAAAAATCAGGTGTTCATAGATTTGTGGGTTAAGATCTGGGTCTTCTATTCGATTCCATTGGTCGACTTCTCTATTTTTATGCCAATACCAAGCTGTTTTCAATACTGTAGCTCTGTAATAGAGTTTGAAGTCAGGGATGGTAATGCCTCCAGAAGTTCCTTTATTGTATAAGATTGTTTTGGCTATCCTGGGTTTCTTGTTCTTCCATATAAAGGTGATTATTGTCCTCTCAAGATCTGTGAAGAATTTTGATGGGATCTTTAAGGGGATTGCATTAAATCTATAGATTGCCTTTGGTAGTATTGCCATTTTTACTATGTTGATCCTCCCAATCCAAGAGCAAGGGAGATCCTTCCATTTTCTGGTGTCCTCTTCAATTTCTTTCTTAAAAGACTTAAAGTTCTTGTCAAATAGGTATTTCACTTCCTTGGTTAGAGTTACCCCAAGATATTTTATGCTATTTGTGGCTATCGTGAATGGTGACGCTTCTCTGATTTCTTTCTCTGCTTCCTTATCCTTTGTATATAGGAGGGCAACTGATTTTTTGGAGTTGATCTTGTATCCTGCCACACTACTAATGGAGTTTATCAGCTGTAGGAGTTCTTTGGTGGAGTTTTTCGGGTCGCTTATGTACACTATCATATCATCAGCAAATAATGAAAGTTTAACTTCTTCCTTTCCAATTCGAATCCCCTTGATCCCCTTGTTTTGTCTTATTGCTATTGCTAGAACTTCAAGTACTATATTGAAGAGATAAGTAGAGAGTGGACAGCCTTGTCGCATTCCTGAATTTAGTGGGATGGCCTTGAGTTTCTCTCCATTTAATTTGATGTTAGCTGTCGGCTTGCTGTAAATAGCCTTTATTATATTTAGGAATGACCCCTGTATCTCTAATCTCTCCAAGACCTTTATCATAAAGGGGTGCTGAATTTTGTCAAATGCTTTTTCTGCATCTAATGAGATGATCATATGGTTTTTATCCTTCAGTTTATTTATATGATGGATTACATTGATAGATTTTCGTATGTTGAACCAGCCCTGCATCTCTGGGATGAAGCCTACTTGATCATAGTGGATAATTTTTCTTATGTATTCTGAGTGAGGTAACCCAGACCCAAGAAGATGAACATGGGATGTACTCACTCATAATTGGTTTCTAGCCATAATTAAAGGACATCGAGCCTATAATTCAGGATCCTTAAGAAATAGGGTTTTATGAAACTGAAAAGCTTCTGAAAGGCAAAAGATAGGGTCAATTGGACAAATATCAGCCTAAAGAATGGGAAAAGATTTTTACCACCTTCATATTCCAATAGAGGATCAATATAAAATAAAAAGAATTCAAGAAACTAGATATCAAGTCAACAACAACCATAAATCCAATTTTAAAATAAGATACTGATCTAAACAGAGAATACTCCAATAGAGAAATCTCACATGTGTAAGAAACACAAGTCGAACACTCTTTCAATACTGATGAGCTTGCAAGTTTTTGCAGTCACTTTGGATATCAATAAGACAGTTGCACAGAAAACTGGAAATAGATTTACTTCCAGATACTACAATATCACACTTGGGCATATACCCAAAGGATGTTACATCTTACCACAAGGACACTTTCCAGAAACTGGAAATAAGCCTCAACTAGAGAATGGATAAAGAAAATCTGGTACATTTGCATGATGGAGCTCAACTGTTAAAAAAAAAAGACATCATTAAATTGCAGGCAAATGGATAGAACTAAAAGAAAGAGATTGTCATGTGTGAGTAAGCCCAGACCCAGAAAGAAAAATATGGTATGTATTCACTTAAGTAGACATTAGTTATTAAGTAAATGATAACCAACATAAAGTCTATAGACTAAGCAAAGTTTGGTAAAAAGGAGACCTCTATGGAAGAAGCATGGATATCAATAGGAAGTTGAAAATAGAATAGATTTTGCAGATGAGAATAGGAGCAGGAGGGATCGGGTGTTGGGAAATATGGGATGGAGCAATAGAGTATGCAGAGAAACAGTTGGAACTGGAGTCTATTTGGGGGCGGGGTATAAACCTAGTGCACTGGAAAAATTCTCAGATCTATGAGGATGATACAAGTGAGGACTCCTATGATGGGAGTTAACGAGTCTTAATTAGACATCTCTTGTAGCCAGGCCAGGCTCCCTTTCATGGGAATGGGTTGCACCAGGTTGAGATTCCCAAATAACCCAAGCTAAGTCTAGAAAAAGGATTGCTCTCTGCAAACTGACAGTGGGGTCCCACTGCTGTGGACATCATCCACACAGACAATTGAATGTGAGGAGGAGGAGACGGTGCCTTCATGAAGCCTTTACTCCTATGTTCTAGTCTCTTTGTTGTGAGAATGTATGCTGAGAGTTGCTAAAAGTGGATCATGGGCACCAACCCAACCACAAAACCTTTAAACTACAATATGTCCTGCCTGTAAGGTATGTTGGGGCAATGGTAGCAGAGAACAATGTCTGTTTAACTTGAGAACACTCCTGATACCACTTGAATGGCCAGGAACCATAGAGTGATTCCTAGTGACATTCTTACATACTCATCAGGGAAATTTCCCCAACACCATTTAGAAGCAGAAACAAGCAGCCAGATAATATGCAGAGAGAGGAAGGGTCTAAATTGAAGATCTCCTTTGAGTCCCTACCCTAAAAAGCACAGGGAACAGGGCCAGAAAGATTGAAAAAGTTAGGGTGGATGGAGGATATGAGACCATGGGCCACTGAATCAATTAAGGTGGCCTCACAGAGACTGAAGAGGCAAGCATGTGACCATTAGTGGTCTGCACCAGGTCCTCTGCATATATGTTGTTGCTGTGAGTTTGGTGTTTATGTGGGATTCCTAACTGTGGGAGTAGGTGAGTCTGACTCTTTTTCCTGCTTTTGAGACTCTTTTCTTCTGGTTGGGCTACCTTGTCTGGCCTAGATATGAGGGTTTTGCCTTGTCTTACTGTATCTTGTTTTTCCCTGTTTGGTTATCTCCTTGGAGGCCTGCTCTTTTCTGAAGAGGAAACAGAGGGGAGTTGATCTGGGGATAGAGGAGGTAGAGGGAGCCAGTGGATAGTGGGGGTGAAACTGTAGTCAAGATGTATGAGAGAAGAATCTATTTTCAATAAAGAAGAAATTGAATAGCAAATGGCACCATGAAGTACTGAGATGGACGGCAAAGGATGGCGTGGCACTAAAGTTACTACTGTAGACATTATTTGATTGGTTTTCACATTTCCTGTGCATGCAGATATTTGAAAAGAAATGAGTTTCATATAGGCTCATTGATTCCTGAGGTTTTTTTATTGTAGAAGACTTAAAGTGATCGTTGGAAACTACCGTATATCAAGTTATAAATGAAAGTCTGGATCTATTCGCGGTATGTGAAGGAAGGAAAATCAGAATTTTGGAATCATCTGGCAATTCCTACAATCTCTCTAAAATCAAGGAAGCACTTTTATATTTGACATATCTGTCTTTTTGAGAAGTGTTAGTGACAATTTGTAATTTTTATCACATATGAAAGGGAAGTTCACCTATCTCAACCTCTTACATCATTTAAAAAATTTATTATTTATATGATGGAGAAGAAAGAACAGAAAATTTTCAGTTCAAATTAAGTGATAATAAGGTGTCAGCTTCTTTTTCAGTAGACTCTTAAGAAATTTGCTAGTGAGTCAAAGGCTCTAAGCTCAGGATGTGATACTGAAAGACAATCTTCACAGGAGACTCTGTCATGGAGAAGGCATTGCATTTCTTGTCTTGTTAATAACTAGAGGCTCCCTGAAAGCTCTCTAGTCTTCCTTACACTGTTGACATCTATTCGTTTCTTATAATTGATTTTTTTTGTTTTTGTTTTTCGAGACAGATTTTCTCTATGTTGCTTTGGAGACTGTGTTGGTTTGGAGACCAGGCTGGCCTTGAACTCACAGAGATCTGTCTGCCTCTACCTGCCTTGTGCTGGGATTCAAGGTGTGCACCACCACCGGCTGGCTCTTATAATTGAATTATGTGTTATCCGACAATTTATCTATTTCTTAAAAACTTGGAAGTTTATTGGGATAAACTAAAGGCTTCTCTGTCCCCCTTTGCCTTATTGCTAAAGCACTCAAACCCACATTTCTATTATCCATTAGAAATTCCTTTAAATTCTTGACTAGAATCTGATGGTACGGCAAAGACCAAATGAATCACTGACTCCCATGTCTTCTGAAGACGTGGCTGCTCCAAGCCTATATAATGTTTAAACTGTGAGACCCATGGCACCCTGGAAATTTTTTTTTTACCAGGAATAGTCCCCTATGCTTCTCTTCATAAACACTACTGAATGTGGACAGTGGTGGCCCATGCCTTCAATCCCAGCACTCAGGACACACAGCCAGTCAGATCTCTGTGAGTTCAGGGTCATCCTGGTCAACAGAGTGATTTCTAGGACAGCCAAGGACACACATAGAAACATTGTCTTGAAAAACTTAAAACAAACAAACAAACAAAAAGACTACTGAATACCAATAAAGGGATGCCCTCTCAAAAAACAAAAACAAAACAACAAAAAGAAAACAAAACCAGGATTGGTTAAAATATTAATTTCCACTAATTTATAGATCAGCTCATTTACCTTTTAAATTTGATGATACTTCAAATATGTATGTTCTGGGAAAATCCTCCAATATATTTTGTACATGAATTTGTCTAATGTTACCTTCCCAGACAATGTAATGATAATTAAATGAACTACAAACTAGTCTGAATGCACATTGTTAATCCTAAGTATTATAAGTAAGAGAAATGATAACACAATAGAAAGTACTACATCTAGAGGAAAACAATATTTAAAATCTTTGAAAAGTTAAGAAAATAATAAGAGATAATTGTCACTTATTTTCTTGAAGAGTCATGGGGTAGATGAGTATTCAACTGTTAAAATGTTTGTATCTTGTCATTGACACTCACTTCCATTGACCTATGTGGTATTTTGCCCTGAACTGCAACAGTCTCATCTAAATTGAAGTTTTATTCAGGGCAGATAAGAAGGCTCATGAGCCTTAGGTGGTAAACAAAATGTCACCTGTCTGGGAAAATGGAAACTTGGAAGGTTCTGAGGGACGTGACTTCAGACTAATCAATTGCTGGTGGTAGAGACTCAGACTAGCCAAATTACTCAAAGAAAGAAGCATTAGGATTGCAAAGTTGCCTTCAAGCAGCATAGACAATCCCATGATTACAGGTTTTTCAGAGTTGTTATCCAAGTTGATGTAAGATTTCTGATGGTGCAACTGCATTTACATTTTCCCTATTCAAACAAAAATAATCTCTTTGCTTCATCAAATTGAACACTTGTGAAATCATTACTTTGGCCTTGCACTTTCAGAGAGGTGTGAGTGTGTGTGTGTGTGTGTGTGTGTGTGTGTGAGAGAGAGAGAGAGAGAGAGAGAGAAAGGAAAGACAGAAAGAAAGAAAGAAAGAAAGAAAGAAAGAAAGAAAGAAAGAAAGAAAGAAAGAAAAAGAAAAAAGAAAGATGTATCAGAAAAAGTCTGTTACAAAATACTTTGCATTTGTTTCTACTAGTTGGCTCATTTCGATAATCAATTTCATTTTAATTTATAATTCTCCACCCTTAGGATATTTTTCGATATTCAACATTGGATTTTAGAACAATGAATGGAGACTCTAATTCATCATGTTTTATCTGGTGAGACATAGGAAAACATCTATTAGGACACCAACAGAAGATCACATGATAGCTCATCTAAGTTAGCTAGCAGATGCACCTCTGCATCTCTGCAAATTGTAGGCCACCCCATGAAGAAAGTTGCTTTTCCTAGCAAATACCCTGCTGCTCCTATAACCTACTGGGGAGGAGCATAATATACCATGTAACTTCTATGATGCCTGAGTACTGCTAGGTCCATGTGCTCCCTGAGCCTGCAAGCTTTCTTTGCCTCATTAGTTTAATGACTCTCCTTATCTTTCACAGAAAGACTGTTTCAATTTCAATAATTATGTTTTAATAATTATGCTCTTTTATAAGGTGTGAAATTAAATTACTGAAGAATCGTTTTAACCTGGAAAAAAATTCTTTAAATATTTAGCTCTTGTTTCCAGAGCCTTGATCTCATTTTAAGTTGATGGTTTGTCTTGGATAATGCTTGATTTTCTTCATGATTCTCCTAAGCCTCCCTCCCTTTTATCTGAGCTGTTACTACAACAATATCTTTTGGATATTAACAATCTTTTCTTTCTATCACTGTTTGTTCCACTATTTTCTCTTTGTTTTTTTGGGGGGGAGCCTGTAATCCATGTCCCAAACAAATCACACATGGAGGCTTATTCTTCATTATAAATGCCTGGCCTTAGCTTGACTTTTTTTTGTTTGTTTGTTTGTTTGTTTTTGTTTGTTTGTTTGTTTTTGTTTTTGTTTTTCGAGACAGGGTTTCCCTGTAGTTTCTAGAGCCTGTCCTGGAACTAGCTCTTGTAGACCAGGCTGGCCTCGAACTCAGAGATCCGCCTGCCTCTGCCTCTCGAGTGCTGGGATTAAAGGCGTGTGCCACCACCACCCAGCATAGCTTGACTTTTTTTGTCATCTTTTCTTAACTTTAATTATTCTGTCTACCTTTTCCTCTGGGCTTTTCCCATTTCATTCTTCTGTATATCTCACTTTCTCTCTTACTCCAAGGCTTGCTTTGTAGCTGGGTGGCTTGCCCCTAAGAGCCTCTCCTTATTCTCTCTTGCTACTCCTTCTTTCTCCAGGTTTCTCCTTCAGTTTAGACTCTCTGCTTGCCAGCCCCACCTATCTTTACTTCTACCTCATTATTGGTCATTAATCTCTTTATTAGAGATTTATTATAGTAACTTCCTCCTACTGCCATTTCATCCCCAATACATCTTCCTCCGAGCTGCAATTCCTCCCACTTTTGTAATAAGCCAATGAGTCAAATTAGTTATGTCTATGTGAATAGAAAAGACCATTAAGTGTTGTAGATAGGCAAAGAATCACAGGTTCACAGAGTTAAACAAATGCAGCACTAAAAATAAAAGCATCACATCTTTACATGGTTAAATGAAAACAAATGTAACACACCTTAAAATAATATTCTTCAACACTCTTCAATAAGTTATTGTTCTTTCCCCACAAAATGATGTGTGCCTAGATTAACTGTGGACCAGATAGTCCTAAATCTCTGAAGAATGCTGCTCCCAATATTTCAGTGTCTTACTAAACACTTTTTGTGACCCTTTCCCTCATTATTTCTAATGACAAATACTGCTCTCTTCCTCCTTACTTAAATACTTGCTGTATCTCCTTGTTAGAGTTAAAAGGGAAAAGTCATTTTTATTACCAATTTTGGGTTTTTGTCCACTTTAGGGTCATATCATTATTTGTTCCTTAAAATCTATCACATACTTTGTTTTGCATTTTGCCATTTTCCATTGAAGAACAAGCTCATGTTTCTTAATATATGCCATCCAGCAGGTCAAACAACTAGTATAATTTTAATAAAATTTTGAGTACTTCATAAATGAGCAGTTTGTCTATTTTGCCCCGACTTCTCTCTTATCTAAGAAACTCTTCAATATTTACCTTCCTTTTTTCCACATACATGAACTCTTCTATAAAAATTCTTAAATATATATATTTTACAAAATTTAAATTCACATAACATTAACAATATATTTTTCTCTTTGCTTGCATGTAGTAATATTTCCCTAATTTTAGATGTTTTCTCTCATCTCATTTAGATGCAGTTTTATTTACATCTTTCTTGTTTTACATTTTAAAATTTTTATTCCTTGATCATTTTCATACACGTATACAATGTATTATAATCATATCTACCTCCATCCCTACCTCCTACTTCCAATTCATCCTCAATATATCTCCATTCTAGCTTCAGTTCTGCCCATGTAAATAGAAAAAGAGTGTTGTCCCCTGGGACACAGGCAACCACTCAGTAGTTAAATAGAAAAAAAGTGTTGTCCTCTGGGACACAGGCAACCACTCAGTGGTTACCCCTTGAAGAAAATTGACTTTCTATTCCTCAGCAGCAATCAATTGCTCTTTAACAAGCATTAGGAATCTCTCGTGTCTCTGTGTTGAAATATTTAATAGGTATGAGCTTGTGTAGTTGGGTTGTTAATCACTGCTGCTGTGATTTTGTGTATGCAATAGTCATATCAATTTCTGTAGGACAACTTTTCATACCATTCTTTCAATCCTGCTGCTTTTATATTCTACCTGTCTCTCCTATCCATTATGTAATATTCCTTGAGCATGGTTATGCACATTTATGGATGACTTCTAATAGTCACTTATCCTCATCACTTTGAATGGTTATGAGTCTCTGCATTAGCAACAATCCAGTGCAAAGTTTCTCTGATAAAAGGTCTCGCTCAGCCTAGATATAGTGGGGAGGGCATTGTCCTGCCTCAAAGCAATGTGCTTGACTTTGTTAACTACCCACGGGAAACCTTACCCTCTCCGAGGAGTGGATGTATGTGGGGGGATGCGGGGTGAGAGGGGGAATGCTGGAGGGAGCAGGAGGAGGGAGGGAGTGGAAATTGGATGTGGCATGTAAAATGAGAAAAGATCATTTAAAAAATACTTAAAACATAAAAAAGATTTTTTGCCTGAACTGGCCCTTTACTATAGCCACACTGATGATTATCTTGCGTATCACCATAGAACCTTCATCTGGCGTTGGATGGAGATAGAGACAGAGACCCACATTGGAGCACTGGACTGAGCTCCCAAGGTCCAAATGAGGAGCAGAAGGAGGGAGAACATGAGTAAGGAAGTCAGGACTACGAGGAGTGCATCCATTCACCGAGACAATGGGACTGATCTAATGGGAGCTCACCAAGGCCAACTGGACTGGGACTGATGAGCATGTGATCAAACTGGACTCTCTGAACATGGCTGACAAGGAGGGCTGACTGAGAAGCCAAGGACAATGGCACTGGGTTTTGATTCTACTCCATGTACTGGCTTTGTGGGAACCTAGTCTGTTTGGATCCTTACCTTCCTAGACCTGGATGGATGGGAGAGGACCTTGGACTTCTCACAGGGCAGGGAACCCTGACTGCTCCTTGGACTGGAGAGGGAGGGGGAGGGGAGGGGAGGGGAAAGGAAATGAGAAGAGGGGAGGAGGTGAAAATTTGTAAAATTATATAATTATATAATTTAATAATAATAAAAAATTTTAAAAAGATTTTTTTGGGTCAATTGTGTTTGGTTCTCTGTGCTATCTGGACTCCTGCTCCTGGCCATTCTGGCAGTGTCAGGAATATAGATAGCTTCCTTCTGCCTCAAGTTGGACAAGTCATTGGTTGACCACTCCTACAAGTACTGTACCACCACTTACCAGCACATTCTGCAGGCACTACAAATTGTAAATCAAAGCTTTTGTGGCTGGCTTGATGTCCCAGTTCCACCAGTGGAGGCCTTTCCTGATTACATACCATGGCCACTTCAGGCACTCTATCTTCCATTACTAGAAGTTTTCATGATGGTCACCCTTGCAGACTCTAGGGAGTTTCTACTGCACTAGGTTTCCACGTCTTCCCCAAATTCCAATTTTCTCTCCCATTAATCTTTCCCTTTATCCCTCCCCCATATCTGACATTATTTCACATTGCTACATAAGAAACATGTTTTCTGCTTTTTATATAATAAATAAAGCTTATAAAAGATTTCAAAAGAATAAAAATATAGAATATATATTTTACATATCACAAAACCATATTAAGATTTCAGCTGATGGAAATTTAAATTAATTCATAACAACCAAACGAGGCTTATATTTCTTTATACAAATCCATAGACATTTTTGTGCTTCATAAAATAATAAGAAAATGAAGAAATGCAAATGAGAAGCAGTATATATTCAGTATTTCTTGGAGAATTAAGAAAGTTAATAAAATTAAAAGACTATCTTATAAGAAAATGTAAGTTTATTTTTGGATTCTGCTAAAATCAGCCATAGAAAGTGCTAAAAACACAGAGTAAGTCTATTCTAAATAGCTGAGAAAGATCTTTTAAGCTTAGTAAGGTCTGATAGAGTCAGCGTTCAAAAGTCTCAATCTCAGTTAAACTTTCAACTCATTGCACAGCCTAGAAGAGGTCATTCAGTACAATCTAGCTCTTGAGCAGATGTAAGGCAATGGCTTGGCACTGTGTTCCATGCTGTCATATTCTGAAAAATAAGTTTTCAAAATACTACAAAGTAACACACTTATATTATATTTTTGTCATGACAATTTACTATGGTAAGTGCAAGTTTTCACTGCAAATGAAAAAATGTACTATTTTGTAAAAACACATTATAAATGTAAATCATGTGTGTACTCTTTGTCTTACATGATGTAATTTGTAATTATTCCAGAAAATACAAAGCATTGCTTTGCACATAGAAAGCAGGCATAGCTTCTATTTCTTCAACCATTTAATTGGAAAGTACACATAACATCTTGCTGGGAAGTTCTTTTCACAAACTTCCCATCACATTCCTTGCCTTGTAGGGAACAAGATGGTAATGCAAGAAGGGATTTTTTTTTACTGTCTGTAGGAATAAGTTCTATAACTCTGATCTAGAAAATTCATCCAGAAATTTCCATTTTACCACACCATGTTCTCGATTTCAGAAGGGACAGGAGGAGAACATATCTGTGACTCTAAATTTTTGTTTTACAACAAGAAGCACAAGGAGGGAGAACATGAGCAAGGAAGTCAGGACCGCGAAGGGTGCATCCATCCACTGAGACGGTGGGGCTGATCTAATGGGAGCTCACCAAGGCCAGCTGGACTGGGACTGACAAAGCATGGGATAAAACCAGACTCCCTGAACATGGCGAACAATGAGGGCTCCTGAGAAGCCAAGGACAATGGCATTGGGTTTTGATCCTACTGCATGTACTGGCTTTGGGGTGGGGCTAGTCTGTTTGGATGCTCACCTTCCTAGACCTGGATGGAGGAGGGAGGACTTTGGACTTCCCACAGTACAGGGAACCCTTACTGCTCTTCGGACTGGAGAGGGAGGGGAAGGGTGGGGAAAGGGGGAGGGAAATGGAAGGTGGGGAGGAGGCAGAAATTTTTAATAAAAAATAATAAAAATACTAGAATGTAGACTGGACTGTGAAAAAAAAGAAGCAGCCAAACCTTGAAAAAAATGAAACTATAGAAAAATGAGTGGATAAGGTGCAGAAGAGGCTCCAAGGTGGTGGCTAAGAGCATTTGTGGTTCTTACAGAAGACCCGGGTTAAGTTCCCGTCATCGACATGGCTGAACACAACCCCTTATTAATTATTTCCAGCAAATCCAATATCTTCTTCTGACACCCTGTGGAGACACACATGGTACATATATTTGCCTGTAGGCAAAAAAAAACCCAGATATGCAAACAAACAAACAAACAAGCAAGCAAAAACCACAAACATCTTTAAAATAGAGCTAGCATTTCCTAAACTATTTTTATTTTGGCTAAATACACCATTGGGGTATCTATTATTTTCTTCCCAAGAAAATTTAACTACAGTATTATAGTTAATAGTTAATGTATGCATTTTAAAACCCGATAGAATTAGATGAAGTTTAGTGGCACAATGACATCAGTGTATTACTGAAATGTTTACAATGGGAAAGTAGTATGAGTAAAAATGAGTAAATCAGTACAACAATAAACAAAAGCAAATGAACAAAAAATGAACCAGTGGCCAGTATGTCTATGAGCAAAAGTCTGAAATATTAGAACATATGCTAATTCCATCATTACATTGTGAGGGGAAATACATGTTGAAATTATTCCAGGATTCATGGACAGAATTTTCCTTATTTCTTCTCTGAAGGCACGGAGGAGCTCAGAAAGTTAAACAGCAGTATTTGTAGTGAGGAGCTGCAGGCAGGCCTGCTTTTCATCCTGCCTGGCTCCCACTCTGCTAGCTTTATACCCAAAATAACAACACACAAATTTTATTCTTTTAAATACTGCATGGCCCATTAATTTCAGCCTCTTACTCACATCTTGACTAACCCATATCTAATAATCTGTGTAACACCACGAGTGGTGTCTTACCGGGAAAGATTCAGCATGTCTGACCTGGCGCCTGGCTCCATCACATCTGTCTCAGAGAGGAGAGGCAGGGCAATTGCCCGAGGCATCTGGCTCACTCCCAGCATCCTGTTCTGTCTACTCCACCCACCTATGTTCTGACCTATCAGGCCAAGCAGTTTCTTTATTAATTAACCAATGAAATCATCAGATAGATAGAAGACACATCTACATCAAGTATTGAACAAAAAGTGGGTAATTTTGGAATAATTCTTTTAAAATGTTATTCAAATGATTATCTTTCAAATATGTTATTATATTTGCTTCTATCAAAATCTATAAACATAATAAGAGGACAATAGAAATTTAAGCATTAACAGCATGAGGTTTATTAAGAAGAGACATGCCACAGAAGTTAAAAGCTTCTTTTGATTCATTGTTAATTACAATATTAGAGCATGCTGGGTCTATTTACAATATTTGGACTCTTCTAAGTTCTTAGATAACTGTTTTAAGGCAAACTTTATATTGTAAATTTTAGTACATATTAGTGTGGAATATGTTTTAGGCTAGATATGGTAATATTATAATTAAATACTCTATTGAATAAAGATAAAAATGAAGGTTAAATAATCTGTAGCTTTAACAATGTAGATAGAACAGTAAGTAATATTCCTAAAGTCCATTCAGAAGTTCTTACCAATTAGATTACTAAATATCTACTATATGGAATAATATAAGTTCCTTTAAATTACAATTGTATGCTTGATGTCTAAGAACAAAGGTATATTAAAATGGCATGGAAAAATTGATTTCTCATTATAGGAACATATAGATAGATGGATAGATGATAGATAGATAGACATTTAGCCAGTGTTTGTTTATATGGTATAAACTAATGAATTAAATGAGAATCAAGATTGACAATCAGACATTAGTATCTGTTTTACAAATAAATTATCAACCTGGAAAACTTTTAAGTGTAAATCAAGTTAATAATACAGTGAATTTTACAAGGATTGTAGATTTTTTTAGACTTGAAATAGTGTTTTTTATGACCTTAATGTCATTGTTATGTAGTAAATAACACAGCTTGGTTTGAAGAAACAACATTTTTATCAGTATAAATAAATTTTGAAAAATTATTTAAAATCTATTCAAAATATGGCATGACCTTTAGAAGCTCTTTTGATTATATAATAAGTAAATAATAAACTCCATAGAATTAAGGACTTATTTTGAATCCACCATAGGTTTTCTCTCACGAGCTTCATTATTGGTCTTAGGCCATGTCACTAACCCAATTTTATAGCTCCCTCCATATGGCAGCTCTTACCCCAGAATAGTTCACATACTTGTCATACCTATCAGGCTCATTAATTCCCAATTGTATTTTCATCTGCTTTTCTATGTTTTAATTTTCTTGTACTTGAATCTGTATTATTTCAATATGGTGTCTCCTAATGTATTTCTCCTTCCAACACTCCCTTACCAATAATTTCAGTAGCACTTTCAATGCTTATCATGTTTTACATTCCCGTCAGTCCATCGAAGTACCTTGTGAATATTTGTTCGCCCATATATATAAGCTTCAGTTTTCCAGTCATAGAATGAATGTCATAGGAGGCAATTCCTAGCATTCTGTTATTTGTACTTATCATAAAAACAATCACCCTCTATTCTTTGCATACTTTTTCAGGTAAAATGCACCCACAAGTGATTTTGTCCTTTTAATTTCATGTGAATAAGATAGATATCAATGCTGAGAATAACAGATTTCTGATGATAGTAGTAGTAAAAAATGAATTTTAAATTCAGCTCTCTAACTGTCAAGCTAAAAACATTAGGCTTCTGAGAGTTCAGCCAATGGTCTGTTTCAGAAGATTGTTATATAAAAACTGAGGAGTGTAAGGTGCTCCAGTGAGACAGAGGAGCTACACCTGCAGGAAGTGAGATGGGGAGTGATATGCAGTAAGTGATTTTCTTCCTCCAGAAGATACTTTGGGTTATAGCTAATGATCCATTCAGGATTTCACACAGATCCAAGAACAATAAATAGAATATAGAAAAAAAAAAAAAAAACACTTCCTGTAGGATTTACAAAGCATAGAACAGTTGAAAGAGTACTGTTATATTTCTTGATTATATAGATTTTGAACTAGGCAAAGAGTTGATTTGTCTGTACTTAAAGAAATTACAATGTACTGAATAACAAAACTAGTTTCTGAATCAATGATATTTTTAGCAGTATAGTAAAAATTGGAACACTGCTCAAAGTATATTTAAAATGTGACATGGAATATTACAACACTCTTTGGTTAAATAAAAAAGTAAATTTTAAACTTAATAAAATTAGCATTTTAGTTTGAATTCCCACAACGATTCCTTTCACTGAATTTTCTGAAATATAATTGAATATTGCTTGAACTATTATACATGAAAAGATAGTTTTACTGATTCAATGAGAGGAAACAAGAAAAGGTGAAATCATCTTATATGTTAATAAAATGAAATGGTATATACATATACAATGGGGTATTATTTAGTTTTAATGGAAAATGAAATTATCAACTTGAAGGGAAATGATTGGATCTAAAAAATATTATGTTGAATAAAGTAAAACCATCTCAGAGAGAAAAATACCACATATTTATTCTCCCTTGCTTATCTTAATTTTAATTGTTGTTCATGTTTAATAGTTGGGAAGCAATTGTGGTAATAGTCATAAGATTGGAAGGAGCAGCATGTGGAGGGAAAAGAGACTTCACAAAGAAAGGGAACAATAAGTAACAGAGCACAGTCGATGAGAGAGGGAAAAAGAATACTGTGTTTGGAAGAGAACAAGTGAGGGAATGGCAAAAAGGGACAGACAAGGAGCGCCTTAAAAGTAAAAGGTAAGTATGTAAATTTCAAAAGATTGTGTGTTACTTCATATATAAATTAAAAATTAAATCAAAAGAACCAAACATGCTAGCATGAAAGGGGAAGTCAAGAAGTTTTCAAACATACACAAAGAACTAGAGGCAGTTAAGACTGCTGACACGGGACAAGTAGTCTTCCTTTTGGGGGAAATCATTAATCATGTATCCATTACCAAATTCAGTCACTGCAACATCCATACAATTAACGTTATTCAGACTGAGCAGGTTGTATTTTAATTATTTAGGCAATATACATATATATATATGTATATATGTATATATATGTATATATATTAGAGAGAAAAGAGTCCATGAATTTAAAAAAGCTCAAGAAAGAATATGTGGAAGGCTTTAAAGGGAGAAAATGAAATGGAGACAAGATATTTTTATAAACATGATATTAAAAATGATTTTTAAAAATCAATAAAAATTAGATGACATTCTTATATTATCACTTATTAAATAATAACATTTAGAATATACTACATTTGAATTTAATAGATAAATGAGTCAATGGGAAAGAAAAAGCTCATAAGCAGGCATGACTGCATTTAAGGAGTTGATTTATGGTAGTGGTGTCTGTAACACAGCAGTGATTTTCTTAGTAGATTATGCCAGATGATAGAATATAAAATAATCTTAATCCTATTTAATCATATAATTCACTTAGATAAATTTAGGTATATTGGAAATGCAAATTTAAATACTAAAACATGTTTTTGAGAAGAATGCATGAGATAACTTCCTGATGATCCTGCTATAAAACAATTTCTGGAATAAATATACCAAACTTAACAGCTCAATTAGTTATTTTTATTAAACTAGCAATCTTCCACCAATACATTCACATTTAAAATAAAGGTATTAAACAGAGAAATAGCAAAGACATTATATGCACATATAATGGAAATATGCACATTAATATATAGCCTTAACATATTCAAGAAATTACATAAGAACTCAAAGGTAAAGATTTCCCAAGTTACCAATTGTATTTAAAAATAACAAATAGGAATTTACTTCAGAAAAACATTAATGAAAACACTTTGCCTATAGCCAAAATTTAAATGAAAATGAGTTTAAATGAAAATTGTTTTATCAGTAATTGGAAAAAAAGAGAAAACTATTCAAATTAATTTTCTATTTTGTTAAGCTAAGAAAGTAGAATAAAATGATTTAAACTTCACAATTTTCTCCTTTTCTCTATCCAGTTCCTTCTTTATGTGCCTGGTCTTCATGCTTGTGATGAGATATGAACTGGGCACATTGCTCTCTCCTAGTTCAGGGAATATAAATAAGTATTTGCTTTAAAAAGAGGCCATAAGTTTAATTTGTGAAACAGAATATTGGATATGTTTGCAGAAATTATGCATAATAGTCTATTTGTTCATGTGTGTGGTGAAAATTCACTAGGCTATATATTAAGGAATAAGGAAACAATAAACAGGAAAATGCCAATCATAACCAATGAGTAGGAAATCCCTTATTACTAATGTAACTAATAACAAATTAAAGTAAAATGTTTTCCAGAATACTTCAGATGTTCATTGAGAGCTCATGGCACATTCACTAGAAGGTAAATTAAAGAAAAATGTAGAATAATAACACTGAAAGACTTTTCTAAATTAGCTTAAAATATTTTAAAAATATAATTATAATACAGATAAAGTAGCTGGGACCAAATCAAATATAATACTCTATAAACCTTATAGCCACCTGTCAAAAGTGTAATTAATAATGTCTAACACCCAATATAAACTTAATATGTAAGCATAGAATAAATACCAAAGTGCAGGCCAAAATTTTTTCTTTCTCAAAAAAAAAATGGTGTCACAGAAAAATAGATCTGGGCCATACATAAGCTTAAAAGTCAGTTAGTTATCTAACAGGATGTGATAAAAAGTATGAAGACTCTGAGGGATATATATATATATATATATATATATTATATAATATATATTATATAAATAATATATAATATTATATATTTATATATTATATATAATTATAATATTATATATTTATATAATGAATAATATATATTTTCTTCTTCCCTAGAAACCATATGTGAATAGATGGAAACATACTTAGTGCCAGATATGGCATATACTTGCTGAGTTACTGGTCAAAAGGATCACATAAAACATCCCCAAACAAAACAGGTTGTTGTTATTGCTTTTGTACCCAATGGAACTTGATGAGAAGACTATTTTGATGAAGACAACAACCAATAGTATCACAAGACATGGACAACGCAACCCAGCACTAGTGAGAAAGCTTTCTATGTGATATCTAGTTTGTATAGTACTTGGAGGGGCTATTCAGAAACCTGGAGGAGGGAGCCACTAAAAGTCTTATGTAGCTGTATATATTGCAGACTCAGTGATGACTGGCCTGACAATATATGCTGTTTGGCAAAAGGCATAAATATCATGGGGTAACCAATAGTTTTCTAATTGAGCAAGAGAGAAACTTATTCTGCAAGAGAGAAATTCTACTTGATATGGAAAACAAGGCCAAAAGCAAAAGCAGAAAGGGTGGGAAGGTCTTGGACCTCACGAATACTACTTTTTTAAATTGACATGGTAACATAATTTAAAATACTTATCCATAAACCTGTACTCTATGTAACTTTTACTACTCATTAGAGGGCCTTCTTTATGCAACAGATAAGGGTTACAATAGAATAATTCATCAAAAAACAGACTGAGTGACTGGGTATGGCTCTCCTATAAGAGTTAATAAGAGGGACAATAGTTTGTACCCAGTCAATTGTATTTTAATAAAATGCTGACTGGTCAGTAGCCAATCTGGAAGTATAGGCAGGGCTACCAGGCAGGAACTAGGGACAGGGCAAATAGAATGCTGGGAAGAGGGAAGAGCAGTCTGCAGTCATGACTCAGCCACAGAAGAAGCAAGATATGACTGCTTTGCTGAAAAAGGTACCAAGCCATAGATAAGAATAATGGATTAATATAAGTTATAAGAGTTAATAATAAGTCTGAGATACTAGGCCAATTAGTTTATAACTAATTGAGACCTCTGTGTGATTCTTTGGGACTTAAAAGCTGCAGGACCTGGCAGGACAGAAAACCTCAGTCAACAGAATGGCACCCACAGTGGACAACAGCATCCACATAAAACCTAAGAGAGCTTGGAAATTAATTCTAGACATAAAAGAATAGAGTAAAGTACAGTTTATTGATAGCACTTTCTGGAGTGGGCTCTGCTTGCTAAAGGCAAGCATTCTCATTTAAGAGAAGCTTCCAGACTCAGCTTTAGCTGCAAAACCTTGCAGCTTTTTAAAGAGGTCCTGCAACAAAACACTTAAATGGTGTTGATGAAAAGCTGACTGCATGCTTTTTGGTCTTGGCAGAGACCTTCAAACACCATAGAGTTGTGGCCATAAACAAGGCTCTAGTCAGTACCTCTGCCATAAGGTTGGAATTTCAGAAAGCTAAGGAATGGACTGGATCCAGCCTTCTAAGCCACTGCTTTAATCCTAGCCATATTGCTTAACAAATTAAAGACTCATCTGGTCAGAAAAAGAGAGATATACCGTAAAGACACATTCAGATGAAGAAAACCTCTAAACAGTTTAAAATGTTATTAAAAATATGTGTAGGCTTGGGAGGAGGCAGACAGAACTCTTTAGTTAAAGATGTGGTGACATATACCTTTAATCCCAGCACTTGGGAGGCAGAGACAGGCAGATCTCTGTGATTTCAAGGACAGCCTGGTCTACAGAGGAAGTTCTAGGACAACCAACAATACACAGAGAAACCCTGTCTCAAAAAGCCAAAAATTAGGGGCTGGAGAGATGGCTCAGAGGTTAAGAGCATTGCCTGCTCTTCCAAAGGTCCTGAGTTCAATTCCCAGCAACCACATGGTGGCTCACAACCATCTGTAAAGGGGTCTGGTGCCCTCTTCTGGCCTGCAGGCATACACACAGACAGAATATTGTTTACATAAAAAGATAAATATAAGAAAATTAAAAAATAAAAAGCCAAAAATTAAAATAAAAATAAAAGAAATAGAGATTAAAATAAAGCCAAGTACAGATGGCAAATACACAGAGAGTCTGGATACATTATTATTATTATGTTGTCTTTGAATTGCTTGATAGCTGAGGAAGGAGCAGTACCTGCTAAAAGACATTTCAATATAAATGCTGGTGGATTAATAAAACATAAATGTTTTGTAAATGCTTTGAATTCAAAATTGAAGTCAAAAGATATGTTACTTTGGAGAAGAGGCTTTGCTTTTGTTTCCACAGAAAATCAGAGGCTATGTAAAAATAAGGTTTGATCAAGGAAGACCCCTCCTGAGAAATCTCTGATAGCAGCAGATGGCCCAGATGTCTGAGTTCTACATCTAGAACAGCCTCAAGACTGCTGGCTGAGATGATCAAGTCACACAGGATATTCCAGTCATGACTTGATCATAATTATAAATTTTCTTTAGGTCCTCATAAGATTATCAGTGCTGCAATTCAACAGAAATAGCCTGGAAAACTACAACGACATTCCAAAAAAATAGACTATGGATATTTTCTTTTGTTTAGAATGTTGGTTATAGGTTATTATGGATAATGGTCAGGAAAAAAGCTAAACAAAGGATATTAGATTCAGAGTTCTTGTTCTTAACAAAAAGGGGGGATTGCTGTGGGATAATGATTTTACCCTGTAAACATGTGTTTTTATACTTGTTTAATAAAATGCTGATTGGCCGGTAGCCAGGCAAGAAGTATAGGTGGGGTGACCATGCAGGAAGTAGAGGCAGAGCAATGAGAATGGGAGAATTCTAGGAAGAGGATTCTGCAGTCTGCAGTTTTGACCCAGCTGCAGAGGAAGCAAGATGTGATTGCCTCACTGCAAATGGTATCAAACCATGTGGCTAACTCAGACAAGAATTATGGACTAATGTAAATTATAAGAATTAGTAAATAAGAAGTCTGAGCTAATGTGTTAATCAGTTTATATCTATTGCAAACTTCTGTGTGATTTTTTGGGACAGAAAACCTCAGTCAACAAAACATCTGTATAAAACATAGACTCCAAGGTCTGGGGAACATGCGTAAGAATGCAGAAATTTTGTAAGACTGACAGATCAGGCAAGACTGTTTTGAAATAATGGTACCTAACCATGACTAGGCCATTTGTACTATGAACTTATAGAAGCTGTGGTTGCAAGCCCAAGACCTAAACAAGATCAGTTCAGACAATTCTCCAAGATGGAGAGCAGAAAATCTTAGATGTTCCTACCCCTAGCTAGGAGTCTGGGAGTTGATAACCTCTGGCAGATGAACAATAAGTTTTCTTCAGTAGTATGGCTCGTGATAGGCTGACAGTCTCTAATGAACATTATGTTATACTACATTGGAAGCACAAATTAGACTAAGTAGATTATAAGATGAAAAGTTAAGAAAATATGAAATTTGGATGGGGATAGAAAGAGGCATAGGAGAGAAATGGTAGAAATATACTGTCTTCATAAATATAAGCCATGTGTGAAATTTTCAAATAAATTGCATTTTTGAAAAACTTCACAAAACTAATATGATAAAAGTGGAAAAAGCAGGTAAAAGTAGAAATAGTACTTCTATCAATGAAAAGGTACAGTAAATATTTGAAAAATTCCTTCAATGAACTTAACAGCTAATTAAATATTGATGAATAATGTATCATTAAACTTTCAAATAAGGCTTAAAATGAAAAAGAGAAAATAATCATTAAAAAAGAATGTGATGGTTTTGAGATACAAGTTTTGATATATATGTATTGACTCAAGAAGAAAAAGAAAGGAAAGGAGAAAAATAATGTATTATTTACACAAATTATATAAATTTTTAATTTATAAAAAATATAAATTGATTGATCCCAAACCATAACCAAACCAAGACAATAAGTAACACATTACTGAAAACCATTGACCTTGAGATTTCTCTGACATAGCTAGGGGTAGGAAAAAAGCTGATCATTGAGGTCTATATGTCTTGCAAATGAGATTACATTTTTCTTACATGCAAGGGGACCCAAAATTAGCTTCCAGTTCATTTCAGTATGCAAAGAAAAATGCAGACTTCCTTTAGTGTTGATTCACATAACATCTAAGTGTCAGGGGAAAAGAAAGCATCCACCATAACTACATTGAAACAAGGGATTCAAGCACGGAGAAAATATCAGGTGGACTCTCGAGATACAAAAGAAGCTGGAGTAAAATAGAAAATGTGAGCAAACAAAATAATCTTCAAAGGATGCTCTTCTTTTCCAGACAAAGGGAATGTGAAAATACACAGCAATGATGGTGCATAGTAGTTAAAGGCATGGAGAAACAGGAGGAGGAGAAACCAACTTCTTCACTCTGTATACTATGGTAAAATTATTAATGTGTAAGAAGTTAAGACAATTTGACAGAATGCTATATGCTTAAAATGCATTTTTGTAATCTATAGCATCAGTTAACATGCTCTAAAATTAAAACAATGCAAAAAATAATGGAGAAGTATTGTGAAAATACTCATCTATTTATTTATAAGTATTGTGAAGTTTATAAGTATTGTGAAATTGTGTAAAGTGATTCTTACTATAAAAGTTTCTCACTAAAATAATGTATCAAAAACAAAGCATGAACCAAAAAAAAAAAAAAAAAAAAAAACACAAAAAGCCGGGCAGTGGTGGTGCACGCCTTTAATTTTAATCCCAGCACTTAGGAGGCAGAGGCAGGCGGATCTCTGTGAGTTCGAGACCAGCCTGGTCTACAAGAGCTAGTTCCAGGACAGGCTCTACAAAAGCTGCAGAGAAACCCTGTTTCGAAAAACCAAAAAAAAAAAACAAAAAAAAAAAACACAAAGCATGCTATTACATATGAAATAATATGACAATTCTATGTCATTAAGAGGTTATACTCAGAAATATAATATATATATATATCAACAACAAAACAGAAATTAAAATAACTGAACACAACAATAAGATAACTTATGTTGCTGTTTTATTCTCCTGTATTTTAACCTTAGGAAAGTGGAAAGAAATTGAAGGCATAGAAGGTCTATACTGGTTCCTCTTGTTGCCTTCTCCACATCCTAGCCCAGTCAATGTATTCTGTACAAGAACAATTCAGCCATTTCACAACACAGTTTATTATTAATTCCAATAAATGTCTCAGCATATTTCAAATGTCTTAAGTAATTACAAATGCATTCTCTGCACATAATGGAATTAAGTTGAAAAACACAAACTCATTAAAATTTAAATATATTTTATTTATATTTGATTAAATGTTTAGAAGAAAAATCGTAAAAGTGATTTTCTACTGAGTGCAAAAAATAACATATTTTCTAAAATTTACTAAACATTTATTGGAGGGAGCACTATAGCTAAAATACTTAACTCATGAGGAAAAATGCACTGGCTATGAATATAGATAAAATAAATAGTAAATATCAAATTTGGTTAGGTTGTGGTATTATCAGACATCTCATGGTTTTCTAATGTCAAGGTAAATTATAAACAAAGATTATAAAAGAAATCAGTAGTTTCTTAACTTTATAACATACAGTTCCTTTAAACAAATGTGTTTAAGCTGGTACAATTGTATATTAAAAATAAAGACATAAATCTGAACAGGATTTTTTTCAGTTACATCTATTACAGAAAAAGATTATTAATGGAAAAAGTTCAACTTCTGTAATTAAAGATAAGTCAGAGAGGATGTCACTAAAGTCTAAATAGAAATATGCGGGTGTATGAATTAAAATGACTTATGCTTAGATAACAGAGTCAAAACTTGAACTGCATTTTAAGAATAGTGTCAGCAACATTTCCAAATCACAAGGAGAGATCCTTTGTAGCATTCATCCCTAATGTGTTATCTCCATTAAATCTTTCCTCTCAGAACTCAGGAAATCCCACTGATGAGAAGGCACAAAAATATAAGAGCTGCAGTAAATGAAAGGCACCAAGAAAACAAGGCCTTCTAGATCAACTGAGAAAAGTTTATATCAGCTCACAAACACTAAAGCAGAATGTGCCAGACTTGAACATGTCTGTACCAGGTCTTCTGCATATGTAATATAGCTTCAAATTCAGTGCTTTCATCGGATTCCTGAGTGTGTGAACAAGTAGATCTTTGATTCTTGTACCTTATCTTTTTCCGTTTTTATTATGTTGCATTGTCCTGTCCATCCCCAATGGGATGGTTAATGTTTTATCTTATTGTAGACAGAGTTTTTGTCCCACCGGTCCTGTAACAATTCAGTACCAAAGAACACACAGAGGCTTGTAACAATTATGAAGTCTTTGACTTATTATATCAGGCTTACTATTAACTAGCTCTTACAACTTAAATTAATCCATAATTCTTGTATATGTTCGCCACATTGCTTGATACCTTTTATCACTGAGGTATTCTCGTCTTGTTTCCTCTGTGACTGGCTGGTGGCTGACTCTGCCATTCCTCTTCCCAGAGTTCCCTTAGTGTGGTTGCCCTCCTCTACTTCCTGCCTGACTACTGGTCAATCAGTGTTTGATTAAACCAGCATGAGTGACAAATCTTTATAGTGTACAAGAGCATTTGCCACAGCACCTTATTATATTAAATTCTGCTGTAGTCAACAAAAAAGGAAGGGAGGAGGGAAAAAAGGAAGAAAAGAAGGCATTACATTGCAAAGTCCTTTTTCCTCACCCTTCTGACTTGAATCCAAAACCAAGGCCTGGAAGTTTTAGACTAATGTCTGATGAACATTTACTTCCATCAGTAGTGTGGAATATGCATGATTTCAAGGTCAGACCAGGACTTGGATACCAAAGTTGAGGACTTACAAAGTTTTCCTTCCTTGTTTAAATGTACAAATCCTAAAAAGGACAAGAAGACCCTATTCCATTTCAACAAAGACAATTAGAACTCCAGTCCTGGAGTAAAGACTCCTGCTGTCTGAAACCCATTTGTAGATTTTGGAGAGTTGAAGAGTTGAAGAGTTTATTCTCTGCGTGCCTTGCTATCAGCATTCTCCTTTCTCTTCACTAGGAGTAGTTTACATCTGTTGATTAACCTAGCATGTCTGCCGTTTTCTCTGCTGCTACTTGAGTTCAAGACTCTGTCTTGCCCTTTGATTCTTTCCCTAGTATCCAGACAGCTAGCAGAAAAGATTAACAGACACCATTGCTAACCTTGGCAAGAGAAGCTTTATTATAAGAGCTATCTCAAATCAGACTGCAGGTTTTGAAGAGTGACAGTTATATAATATATATAATGTACAGGTTACAGGCCCTGCCTCTGGTGACTAGCTATGAAGATTGTTTTAAAAGTAAAAAAAATCAATAAACATATACAAAGAAAAAAAAGAAAATGGAGGGATCCATTTGTTTAAAGCAAGTTTTCTGAGATTCAGATGAAAAAATGGCACTGTGGTAAAAACTAATTCCTAAATGCATATTGGAAATGAATGAATACCAAAAAGTAAGGTTTAGTCATAATTCTCATCATTGTATTGCATAAATTTCTTTCTTTAATATTTTAATACTTAATCACATAAAAATAAAATTTGTCATGTCAAATCTTTTAATCCAAATATTTGTTTACTAATATATATCTTTTAGGAGTAGCATTATCATTGAAATCTGTGTATATATAAAACTTTAACATTACACACATGTACATTTTAAATAACAACAAATATTATCAACTTTAAGGAAAAGTGTTCATTCAGTAGTGTATATCTCTTCCTTGAGATTGCTGCTTACAGCAACGTGTATTTGTCTCCTTTTAATGAGCATTAATTAAGGCACAGATGAAGTAAGAATTTTGAAAAAAAATTATTAAGTGAATGAAGAAGATGTCACGACTCATCTGTCTCTGGCATTCAGTTTTAACTTGTCAACAGTAAGAGTGGCATGCATAGTAGTTCCTTGTTTCTGCTAAGGCATTGATCTGAATACCGATGGTGGTTTTTTGTCTGCAGATGTTAGAAGCAAACCATTTCTAACAGATGCATAATCTGATTAAATATGCAATGCAATGATATTGTCAAAACCTATTAATCACTCTTTCAAGACACATTAGTGTAGGCTTTCCTGACAGCTGTGAGGATTAGATCCTGTCTTCAGCTACAGGTAATGTTGCTCATCCAGAGCCCCCACTAGCTCTTAAAGGGAAAGATACCATTATCTGCAAGTAGTCCGTGGTTTAGAAATGTGGGATGCAGTTTTTTTTTTGTTAAAGAAAAGAAGTATACTTGTGTTACTTTTTACTTTAATAATCTGTATCTACTTACATTACTTGCCAGTTACTTCTGAATTACAGGACTGCTTTGTGTCACTCTGGGACTAATTCAAAAATGCAAATGTGGAGCTGAAACTCCAGCATGCATGCATTAGAAAGGTGTCCCACGACTGATGATTGTGCAATACATGTTTACAGATGACAGTAGCTAAGCCTTGTTTTCCACTTAGAATGCTAACAAGTATCGATTTCCCCGCCATTGATAAATACAAGTACTACACTTTAATTTGGGAAGTGGAGCATCTTAACTTTATCACCGTCAGGCCACGAATCTTACATTCTATCCTTGATTCACCCTTACTGTTTGAGATTCTTACAATATTAATGATCTTTAGTAAAACTACACTAAGCAACTGTTTGCCAATATGTGATCCAAATGTTCTCACACTGAATTATTCTGAGTTCCAGAATTTTTACACCATAGATGCAAATAGATGAGCCAATTATAATTAAAATTCATTCCATTTCCAATTCCACATACTCGTATGAAAAGTGAAATATGTAATAAATGGCCAAAATTTTCAAAGGCTGAGATACTCAGATGACAGAAGATGGGGCATGTTGAAGGCATCTGAACGAAAGAAAGAAAGAAAGAAAGAAAGAAAGAAAGAAAGAAAGAAAGAAAGAGAGAGAGAAAAGACTCAAATGTACTCAAGTTTTCACACTGCCCATAAATGTTTCAGTTAACCCGTTGGTAATGTACAAGAATAGGAACAGCAGTAAGACCAACCATCCTTTCCAAGACACTTAAAGACAATAGCTTTTCCTTTCCAGGTCTTTTCCCTGAGGACAAGTTGCTATTTCTTCATGCTCTATGGCAGATTTTCAAACCACAGTTTGGCTATGTTGGTGATCATAAAGATTTTTCTAGAGAAAAAATTACTAACATTTAACTAGGCCTGAAAATGACAGAGGCTCCAATAAAGCGTGATTTGAGAAGAATCCTCGACTCGGTGGTCGTTCTTCCCTGCTGGCCAGGGGGGTTCGCCGCACTATATATTACAGCAACAACAGATATATGATCAAAATTCAGTACCTCAGTCATTTTCAAAAGAAGTTCAACCAGAAAAATAAAGTTTAGCTTTATACTTGTAAAGATTGTTATGTAGAAATATTTGTGTGTATGTATCATTACTGCTGCCTTCACTATTAGAAATGAAGGTATAATTTTCCTAGGGGTTTTCTTTATATCTATGTTTTTCGTATGTCTAATAATTTACCTCGCCTAAAGAAACTATATAGTAAATATAAATGATTTTTGTAGGTGGCTTCAGATGTTTTTCCCTGCAGTCTACTCTAGAATAATATGGAAACTGGCTGTTTCAAATATTCCCAATTGAGAGAAACCTTATCACTTATTCTTTTCTTTTGAATCGAAGAATAAATATTGTGGAGTGATTTACCAGAATAACTTACCACCCATGAAGTCTGGCAGTCCCACAATGGCTGTGTGCATGTTGCAGAGGTTAAGACCTGGTTTAATACTCTTTCAACCAACCTAGATTCCCAAGCAGGTCCACTCTAACCTGAACTATTTTAAGAGCTTCATTGGCTTTCAAGTTACTTTGGAAGGCCAAGAGGCTAGATTCTGATATCAGGGAAGCACGCCAGTGACAGTCCAGCAGCAGCAGTAATGGAATAGACACAAACATCTTTGTGAAGCAAAGTTCAGCGAACATCATGGAGAATTCCCCAAACTTTTTACATCTGTAGTGCTCTTGGAGAAAAAACTCCAACTCTAGGGGAAGACCTCAGTTAATCTGCTGCAATTGCCTTCACAGACCTCCCCCCACCCAAAGAAGTATTTTTTAGTTGATTCCAAATCCTGACAAGTTGACAACAAAGACAGACCATCACAGTTTTCAACAGCATTTCTACAATACTTTCTTGGGTTTGTAAAATCTAAAAATTAGCAATGTTTGTCTTCAATTATACATGTTCATTTTCTTCATAATAAGTCATAAGTAAGTTAATGATGGTTTTAATGCTAGTTTATATCCAAACGTTGCAAACACATTGATTATTAGAAATTTGTTAAGATGTCTTCAGTTGGATACCATCTTCATATAATAGCAGAGGGCTCCATGAAATTAAATATGGTGTTTTTTGCATTAAACATTGACATACTATTTCACAATGTTCAGTGATCATAGTTGGACTTCTGTAAAAATCTTATTGAGGTTTGGTCCTGTTTCAACATAATGTGCCAGGTTTTATTTACTCCACATGGGAGGCCTTACCCTATCTGGGGGAGTGAATGGGAGTGAGTTGGGGAGAGGTGGAAGACGAACAGGAAGAGGAGCGAGAAAGGGAACTGTGGTTGGTATGTAAAATTAATAAAAAATGTATTAATCCTAAAAAATCTTATTTTGACATGTATTTTTAATCTAAAGATGATGTTTAGGAAAGGTATCTTAAAAACAACAACATACAAGAAGACATAAATCACTTAAATTCATAGAGGTATAATTACTGAAAAAAATTAATACAAATTACTTCAAATGGAACTCAATCTAATTAACATCATTGATTTTTACTCAATGATAAAAGACTTTGCAATAGTAAGCAGCAATGCCAGGGTTACATTTTTATTTTCTGTGCAGACTTACTGTAACAAAGAAAACTTCTATCCAGATTTTAGAAATAGGAAAAAAATCATAGCACATGGATACAGAAAAAATGTTACTTGTATCAAAACAAAGCATGCACATATTTTAAAATGTCAAATAGTACTTCAAGGCTAAAATAAAACTCTTTTGTTCTACTCTCTGGAACATTATATTCTCCAAAACCTTTTGCTTTTTAGCTGACTTTATTTGTCAATCTGTATTTAACGCCTCAATCTAAGTACTAATTATAACTATTATCCTCTTTTGTAATCAAATTCTGCTTATTAAGTTCCATAACAAATCAGAAGAGTCAAAGGGGTCGTGATTATCTCATGCCAAAGCATATTTCCATAGGCCACGTCACCATTCCATAGACTCGAGTTCCTAGCCTGTCCCTTGATCTCATTGCCATGCTTTTGCAGATACAAAGTAAAAGAACCTACAATGCATGGACCTTTGCCATACAGCATTTATAGTAGCATGTCTCATTAACAATTTTTGTTGCTCTTTACTTAGCAATTGCTGCCAAATGTAACATGAGTTCTCCCAATCTCTAGGACATATTGCGACCATTTTTCACAGGCTTTAAAATTATTAAACATTAGAGTAGGATTTTTTTCTTGTGTGCATGTGGAAGCTTGAGTTTTATTTGTCATGAACTGTTCACCTTACATTTTGATAGAGTCTAACACTGCAGAGATAGAAGTGGGAGAAACATTCTACAAGCAGAGTGGGAGTTCAGACAAAAATACATGAGATTCTATCTTTAAAAAAATCTATTACTCTCCATAATTTTATTTAGTAATATTATTTTCTTAAATATTTAGAAGCTTATCTCCTATTGTATATTTGTAAAAGGCCAAAGGCATTTGGATTCAACCAGATTTGTCTCAAAACAATAACATATTCTTTGAAACTTTTCTGAGAGCTTTTGTTTCTCTTTCTTTTCTTGGTTTTGAGCATGTGAATACTAAGCACTGGATTTCCTATTGCATGCTTGCATGGCAAGATATGATTTTTGGTGGCCATAGTGGCATGTATGTTATGGTGATAATCATCAATTTCAGACAGGGTATGATATTGATCCACAAGATGAAACCTATATATTATGTCTTTACTATGATGAAAATAGTAGCTTTATAGTTCATAGACAATAGAGGAGAACTTATGATTATTATTTTGATAAATGGGACACGATATTCAAGTGCCTCGTAGTGATTTATTGTCATAACCCTCACACCTCATCAGAGAAGTTTCTTCTTTCAGAAAATAGTCATTAAGACAAAATAAGCTCAAATGGTCACATGCAGAGAATTAGGGACTCAACCCTAAAATAAACATCTGTATCACATACTTGATACCCAGGAATCTGCACGAAAGAGGTGAAAGAAGGATAGTAAGAGAAAGCACAGTGTATGACTACAGCAAAACTTCATTTTCTGAACACAGTAGGGTAATTGCTTATATAAATTCATATTGGTTGTTATAGCGTGTTCAACATCTGTTCATGCTTAATATTAGTGAAACCCCAACATGGCGGGAAACATAGGCATGGAATTCCACCATTAACATAGGATCTATTGATAATTAACAGCAGCAAGAAAAGAAGAATCAATTTTCTATAATGATGTGTCTCTGGTAGGCCACCAACCATGCTTCAGAGGATCTTAAAGTAACTGAACAGCAGTTTTTATAGACTCAATGGGTCTATAAAAAATAAAGATTTAAAATTACTTGTATAGGGAGATGGAGGCCTCTTAGTGGACATGGAGAATGTACGTGAATTGGATCCAATTTTTTGTATATAAATCTCAAAGAATTATTAAACATATTTTTAAAAGTAAATAATTTAAAACAAACACAATGAAATCTTAATTTTTTAAACATAAACATGCTTCTTTGCTAAAAATCACTGGTGTTTTATTTTATAAATGTAAATAGTTGTAGCAATTTAAAAAAACAGTCCTACAATTCAAGTTAAACATTATTGTTGGGAGTAGTGAGACCCCAGATCCTGAATTTCTTGTAATCCCCTGATCTGAGTGCCTACAGCTGCTCTGAGCACGAGACCTTCAGGAGTTCCTGATGGCAGGAGAGTGGTTTCTGGTGGGTTTGGCTGGGGCGTGGCTATCTCTATATAATCTGCCCCTGAACACAATAAAGGGGGCATTCTTGGGGAATTCAAGGATGACCCATGTCGCTGTCTCTCTGTCTGTCTGAGTGTTTGTGTATTTTAACCTCCTGCACCGAATGGGGGCGCAGTGCGCGGAACATTATGAGAATGCTTTGATGTCCTTCATCACTAATGTGAATCACTGAGTGCTCTATACAGGTTTTAAAAAGTATTCTTTTAATAATTGTATGCAAGTTTTCCATGTGAGAAAACTGATAGATTTTCTTTCCACTCCTCTTTCACAGTACCTTCCTACGGTACCATCCCCCATGTTGTTTATAGTTTCCTTAGGCAGAGTGAAGAGTGAACGATTGCACACTGCTTTTGATACTGTGCTTATGAAATTTCACCTTATCAGAGGTGCCAACTTTGCTGCCATGGCTTTTAATTATTGTGTAGGAAGCACGGGTAACTAGACAGCTTAACTCGGGCTTCCAGGCTCTAGGTCACACTTCACTCCCAACTGGGATTTCCAGTGTGATTGCTATTTTTTCCTTGGTTTTGTAGATAAGGTCTCACATTGTAATCCAAGCTGCCATATAAGTCACTATGTTGCCCAGGCTGCCTTCTATCTTACAGGGATTCTCATACCTCAGCATTCTGAGTGCTTGGAATAAAGGGTGTGATATACCACACCTGGATCCAGCTGTGATAATTTGTGACGATGATGTAGTTAAGTGCTACGAAGAAATGTGCGGTAAAACTAAGCAAACTGTGCACAATTCTCTAGTAATGAGGGTTCTACATCTGTATGCACGATTGTGTTTCTATCAGCAGAACTCTTCTGTTACTAAATGTATGGGATAATTTTCATGCTATCAATCAAATTTCTTTTTATGCATTGTTTTGTTTGAGCCAAATTCTGAGTAATTGCCTTACTTGACTATTTCTCAACTATATTTAAATCTCTCGCTTGCATCAGCAATAAGAAAATATGTGGCACAACTTCCTCTGGAACACTTTTTACATTAAGAATGTAGATTGTAGCAAAGATGAAAATTATATTTCTTTGCTGATTAAAATTCTAGGACTGGAACCACTGACCACTGATTAAAATTTTATAACTATTAAAATATCAGAAACCCACTGACATTCATGTTCTATCTCTCTACAGCTTTACTTTCTAGTATTGCAGTTCTGTATTATCATCAACTCAGTAATATTTTATTTCCCATTATTTCTCTTCATTCTATGTTCACTATTTTGTGTAAAATTCTGTTCATATAAACTCTCTTCTTCCTCATTTCTTTCTGCCTCTAATTTCTTCTTGTTCTTCAGTCCTTGACAGCAAAGTAACTTCCTTGGAAGAGGTTTTTCTTTTTCTTCCCATACAAGTTCTTGTAGTCATTTTTATGTTTTTATGATATGTTGTATATTCTTTCTGGCTATGTATATTTATATTTCCTCACTTAAAACTTCTCTCAACTGCAAAGGTTTTGTCTGAATAGCTATGGGTCCATGTAGTTGTCCTACCTACAGTTTGGTAGAAACTGAATGGTAAATCCTTAGGTAATGTAAAGTTTCATGATTAATTAAAATGATCAATACATATTGGGGAAAATTAAATAATGCAGAAAGTGATAGCTGATGATGACATCTAATTTTCATGGATTGTTAAACTCTATTCTAATGCAAATGAATAATTAAATTCTTGAATGATAGTTGCTGAGAAACATTCAGTTTCACTTTAATAAGTAGATTATTTTAAACAAACTTTAAAAAGTTGGAAGAAACTTACAAGCATATTTTAAAGGTACATATTCTTATAACCAATACACAAAGAAGTAATAAAAAGCAAATTAACTCAGAATCCACTTTTCAGTCCTTTCTAGCAAATTTCTAGCAAAATCAAAGTTTAGAAAGTTCTTATGTTCATGTTAATTCCTGTCAGGGAAATTTTATACCTAGAGGTAGATACTAAGAAATGACTACCCAACCCTTGCTTCTACTGTTCCAATAATAAGCCAAAGCTAAATGCCACCAGTGTTCCTCCCATGGTACTAACAAGTTAAGTGTGTTTACTTACAGAGCGTGGGAGATAGGTCACGAACAGGAACATAGGTAATCCCAATACTGCTAAACTGGAGTATCTTCACACAGTATGGATGGTGGATTTTTCCCATAGCTGTGTAGATGAAGGCCACTGCCCTTTTCTTTTTAGCTCAATCCTCTAGGTCCTCCCTATGACTTAAGAACATATGCAATTAGGGAAGAGTTATATATAACTGGCTGGAGTGAGTAGCTACTCAGCCATGGGTTCCAAGACCCTCCTGAGCCATCCTTCTATGAGAAGACTTCAGCTATCAGTAATCCTCGCTGAAATGATCTTTTCCAGGTGGCACAACCAAACTCCAGAAGATGGTGGGTGCTTAGCTAGAAGGATAGTGCTGAGCAATCATTCCAAAAACCAATTGGTCTTCAACGCTTTTTACAACAAAAATAAAGTTTTCAATAAACTTTAGTTTTATGATAACTTTAACTGATAGTTACATAGGTTGCTAGGGTAAGAATCTCCTTGACAGATGGTTTTTAATACTTGAAGGAGACTAAATTATTGGTGGTATTATCAAAATTGTATTATTCAGAAAATGGATAATTTTGGCTAATGAGAATTTAAGTCTTAAAGAGAAGAAAAGTTTCTATTCCAGTTTTTTGTAAGCATGCACATTTTAATATGTTGATTCCAATAACCTCTCTTTGTAATATTTAGCTACATAACTGGGGATTTATTATGTCTGTGGAGATTGAAATCTATAAAATGATATAGTAGAACAAATATGAATCAAAGCACTTTTAGATAAACTAATTTTCTTTGCATTCAATGTAATAGGATAAATATCAATAGTGTGGCCAAATATTTTATGTTCAGACCTCCAAAAGCAGGAAACAGTATGTAGGATGCATTTGGAGTTTGAATTACAGCTGGGATATTCAAAACGTATTCCTCATAAAGTCTTAGCTAGTTAATTGAAACCTCCCTGATCTTATAAAATTATTTTTTCTTGCAAATATCAATATGACATTATTTTAGAAACTGGCAAAATATTTTGCAAATTTTCTAATTGTCAGGTTTCTAAGCATTCTATATTTAATTTGATTCAGTTTATAAAGAAAACAAAGTGCTTTCATTCTCAAATCTTATGTTTCAAGTTATAATTTAACAAGTAGAATTTTGGGGATGTTAAATTGCTATTTATTGTAACAGAGACCCACTAATCTATCCATCTGTCCATCCATCCATCCATCCATCCATCCATCCATCCATCCATCCATCCGTATTGCTTGTGACTGGATTGACACAAAAAAAGAGATTTGAGAAATGGTGGCACACAACTTACATATGGTAAAGCCAAAAATACTTGATATTTAACTCTTCACAAAAAATATTGGCAACAATATAATTCATTATATTTTGTCCCTAAACATGGGGCTGATGTATTTAACTTATACAGTTTTTGTTGAAATCATCAAACTGTATTAAATTTATCACTGAGTCCAAGAAAATTTATATATCTCTATCTTGAAGAAATAAAATTTGGTAGATGTTGCCTTACAGTACAAACTGCAGTAAGAAGTAAAATTCTAATTTCTTTTAATTCTAATTTCTCCTTAATTGATGGATAAAAAGTAAACTATGATTTGTAAATAAGAAAAAGAAAAGAAAGAAATAATAACTCCTGGAGAGACAATGGTGAATAAATATTATTTTTTATAACTTCAAAGATTTTATATGTACTCGATGGTAGTCTTTCCTGTGTTACTGACATCATACAAATAGTGAATATTTGTAGTAGCTATAATATATATAGGTGACCTGATAGTTGGGGCTTCATATGGTTTGTATGTTCAGTGTCAAAAAAGCATATTTTAAACTAACATTGTCTCATAGAAGTGAATATAGAATGTCTAACTACCTCTTTGATCCTCATTCTTATAAAGCAGCTCACCATCAGTATCTCAAATTCACTATTTATGAGATGCCTCTTTATTCACTCATTTAGTATCTTTCTGTACGCTCATTGGTATTTTGATTAAAATATCTAGTTTCTATTTTATGCATTTCTTCAGAAACATTTTAAATACATCCATATCTACTTATATTATTTTGTTTAGAGAGTACCTCCCAAATTTAATGTATTTATAAATAACTGTGAGGTTAGCTAAGGTAGCAACTTCAAGTAAGTTCATACATACAGACTGGGATGTTCCAGATTGTTTAGAAGTTATTTTATTAATTCTTTGTCTATATTTTTATTGTTCTTGGAATTCATTCACCTTTTCTTCTATTTTTGATTAATATTTTCTTTTATTATTATCCTCCGTAGAATGAAGGGCACTTTTCTACTATTACTTCTATATTAGCACTTTGCTTTTAGACCTGAATTTCATAAAATATCCACTGACAAAATTCTGATACATAACAAAGGAAAATAAAAATAAATTGTACAAACTAATAATTGTTTATCACATGGAACTATATGTCAGTCTTTATCTAGAACAGCCCTATGGCTTTTATTTGAGTTTCTAATATTTCTATATTTTAGTTCCATGAAATTGTAGGTACTCTTAAGCTTTCTGGATCCCATACCAACTTAGTCTGTAACCAATTAACCAATAATTATGTCAGAGAACAAAGATAAAAAAGAATCACATGTGTTCTCAAGGCTGTACATGCTTCATGTTTGCTGATAGCTTGTATCAAGAATAGAGATTGGCTGGAATCAGTAGTAAGATATAAGAAAATAGGAATGTTTTGCCCCAATGTGAACAATCATTCAGCATGGGTTATATTTGTATGTCATTAATGAATCCTTGATGCTAGTCAACAGCCTCAATGAAAATCTGGCCTCACATTTAAGAATATCTTCTCCTTCTACATCTATGGCCCCAGTGTCATGCGCATTAACTATAAATAGGACAATTTAAGGAGAATATAGTAAGAGGTAACATTTGCTGAAGTAACCCCTGAGTCTTGAGGATAGAGGAGTCTGAAACACTCTTCTAATATATAAAACTGCTATATATGTTTCCTTTGTAAATTTAATTCTAACTGTTTTGAAATTTTGATTTTTGTGCATGCCTACCTGTATGTTTGTGTAGCACCAGTGTTCCTGGTTCCCAGGGAATCTAAAATAGGGTCTCAGATCCCCTTGCACTCGTGTTCCAGATCATTGTAAACTGCCATGTGGGTTCTGGGAATCAAGCCCAGGTCCTGGGAGAATAACAAGTGTTCTTAACTACTGAGTCATCTCTCCATCCCAATAGCTCGTTTAATAGTTGTAGATTTGGGGAATTTTCATTAAGTCATTCAATTGTATGTTTATCTTTGAGAAACAAAACTTAAATTGTCTATACAGCTTTTCTGCTTATTTATTTGTTAACTGTAGGGTCATTCCTGTTCATTCTTGAATTTCTATGACTTAAGGGCATGAAGCCCATAGACACCTTTTGTTGACTAAATGAAGAAAGAATAGGTATTTTTAAACTGAAAATATTATAGCTACATTTATTTTAGTCATAGGAATATTTGAAACAATAGTTCTCTCAGATAAGGTAAAATCTCAGAAAGAATAAGGCACACAAATAAATTGTGGGCTATTTTAAGATGCTTTCCCTTAGCATGTGCCCCAGAGAACTGCACCTCAGTGAAGAACTCATGTATATCATTTTATTAGATAACGTAGCTCTGTGATGGAAGGATAAGAAAAACACAGTGAGAACAAGGAGATGATCCTTGAAAAAGATGTATTACCAAGCTGTCTTTCTCCCAGTGAGGTGACTGATGTATCATGCCCCCAAGAAACCATATAAATTGTGTCTTACAACTGACTCCGAGGAATACGGAGAATGGAAAGAATTTATCTGCCGGTTCCTAGCTCACTCAAAATCCTGAGGTTTTACTTCACTCCCAAGTTTGATTTTGTAGTTTATTATTAGACTTCACATATATGGGCTATGCTTCTTTGGGGATAGCATCTGTAACATATATCTTAACGTGGCAGCATAGGTGTTGCAAGGAAGTGGAAGTGATGAGAAAACCAGTTAGCTTGTCTCCAGGGCAGGAGCCAGAGGCAGATGAATCCAAAATAGTCATCAATAAACCTGAAAGTTGAGTACTTAAAATACAAGTAAAAGTTAAAACTAATTTTGATACAGTATCTTTCACTTATTATTTCAATGTATTACTTCCTAAAAAGTTTCATTACCTATCCACTTCTGCAATAGACTTTATGGAACACCACGTTGTTGTTGTTGGTTTTATTTTGAGGTTGTACAGTCATTTTTTATTGATTTTTATTAAGCTCTACATTTTTCTGTGCTCCCCTCCCTTTCTCCTCCCCTTCAACCCTCTCCCAAGGTCCCCATGCTCCCAATTTACTCGGGAGATATTGTCTTTTCCTACTACCCGTGTAGACTGGATCTATGTATGTCTCTCTTAGGGTCCTCATTGTTGTCTAAGTTCTCTGGGATTGTGATTTGTGGGCTGGTTTTCTTTGCTTCATGTTTAAGACCCACCTATGAGTGAGTACATGTGATAATTTTCTTTCTAGGTCTGGGTTACCTCACTCAAAATGATGTTTTCTAGCTCCATCCATTTGACTGCAAAATTCAAGATGTCATTATATTTTTTCTGCTGTGTATTACTGAATACCATATTAATGTACTCATTTAGAGCCATCAAGTACTTTTAAATAATATCTAAAATGTCATCTCTGTTTTGAAGACAGTCAATATTCATCTGTAATCACTTACAACCAATGTTGAGCTGCATATGAAGAAATAACACATATTTTCTTTGAAGGATGAGTGCACACCTTTAGAATCAAAATGTGTATAACAGAAAAGTTAACATTCTGAATGAACTGAAATTACTTCAAAATGCTGAACGGCAAACCTAGAACTCACTGCCAAGATGCTGAAAGGCAAACCTGAAGGAAGTGTCAGTGATTCATTCATAAGCATCAGTGAATGTGTGGGCTTTGCCTCAGCAGGTATAAAATATCAAAAGAAAAAGAGCATATAATGCTTCATATTTTTACACTAACAGTTCTTTAAAAATGGCCACTAATTTTAAATAAGATCATCACATGAGGCTAAACACTTAAATTCATATGGTGTGCATTGAATGCTGTTTATAAGGAATTTGTTATGTCGAATAAATTTTTAATTTTATTTCTGATTTTCTTGTAAACAATATTGAAAACTGAATTTCTGTAACATTAAGGTGAATGAAATATTCAGGTCTGAATGAAAAAGAAAGAGAACAATTCTACAGAGAGTGTGTCTTACTGTGTGTGTTTGTGTGTATGTGTGTGTGTGTGTGTGTGTGTGTGTGTGTGTGTGTAAAACATTGAGACTTTAAATGTATTCTCTGCAGGAAGTCAATGCTAGAAAACAGAGTAACTAAAATAGACCTAAAACAGCACAGCGTCATCCAAGCTGTCATTGATGAGTCTGAAGAGGAAAACAAAAGACACAAAACCAGTATTGCAGCAACGAAATGGGAAGAATTTGGATAGTATTGGATTAAAAGGTTTTTAATATATGTTTCTTATTCACCATGTACATAGTGTGGGTGTTTCTTCCAGTTTGCTGCATATTTTCAATATGAGTCACACGAAGTTGATAAATGTCTTTATTCATATTATGAGTTGTCCGTATTGTTTTTTGCTGCCCACATTTTGTTCTCATTAAATATCTTGGCATGTTAGTAATAACAATACAAGCAGTATATTTAAAGCATGAATCTTTTCTTTTCAAGATTTGTGTGGTCATAACTGTGAGAATCCATTTAGCCAATTAGCATTTGGGGGTCCAGCTCTTTGAGCGTGGTCTGAAATGCTGCTTATTCACTGATAAGCTGCAAGAGAAAGCATGCTAGTTCTCTTGTTCTGGCTCTCACTTAGCATAAGGGGAGACCCAGGACAGCAGAGAGACAGCGCAAGACTGGCAGAGGCTTCTGTTCTTTCCTCGTATTTGTGAGTTCATCCTTTTTCATTACAAATGCTTAATAAATCAGTTGTATTTACCACAGTGTGATTATTCAATACATATTGAGACTCTTTCTTATGTGAAATGCACATAGCGTTCTCAATTCAGTTTCATCAAATGAGATCCTATCATGTGGCAGCCACATACGACTTTAGTGCAGTTTCGCTTGACAGATGGTCACTGTTAGGGAACACATTTGTTCTCACTCTGACAGTATCTATGTGTTAAACTTCCTATATGTTTGATTTAGCATCAGCAAGATTTTAAGCAAATATGACAACATATACAATGCAGTAATGACCCATCTCTTTGAGAAATAAGCTCAGTATGGCAAAATGACTAGACATATATTGGCACCACTCATTGTGAATGTAAATATATTTTCGTTGCTTTCATGTGTAAAGGGCAAGTTTCATCATATAAGATCCATTTCAGTTATCCAAATTTGGCTGCTAGTAATGACAATTTATGTTGCAAAGCAATATGAAGCAATCACCTAATTTAAAGTTATAAACATAACATTACATTTTCCAAAGTTTTTAAGTATTCTTCATTAAATAAAACTTGTTTATTCATTCAATGATAGTCCCTCTGTTTCAAACAATAATGTACTTTTGTATTCCTAATTTATTGATATTAATTTAAATAAAATCAATGCTCAGTAATTATAAGCCCACTTTATTTTCATGAAAATATCATGACATCAATTCCCAGACTTTCCTTACAACAGATGAGCTTTTAACCATGTCCTAGTCATTTTTTTGCTACAGTATTTTTCTCCTAGCTTTTCAATTATTATGAAAAGAAATCTTGCTATAATCTTTTCTTTGTTCTTCAAGTAGTTAAGCATGGGTATTACCAGTGGTTCAGTATTGTGTATTTGAGCACACAAAAGATTGTCAGTTCAAAGGACTTTCAACTAAAGACAGAATGATTCCTCTGTCTGGGAGCTGTGGTGTTCTTACATTAGAAAGGCCTTCAGAACAAACAGACATGTTATTTTAAAAGTAATGGGTGCTCAAGAGATGGCACAGTAGGCACAGTGCTTGCTATATACTATAGAACTTCAAATCCCTATAACTCCAATTAAAGCCAGCTATGGAAGTGTGTGCATGCAAGCTCCATAAGGAGCTCACTGACCAGTCATCTGTCTTAAACATAAAACTGTAAGCCACCGAGAGGGCTTGTCTAATAAAAACTAAGACAAGAGCCACAGAGTATTAATCTTGAAGTCAAGCTCTGATCCCCACAGGCACACACATAGATGAGCACAGCCCTTCACACAAACACACGTATAAGCATACACATACAATTGGTATAGATACACAAATGCACCCAGGACTCTTTCATTTGTATAATCGTTATTTGCAAATGAGAAGGATGAGATACCGTTAATAGAAATTAGCCACACTATCTTTGTTTTTCATGGGAATTTGATAGGTATTGTGTGAAGGCATGTGAAAAGATGCCTATCTGTTAAGGCATGCATTCGTGGGTGTAATTATTTTTTCTTCAGGCTTTCTTTGGAAATATAAAATAGTCAGTGAGGAACAATGTTTAACAAACAGCTCTATAATCTCTGAAGTCTATAATCTCTGAAGCTCTATAATCTCATTTGCATGAGAATTAGCAAATGAAAATTATAATAAAGTTTATAATCCACAGATATTTCTGAATGAGCAATACAACAGGATCATTCTATCTAAATTCTCAAAAGTAAATTCCCATGAATGATTTTGAATTAGAATATACAAATTGGTATGTAATTCTTCAGGAAAGTCTGCCCCAACCACAATTTATCAATATTAAGTTATATATACTAAAAATATATGTGAATGTATCTAGGTTTTTTAAAATCAAGTTACATTTAAAATAAAAAAGTTTATCAGGCAGTTTTGACATCTTTTTTTGCTTAATATTTGCAATAAAAATTACCTTGGTTTGAGTCATAATAAACTTGATTATAAAAGTATTTATTATAAAATAATAAAATATAAAATAATATTAGTAATTGATATTTTATTATAAATAGCTTATTTTATATTTATAATTTTAGTATAAAAGTATTTTCATTTTGTTGTTTATTCTATTAACAGATTAGTGTGAATGCCTATTGAATCAATATGCTACAGTACATTGGAAATAGGCAGCACCTCCCTATTCACCTATTGTCTTTAGATGTAAAGGCTTTGAAGCCTTTAAATAAAATAAGAAACAAGATAATTAAATACATATAAGAGATTTGTGAGAATAAAATGCCAAATATGTTAACTTATGCTGGATAAAAAAGTCTCCTGAATACCACATCTGGCATTATGAAAACTAACCAGAAGTAGGGAGGATGCCATCTTAGATCCATTCAGATTTCTGTTTGTCATGTAACATTTATTTCATTTTTATTTTTTTTAAAAATAAAATAAATAATCTTTTTTCATTATACATACCCAATCCAAGTTCCCACTACATCCCCTCCTCCCATCCCTCCATTTACCCTCCCTTCCCACCCCCATCCACTTTTCAGAGAGGGTTAAGCACATAGTTTTAGGAAAGATCCAAGACCCTCCCTACTATATCTAGGCTGAGCAAGTTATGTATCCAATGAGTATAGGTTCCCAAAAGGCCAGTACAAGCAATAGGGATAATCCTGGTGCCACTGTCAGTGAACCCTCAGTTTGCCCCAGCCATACAACTATCACCCACATTCAGAGGAACTAGTATGGACAGACCTATGCTTGTTCCTTCCCAGTCCATCTGGTGTTGGTTAGCTCCCATTAGCTCAGCTAGACTGTTTCAGTGGGTGTCACCATTATGGTCTTGAACACTTTGCTCATATTCTCATTCCTCCCACTCTTCAGCTGGACTTTAGGATTTCAGGCCAGTGCTCCACTGCAGGTCTCTGCCTCTGTTTTTATCAGTTGTTGGATGAAGGTTCTATGGTGGTTTTTAAGATATTCATCAGTTTGACTACAGGGCAAGGCCATTGCAGGCACCCTACCCTCTATTTCTTAGGGTTTTAGCTGGGGTCAGCCTTGTGGACTCCTGGGATTTTCTTTAGAGCCAGGTTTCTATCTAATCCCATAATGATTCCCTCAATCAAGATACCTCTTTCCTCGCTCTCATTGCTGTCCTTCCTCCATCTCAACTATCCCATTTCCTCAAATTCTTCTTGCCTGTCCCCTTCTCCACTTCTCTTCTCCTTCTAACCTCTCTTCTGCCCCTAATATATTCCTAATTCTGTTAGGTGATCTTGTCTATTTCAACTTTCCATATGGATCTATATATGTTTTTCTTTTGTGTGTGTGTGTGTGTGTGTGTGTGTGTGTGTGTGTGTGTGTGTGTGTGTATGGTTTTTCGACACAGGGTTTCTTTGTAACTTTGGAGCCTGTCCTGGAACTAGCTCTTATAGACCAGGCTGGCCTTGAACTCACAGCTATCTGCCTGCTTCCGCCTCCCAAGTGCTGCGATTAAAAACATACACCACCACCACCCAGCTTATACATGTTTTTCTTAGGGTTCACCTTGTTACTTTGGTTTTCTAATATCATACACTATAGGCTCAATATCCTTTTTTATATCTAGTATCCACTTATGAGTGAGTACATACCATTTTTTTGGGTCTGGGTTACCTCACTCGGGATGGTGTTTACTAGTTCCATCCATTTGCATGCAAAATTCAAAATGCCATTGTTTTTTACTGCCGAATAATACTCTAATGTTTAAATGTGCTATATTTTCTTTATCTATTTTTCAGTTCTTTTCAGGTTCTGGCTATTACAAATAATGCTGTTATGAACATAGTTGAGCATATCTCTTTGTAGTATGATTGAACATCTTTGTCCCAAATCAATTTTAAATTTGTATGTAATAGCAAGCACAATTTTATTGCCTTAAGTTAATAATAATCCTGAGATGAGGAGACAAAGCTATTGATTTGAAGAAGGGATTGGAAGAGAGGACTATACAGAGGATGAGGCCTGAGCTCCTTTCCAGGATTGTTTTGAGTCATTTGATGAATTTGATAATATATCTTATCTGCAGTAACAATTTCAAGTTTTAGTTACCATTGAATAGATCAGTTCCATCAAAGTATGATACCTATGAAAGTTAGTCCTCAGGGATAGGACTAGAACTCAGAACTCAGGTCAGTTCCAGCTCAGGGACTTCTGGCCCTTTTTTGTGAAGTACATGTTACCCTTAGCAATAGGGATTTCCTTTGTTCCTCTGGGGATAATGAAATATATTGGTGATAGGCTGTATGTGGTAGATATCTCTTAAACAGTCCAGCCAGCAACTCAAAAGAGAACTTCTTATGTCTGATCCTGAGGTTTTTATTAACTTGTCTTGAGCACTTTGAGGGAGTGCAATCAGCCTAGAAGAAAAAGTTCATTAAAACTACAAGTGTATATTCATAGAGTAAGATATATGTGGTTTTTTGTAGATAGCTAACATTATGGCTTTTCAGGTAATCCAATATGGATTATTTTACCTCCCTCAATCATTCTCCTGTATGTACTTCTGTCCTATGTCCCCTTCTACTTTTTTCCCATTAGATAGATCAATTATATCTTGGTCTTCACCTTAGGCTCTTCCTACTTTCTTCTGTATTGGCCTCCTGCCCTCTCTCTAAGGAGTCCCATAGTTCTCCATTTCCCATACCACTTAACTTTTTTACAGTGCACACAAATATAAAAATACATAGAAGGTGTTCCTATGAATGCCTTTCAGCATCTGCCCATGGATAGGTGAATACTAATGGACTTATTAGGATATCCACTTGAGAATGCTCAAGCCCAATTAAAGAACTGTCCATAAGATTAGGCAGAAACATGACCCACACTCTTAGAGAGGTAAGAGTATTTCCTGTTTTACTTTTGAGAGTGAAGAAACTCATATTCATGAAATGTCAAGTAGGATATACATGATTTTCCCTCAATAATGTCTCAAGATAGGTGCTTTAAGTGTTATTAAAATCCTGCTTAATAAAAAGTATAAAATCTAAAACTTGAACCAGAGTTTAACGAAGTAATACTAGATGCAAATTTATATATTTTTTCCTATTTATTGTAGAAAGATTTGCTGTAGGAATTCCTCTCGCCAGTAGCCTTCAAGTTACCTGCCTACTTGGGCGTGGCCTCTTATACTATATACGCCAATACAAAATATGCATCTGGTCTTTTTTCCAGCTGCAGAATTCAGTTACTGTTCCTTGTTCCAGCAGAGGATTGTGATCTGTGGGTCTACCCCTAAACAAATAACTTTCTATTATACTCAATTCTGAGCTAGTGTGGGATTTTTTTTAAGCATCCTTCTTCAAAGGTTAGTGTTTGAAGTGTCAGAAAAATAAAATCTTGAAAGAAGAATGTCAAATTATTTATATACTATGAAAATTAATCATAACCAAGGAGAAAATAAAACATTGGAAACATATGTATGTATAATTGAAGAAATGAATGACGATTCCAAATATCTCATTGATTAAAAAATATACTTATCATAAAAGGTTTTCATAAGCCCTAGAAAATTATGAGTGGGTATTCACAAAGACAGTTATTCATACCATTGCTAATTTCAAAAATTTGTGTGACCAGTGGAAAATCTATTAAGGTATGAGAATGACATCAGAGTAGCCCTATTGCTATAGTTCCAATGACAGTAATGAAGGAAGAAACAAATTCAAAACCTTACAAAAGTTATTCAGATATGCAAAATCTAAAAATAATCTCTAGAGGATTATATCTCAATTATTTACAAGAATGTTGTAATCAAATATATGTTAATATTATAAACAATAATTGGAAGTTAACAAACAATAGAAACCCTTTATTTCAGATTTTGATTTTATTTTTAAGTGTGTATATGTTACCTCACCAATCGATGCTGGCTTTGTGTTGTCTATACAACTTAGCTTCACTAACCTTATGATCTAAGGCAATACCATATGAGATGGAAGTTGAGAAAAATGTGTGTGTGTGTATGTGTGTGTGTGTGTGTGTTTGCAGTACTTACATTTCTTTTGTTGTGACAAAGCACCAGAACTAAGAGCAACTTATGGAAGAGTTTATTTTAATTTATGTTTTCATGGAGAAAGTGCATAACAGCAGGAAAGGCATAGAGAACACAACTAAGATAGTCAGCTGAGAGATAACATTTTAGTTACACACAGCAAGCAGAGACAGTGAACTTGAAAAGCTAAACCCTGAAAACCCATCCTCCGTGACGTACATGCTCTAGCAAGGTTCTACCTCCTACAGGTTCCATAGCCTCCTCAAATCCTGTCACCAACAGGAACCGACTGTGAAAATAAGTGAGCCCATTGTGATCATTTTCCAATCCAACTACCACAGTGTCTGTGTATGGGTATTGTGCACATGTTAGTACAGATGCCCACAGAGTGCCCAGGAAAGTGGGAGATCCTCTGGAGTTGGTGTTGCAGACAGTAGTGAGTCACCCAGCACGGATGCTGCTTACCATAGTATTGCTAAATACATCAAAGTACAACATTCTCAGAATGTATAATGTTACTTCTATTCATGTTTTCAGGCTGACCATTTGGTAATAGATGACCAAATGATGTGTTCTTCCCTGGAGAAGACTATTTCATTATGAATATGATCAAACTGGAAGATTGAAAGTGGACTAATGCAAACTAATTTCACAATACCTTATCAATAGATGCTGACTTAGTGTTGTCTATACTCGAGAAGAGGAACTAACGTCACTAATTTTTATAATCTAAGGCAATACTGCATGAGATGGAGGTTTAGAAAAGTAAACTGTAGGCAGCATGACTGTTCATTATTGTAAGGCTTTTTTCATTTTATACATATTCAGAAAGATGCTGAAGTGCTCTCTGTTTCACATATCACATTGCAATGTTAAAAGGAACGTCCTCCTAATCTTTTAAGTGTTATATTGTATCCTTCGTGTTATGCAAAAATTATATCAGAAAACCTTCCAGTGATATTATAATTACTTTTCATTCAACATTAAGAAAATAGTTACCGGATGCCTGTGGTATGAATGACAATGTAGCCTCCTGGTGAACACCACGGTTGTGTCTACTTTTGCTGTCCATACATTAACTTACTGGTAGACAATTATAATTATTTGCAAGTTAATGATTTACTTTTTAAATTTTTCAAGAACAAATTTTATTAGAGTTTAATTAAAATTAATTTTAATTTAATGTAAATCTCCTAAGACAGGCAAGTTGTAAATCTTGGCAAGCAGCCAAACAAAGAGAATGAAGAATAAAGGGCATTTGAGTTACTTTTAAGTAATTAATCAGTTAATAGATCATTTAACATAACATTTTTATTGACTCACTGAGACTTTCATATCATGTATCCGGATTACAGTCATTTCCAGGTCCTTCCAACTCTTACCCATGCCCTACTCTTTATGACTGCCCCCAACAAGTAAAAATTAAAAAAGAAATTAAGTTCAATTTATGCTGTCTATATACTCACTGGAGCATGGTCAACCATCCAATGGGCCTGCTGCTTAAAAAGAACTAACTCCTTCCCTTCCTGGACCCATGTCATAAGCCATAAATTATGGAGATCTAATTTCAGTATACTTAGAACTCTTTTTCAGAGCTTATTGTGGGGGGTGGGAGAAGTAGAAGCTTTTACAGAAGCCTTCTATGTCCCTCCTGCTTAACTGTGCATTGTAGTTGTCAGGGCCCACAGATGTGAGTCTGTTCCATCTTGACTAGTAGTCGGAGAGTTCAAGCTTGTTCTTCTCTTTCAAAGTTGTGGGCAACAAGTGGTTACAAAACAAGAGGTTAACAGAGGTATTTCTGCTCCATCTTGACCAAAAGTCAGAAGTGCTCTGTTTATTAGTTTATTGTGTTGATGAAGTCTGTTGCCTTCCCCCTCCTCTTTTGGAGTGAGGTATAAAAATACATGTGTAAAATAAAAGAGTGGTTCAGTATTCACTGAATTTCCCTCTCAGTGCAGAACAAAAAGCATCTGGTTTTCCCCTAGGTCCCTGGTCTATCTAGTCTCAGATTCTTGACCACCCAAGCATTGTTGGGCATGGGTCCCATCTCACAGACGAAGTGGGAGAAGCAGCGAATGGGGAAACTAATCGGAATATCTTGTATAAAAAAATTGTGTTCATTAGAAAACGAAAATAGAAACACTCAATGAAAGTGGCGGTCAAAATACTCCTATCCTGGCTTTTTCCTTCCATGTGGCAAAAATTATGCATGATGAAAAAATATATGAGACAATAGGTTTGAATACAGGCATTATGATGCACATATACTGTCCTATATCTCAGGAGGCTGAAATGGGAACTTGGTTAAGCATGGGAGGTCAATTTAAGTCTGAGCAGTGTGGCAATGATCAGGCCTGGGGACTTTTCATAGAAAATGAAAAGGTAGATACAGAAACTAAGCGACAGATAATGAAAGAAACCAAAACAAGATGAATGAAGGAACTTCAGGCCAGATCCATGGCTACTTTGGTAGCTGCTGCCCTTATTCATTTGCCTTCTGTTCTTAGGGGAATCAAGTCCTTATAGATAGAAAACAAAGGAAGCTCAAGCCGGAAAACCCTTAGCTGCACCGTGGAACTGAGTGCTAAATAATAAGATGTCACACAGAAATATCGCCATACCCGGAGTTCTGGCTCTTTTGTCTCAACTTGAGTCAAGCTAGAGTGATTTGGGAAAATGGAATATCAATTGAGAAAATTCACACGCCGGATTGGCCTGTGGGTCCATATTCTTGGTTAATAACTTACCTGGGAAGCTCCAGCTTACTGTGGTTAATGTCACTCAAAGGTAGTGGTCATGGGTACTATGGGAAAGAATGCTAAGCAAGCTTGTAACAAGCATCATACCATAACATATTAGCTTCTGCCTCCAGTATCCTGTCTTGAGTTTCCACTTTGTTTCCCTGGATGACTGACTCCAAATTGCTATCTGAAATCAATCCTTTCCTTTGCTGTTCCCTGCATTAAAAACACCAGATATGTCTATGGCACAAGAGAAAGATAAACTGATTTAAAAATTGAGATACAAGAAGTTTTGTTGGTTTGTTAATAATATGTTACCAATTCATGGACAGGCTCGAAAGTTACAGCCAAATCCTGTCTCAAATAATAATAATAGTAATAATAATAACTTACCATATTTCTTAGGATTATTTTAATGTAGAAACTGGTTATACAGCCAAATATATGGGATACATTAACTTGTGGATAATGTTGCTTTTTATAGCATTAACTATAAATGGTCTAGGTAAAGCTACACAGACACTAGCAAGGTTTATTAAAAGTCATAGTCCAACTAAAACCTACTTACAACAGTTATTTGAAGAAAAAATAGAAATTTTATATCTATATGATGTTAATCAAATAATAATATAAATAGTAATAATAATATAAATAATAAAATAGTAAAAATGTTTGATTCAGATAAAACGTAATTTCTCAAAATAAAGAAAAATATCTGATATGTGTAACAATATCAAAAGTAATAAAATTTCAGTCCCCCAGGATAGTGATTTTGTGTCTGGCAGCCAATGGCTGAGCTGGATGCTTTTTCCAGCATGAGCTAAAAACAAAAAAAGGAGAGCTAGAAGTCACAATTGTATTTACAGACATCAACAGTTTTTCTCTCACAAAGTGATAAAACTCAGAAAACCAGCAAAGATAGACAATCTGAAACCATCAACCCATGAGTAGTAATTCTGCATTCATCAAGCCCCTGAACATGTGTTTTTCATTAAGAGATCCCTGAGACACATCTAATCTGTTACATTCTTGAAGGAACAAGATTGTAAAAATGGAAAACATTTAGGGGTTGTTCCTGAGGCAGTGAATGCATCATAAACAGGGTCCATAAGGGTTTCTGTGCAGATGAAAATCGTGTGTGCCTGAAGATTACCACAGTCAGTCTCTAAGTGCTAGTATTGTACTATAATTCTGAGAGTTCTTACCTTTAAAAAGTGGATAAAGATGGGAAGTAAATTTCTGATACTAACATGTAAATCAACAATTTAAAGACTAGTTATGCTGGTGGGTTTTGATACTTTCTTTAACTAACGGACATCTTTTCTACTAAAATTAATTTAAGTCTCATTGGGTTTGATTGGAATGACATGAATAAATAACTTTGATAAAGGAAGGCTTTAGTTTTCAGAGCATTTTAATCTGGAATGACATGTAGAAATAGAGACAGAAGTTTGAAGGACCTGACATCTTGCTTTAACTTCTGCAGACTGTAGGATATTAAAGACTGGCTAACCTTGAAATAACATTTACTCTGGCCCATCTCTAATGAAGCATGCTTACAGAAAGAACTGTAGAAAGTACTTAAAGCTGTGCTTTTATTCTTACTTTTGAAATTACTGTCAGATTCCTAGCTTAACGAAGAACAAGCATCTAAGGATGAATCATTATTCATCTTCCAACTTAGATAAATTGGACAAAATCAGAGGAAAATGTCTTAAATTTCAGCTTTAGAAATACATTCTTTCAAGTATAATACTGAAAAATATGCAAAGTTACTTTTTAAGGAGGTTTGATTTGCACCTAAAAGCTTTTGACAGCTTATGCTGATCATAATATGTGTACTGTGTTTAGTGTAATTGTCGTAGAAACATTCGCCTTTCTCTTCATTTGAACAGCCTGGGCAGGCTGCAGCTTTGAGCACTCTCAGAAGTGGCATTTCCAAGTACAGGAAAGAGCTCTGTATTCAGAAGTGAGGTACACAGCTGCACACAAAGTCTATGAACGAGGATGTCAGTACTTGCATGACAGACTTTCACAATACTAGCATATGGCTAGCTGTTAATGCTTAGTAAGTGCAGCAAGCATGTGACTAAATTGTAATGTGATCACCCTCGATTTTACTTGCAAGTCAGCCCAATAATAGCACTATATGAAATCTTTCATATAGTAAAAGTCATGTGACCTGCTATCCTTTTTATCTTTACCGTCTCCACCCCATCCTGTACCTACATTTTCATGTTCTACTTAAGTTAGCTAAATGATCTGTAAATTAATTCAAGTGGACAAAAGACATCAAAGGAGCAAAGGAGACTAAGGAAGATAAAAGGAATGGAGACGGGAAGACTGAATACATACTATAGTGTGCCTTCATCGACATTTGTATTTCATAAAATAAAACTTCCTATGCTCAACTATTTTTTGAAAATTAAAAAGCGTTCACAGAACCTGAATGATTTTCCTGATTGCATATTTTCCTTCTGTCCATTTATAGGGATCAAACCATAAGCCTTATTCATGGAAAACAAAACAAAACACCACCACCACAAAAAAAAAAAATAGTGATTTATGTGCTCAAACTGCAATCCCACAGCATATTTTTCTTTTAAGTGACATGGATTTTGTGCCAGAATCCGGATAATTGACAGATTTATGCATGTGCACAGTAGCTGGCATGGTGCCTTGCAGTCCTGTGAGGAAGCACTTCCAAAATGTCTTAGGGCTCAGCCAAAAGCGTTAGCACATTTTTTTGAAGCAGGAAGTTGTGTTTATTGTTGTCCCGAAATGAGCCTGCCAGGGGATGAAGTCATAATGCCTCAGAGTAAGGCCACTGCAGGTAAAGAGAGCACGAGGGAGCCATGCTTTTGCTATATAGTGGGCAAGTTGTAGGTCTTCAGTACATTTCTTAAAAACAAAATAAGAACAACTAGACACCCAGCCAGAAACAATAGAAGCCTGATGCTTTCAAGGCTTCTTAGGAAACTGACACTTTACTTGCTTTCCTCATAGAAACACTGAATGAGTCATTTACATCTGTTTTACTTAAGCTTAAAACATAAATGAATGGATATAATAATTAGTTACATTTTACCAGTCTTTACTAAGCAGTTCAGGAAAGTAGTATATTATGCAGAGTATTCAGATGTGGTAAACTTCTTCAGTTTTTATTCTCAAACTGCATTTCAGCAAAAAAAATCTTTCGAAAAAGCTCATCACCAAGTTTACAATTCAAAGATTAAACCATCAATGCTAACAATAATCTTATTATATATCTTATATATTTGTATAGCATATACATATATTATATTCATCTTAAGCTACTTTAAGTTGTTTATACATATAATCTAAAAAATGTTTTATTCTCTTAAAAGTACACATAGAATTTTGATTCCGCCTCACATGGAAATTCTTGTATTTGCAATTAAAATAATAATAATTATCTACAACAGCACTGTATTAGTATAGTAACTATTTTATACGCAACAGTCTAATTCATTTTATTACATTTAAAAAATTTCTAAGTTATGTGTTAGATTTTGAAAGCTCGTAAATCATGCTATATAAAATAATATCTAATGGAGTAAGAGGCAGGTGAGAAGGTAATGTTCAAGGAAATTTAGATGTTTGTTATGAAGCACTCTGTCAAATGCTAAAATAAAATCAGAATGGGCTGCCCATGCATGCTTCAGCATTGTCAGGGCATAATTTTCAATTTTAATGCATATAACTAATATTCCCCAGAGTTGACAATTTAAAAATTTGTTTCAGATTCTGAAATATGAAAAAAAATTGAAGTAGCACGCATTAGAGGCAAAAGGAATGCCATATTCAGAATTATAATTAAAATTTAGCCAGCTTATAGACTACACATTGTTAAATATTTTAAGAAAAAAAGAAGCAAGCATTTACTTGGGCCAGAATGAAGAATGTTTAAATGCTCGCCAGAGAACCATGTATGTTAGCAGATGAAATAACCCTGCATCATTCAGTTCTCATCCTGTTATAAGCAAAATTAATTCAAAACTTTTGTATTTTGCAATAATAACAATATAAAGCAAATAAGTATATTGTTCCAAACTCTGTCATATAGACCTAAAAATTTATTTTAAATTGCATAATTTTATTTTATTGAACTCAAGTAAAATGAAACTTTTCTAAAGTCATAAAACAGTGATTTTTCAAACTTTAGAAGAAATGTGATCTTCTTATATTTATATCTCATCACTAAGGAGAATGAATACAGATTTGTTTGTAGTGCAAAAAATTTAAAAAGATTAAATAAAATTATAATGTTAAATTTTCCTTTAAATCAAACTCAGGAAAACACAAAAATTCAGAAATAATTTTATGGAAATTTTCAGTACTTATTTCTATATTTTGAACTTCTCTACCATAATATAGGCTTTACCTTATTTTTGTATAACATATGAATAATTACAATGTTACAGAACTGCTTAAATAGATAAAAAGAATATATAAATCATATCTCCATATAAAGTGGAATAACTGAAATAAAGAATATTTAAATTTTAATTCAATTAAACAATATGCAATTTTATTCTTAGAGTAGATGAACTCAGGAAAGCAAATGGAGCACAGTATTCTAATTCTAAGTTTGCTGTTGTCTGCTCAAATCATTTTTCAGTGATAAGTATGGAAATATAAAACTAATAAAGAATGCATATAAACAAAATTACTTGTCAATTATCTAACAGAAACTGTAAAATCAGTAGTCTAATTGATATTAGTGACTATGCTCATAATGTTGTTTCTGATTTATATTTTTCCTCCATAGCTGCTCTTGTAGACTGATGTCCATTAGGCTTTATCTTTTGACTACATCAGTGCTAAAACAAAACAAAAATATTTCTAATGTATCTCAAAAGATTTTATGATGTGGGATTCCTCTATGTATGCTGTAGATACTATTGGTTAATCATAAAGCAGCTTAGACTTATCACAGGGCAGAATATAATTCAGCTGGAAAAGACACAGCAAGAAAGTACGCAGAGTGAACAAGAAGCAAAGGAGCTGCCAGAGTAGCCACTTCATGTGGTGATATGCAGATCAATAGAAATGGATTAATTTAACAAGTAGAGCTACCTAGAAATATGTATAAGTTAATAGGCCAAACAGTGTCATAATAATATAGTTTCTATGTGATAATTTTGCGTCTGGGCAGCAAGGAAATGAGCAAGTAGCCTCTCACTACAAATCGGTGCCCAACGTGGGGCCAACTATGTTACATAAAACCTTAAAAAAAGGTTAAAAAGATATCCTAGACACATACACATACAAAAACAAACAAATAAACAAACAAACAAATAAACCAAAACAGAGTTTGGCATATTTTCTTGGTAACCATACTCTGGGCGCCATTTTGTTGATGGAGACTGCTTGTTTGTTCTCAGCTGCCCAGACCTGAAATAATCATTTGGAAACTATATTATTTGCAATAACTTAATAATATTTGCCAATAACTTAATTTCTATTATTTTATATTTGACCACAAGGCTTGTCATTAACCAAAAGGTTCTGGCACATCTGTTTCCTGTGGCGACAGCATGGCATCTCTTTTACTTTGCCTTCTTTCTCCCAGCATTCAGTTTAGTTTTCCCCGCCTAGTTCTATTCAGCCTTGCCACAGGACAAAGTAGCTTCTATATTCATTAACCAATAAAAGCAACTCATATACAGAATTTCCCACAACAATTTTGTCCACAGGAAGGCCTACAATATTAGAGACAAGTGTTGTGTTTTTTCCTCTCTACAAGGTAATAGTATAAGTAATTATAAACATCACACATATTAGCTCATAAAAACACTTTCTTACATAGGTTACGTAGTAGGTTGCTAAGTATGATTTACTTCTAAGCAATTTATCTACTATACAATGAATTTTTTATCTGTATGAAATCATCCACAACTTAGTTTATACAGTAAGTTAGACAATTTGATTCACCTCCTGGCCATTCATCTTTCTAATGCAAAACAGTGAGAGATCACCATGATCACATAGGGTGTACACAAGTATAGAAAAGGGAGACATGAATACAGATTTTACATTCTATGCTACTCAACTTCTACCAGATTGCAAAATATACTGTCACATTACCTTTGATTATTCAGAGGGATCACATTTTAAATTTTCCCAACTACAAACATGGCTCTGCTTTCCTTCTTTTATTATTCATTTTGTCTTTCGAAATAATCAATTTTCCTGTTATGAGAAAATGCACCTCATAGAATTTTGCTCACTAATCATTTTTTGTCTTATGCAGGGAAAACCTTAAATTCAATGACCTAAAAACTGTAATACCTGAAAAAAATTCTAAATTTTGAAAAATATTATTCCAATTTGGGTCTGTATTTGTCTTCAATTTTCTCCTTGAACAGGTTCTCCCATCATGTTCTGTAGAAAAGCATCTTTTCTTTTCCATTCCCTTGATCTTTTAATTTTTATTGTTTGAATTATTTTAGAAAATTTTATTTCTATTATTATGCTCATCTCTGCAACCAAAGTCCTATGACTATTTTTTTCAAATATTTTCTTGCTTGTGACTCTCAAACTTTAGGTCATGAATAACAAATTATAGGTCTCCTTTGTTTATTGTTGACCCCTCACATGGTAGAGGTCTTGCTATTTTCAGAAGGAAACAGTAAACCCCTCAGAATTCATGCAGTCAGGTCATACAAATCATAAATGTATTTTTATATAAATGGTGTCTCCTTCACTGAAGAAAATGTTTATAAAATTGTCTAATCTTATTGGTTATCTGTCCAAGTATTCAGTGGTAATAACTGATAATATTTCCTGAAAGTCCTGTCACTTTTATCTGTTTTACAGAGGATTTGGATAAGTGCTTTCCTTTAGTGGTGATATTCATTGATTACTGAATGATTGATTAAACATTTTGATTATTACATCAATACAAATTATAAAGTCATTTATCCTCACATTAACCTAGCATTACACATTATCTAGGTCTGTTTTTCTACTATTTTGCTGGTATAAATAAAAGCTTAGCTTGGTTATTTTATTTACAGACTTTACTCCACAGCACCTTAGAGTACCTCTTCAAATGATATAGAGTTATTTATTTGTAAATAAGTTAGAATGGTATCTTGATTTTTATCAGTCTTATTAGTGTCTCTGTGCAGCTTTTCTTAGACCGATTACTGCTTTTCTCTGAATGGTTAGTTATAGTTTTCCTTAGTTATGATAAAAGATAAAATAGATCTAAATATTGTAATTGTGATTCTTGCTTGATAACTGTTTTGCTATATGTAATTTTACTATGTTAACGTTAAAGCCTTTTTGTTTAAACAGAAAAAAGGGAAATGATCGAGGATGGTCATCTGTCTATGTGTAATTTCATTGGCCAATAAAGAAACTGCTTTGGCCTTTTAATAGGACAGAAAATTAGGTAGGCGGAGTAGACAGAACAAAATTGTGGGAGAAAGAAAGCAGAGTCAGGCAGCTGCCTCAGGCAGTCAACATGCCTTTCCTCTCCAAGACAGACGCAGGTTAAGATCTCTCCTGGTAAGCGACCACCTCATGGTGCTACACAGATTACTAAATATGGGTTAAAGCAAGATGTGAGAATTAGCCAATAAGAGGCTAGAACTAATGGTCCAGGCAGTGTTTAAATGAATACAATTTGTGTGTTGTTATTTCGGATGTAAAGCTAGCCGGGTGGCGGGAAAGCAGCCGGCCGTTACTACAACATCTCTGAAGAAGACTACTTCTTGCACTCTCAACATGACTCAGCTGTCTGCAGTTATTTGTGTAGGGAAGCCATTGTGGCCTTTCCCCCTTTTATTTTAGCAATTTTAGCATGTTTACTCTTGATGACCCTGTTCAGATCATGTTTAAACAGTCATGTTGGATAACTTTTATGGGTGTATCTTCTGACAGTACTAGCAGACATCATATCACAAGTCTCCCTGACCTTCTGACCCTTACACCCTTACTACCCTTGTTTCCGTGGTGTTTCATAAGTATCAGGTGCTCCAGTTGTATTACATATGCATCCTTTGGTACAGGGGTCCACAACTCTGTGTTTTGATTGCTATAGTTGTCTGTAATGGCTCCTGTCTATTGCAAAGAGAAGTTTCCTTGATGAGGCAAGAGGACTACACTTATCTGTGGGAATAAGGACAAATATCTTGAATGTATTCAGGGTTTATTCTGGTTTAGTAAAGTAATAGTTGTAGTCACTTTGAACACGTTTGTTTCCTGGAGTTAGGTAAGTTCTTCAGTTATTGCTTAGTAAGTATATCATCCCCAGGGGTCTAGGAATTACTAGGATTGTTACAATTGGTCCTGCCAGCTCCAGAATAAAGTCCAAATCCCTTTTAATTCTGAAAGTGAGCATCACTTCCCTTTTTGTTTTCCAGAGTGAGAGCCACAATCAAGACCATAATATCTGGGAGGAAAGAGATGGCGAAGTGGTTAAGAGCACTTGCCTTCAAGAGCACTCAAAATTCAGTTTTGAACAGGTATGTCGTGCAGCTCACAAACACTGTGTCTCCATCTTCAATGATGTACTTTCTGCCACCTCCGACACTGGCATATATGTGACAATCACATTGCCAACACCCACACAGAGAGGTGCCCATAAACTGGTAAATCAAAATAAATCTTGAAAAAGCCTAAACTCCTTCCAAATACAATACAATAACATACAAGCGACAGCTAACTAATATATAATCTCGGTGCTATCTACAAAACACTGCAACACACACTTAACTATAAAGTCAAATTCTGTCTCTGTTACTTTCCACGGTTATGTGATTATGACAAACTTTATTTTCAGGTTTTGTCAATTGTAACAGGAAAGTAATCATAGAAACTCATTTTTTTAGCATAGAGATTGTGAATAAGTTCTTCTCAAAAATTGTTGATCTTTCCTGTTGAGATTATAATGTAGTTAATATCATTCCATCTTCCCTTTCCTCCCTGCAGATCCTATTATATGCACGTCTTAATTAAGTTTAATCTTTCATACCACAAACTATTTAAATACTTGGTGCTTGATTCAAAGCTATATTTTCTGTGTTTAATGAGGGATGTGAACACTGCCCTAACAACATTTTAATCAATGATATAAAATTCCAACACAATAAAATATTTGCTTAATTTGATCAGATTTTATACTCAAATGGAATGTGACCATTCATGTAGATTAACATGAACTTTAACTACTCAAGCAAACTCTGAATCCATTATTTGTTGAAAAAGGTTTCTGTCATGTCCAGCCCCTTAAAAACACACATGAACTATATTATTTGAAATACTGTTTGACCAATAGCTTAAGTGTACTGTAGCTAGCTCTTATAAAATAATGGAAATGGGTTAATTCTTGATGTATTTTTACCATGATGCTATTGGCCTTCCAGAAAGGTTCCAGCTGGTGGCTTGTGTCTTTCTCTTTTGGCTCCATAGCATCTCTAGACTCTGCCTTCTTTCTCCCAGCATTCAGTTTAGTATTCCTGCCTAGCTCTACTCTGCCCTATCACAGACCAAGGCAACTTCTTTATTCATTAATCAATAAAAGCAACACATATAAAGAAGGACCTCCCACACCAATTATTTGCATTATTTTAGAGATTAAAAAAATCTTTTCATTAAAATACAGTATTTCTAAAATATGGCTTAAATATTTTATTTATTCTTAATGCATTCAATATCATATTAGTTTTCATGTAGCAATTTTCATCTTTTCTATTCTTATTTATAATGTTTAGACTTAATGATTCTTATTCATCAGTGTGATCATGTGAAATCAGCACACACTGAACAGATCTTACACTTTTAATTTTGTCCTTTTCCTGTGATGGTCATAAAGCTCCAAGAAAGTTGCAACTTCTAGTAGGCAATAAAATAAATAATGAACTAGGTATGTCCTACTGTTTCCTGTATTGATAAACTATATGATGTTGAATTAAATTATGTGTCAAATATATTTTCACCAAGTATTTGACAACTGATGGTCACTTCACTGATATACATCTTTACCATAAAAAGATATTATATCATAGAGAACTATGATAAAACACCTGAATTTTTCTGTCTAAACTATATACTCATTATTATCTCTTTCATTGTACTATCTGAGAAATGCACTCATCAGTCATTCTTGAAAACTTTAAAGGCTGATCATTGTAAAGAGGATTGCACAAAACCGATATCTTTAATAGTGTTTAAACAATGAAAAGAAGAAATAGCAAATGATTCTACAATAGAAGAACAATAAGAATGTATTTATAAAGTTTAAAGAGATATAGAATAATAATAATAATATTCATAATAATATGAATTCATAAAAGTTAATGAATAAGAATCAAACAAAATTAAATTTTTTGTTAATATATAAAGTGCTGTAAATAAAATAGGTACTAAACAAATGCAACAATGAAAATGAAAAATGCTAAATCATATTAGAGTTTTCAGGAAAGAAGTAACAAGAAAGGCATAAACGTATGAATTTCATTCATTCAATGATCTTCACTTTTAACTACTCAATGACATATTGAAAGATTAGTAATGTAACAAAGTAATAATAATAATATAATCTATGAAAACTAACGGAATTTCATTTAAGCACAATGAAGCAGCCATACCATTAAGCTAATCTTTATGTTTTACTTTCAATTTTCTACTTCTGGAACATTTTTAAACAATGGTGAAATGAAAATTTTTATATTTATATTAAAAATTAAAAGAAATTATATTTCTATATAAGACACCATGATTAAAGACAGCTAAGTGGGCTTGACTGAAGAATTATTCATTTTATTCACATATATGAGAAACACAGCTTTCCCTGTTTTTATTCATAATTTATTTGTGTGTTTATTTTAATTATTAGAATCAGTATTTTGTAGGGTAGTGTTACTTTCAAAGGAATACAAAATTTTCATATTTCGTACAAGCAGATGAATACAAATCAATGATGAAATTATTAAATTACAACACAGGAAGTATGAGATGACAGACCTTGAACGTAAAAATAAATTTGTATTTCATGTCATTTCTATTTATAGATCTTATCATAATTTTCTCTAAATTCGACCAATCAGTCATACACAGAGATTCCATATATAACTCTATGACAACTAATAATTCTGTTGTGCAGTGGTTTCCCTTTGATACTGGGTTAATGAGACCCCTTTTGTATATAAAACCCATTTGAGTCTGTTTAGTTGTATAAATCACTTACTTAGTGGAAGAAAGCATAAATTTGTAAGGGGAGGACATTTACCATTTCTCATTAGAATAGCTGTTTTTTTGTGTGGATTTACATTAATGCAGTTTTTGATGGATAATGACTGAAATTCTAGAGCTAAGACTACCTCAGTGAATGCCTTCAAAGAAGGAATCACAGCTAAGTAATCAACTAGAGCAATATTTAACAAAAGGTCCACAAATTAGCATTGAGTTCCTTCTTTTGACTTTGTGTGGGAAATCCCACAGCATATGTGGGGAAAGATACACGAGGGCCTCCTCTGACTGAGGAGCCATTGGCAGCTGCAGGAGGGAAAGTCGAGTTTCTCTGGAGAGGTGAATGCAGGTAGGTTCTCCATGTTCCAGTAGACGTCCAAACACTCTTGTACATGCATATGAGACACATTAAGGAATGCAGAGGAGCATATATAAAAGAGCATGGTGTTAGGAAGGTGACATGCTGGGGAAGACATGAGAGAATTGGTCAAGGGAAAGGAGGGACCAGGGAGTGTGATGCAGCTTGTACTTGCCACATTTAGAAAGCTCTCTAAGATGGTCTTGAACATATTCCTAATATTTAATTAAGGCATACCAGAGTGGTATTGCTATTGCTCTCTAAGCTTTTCAATAACAGGAGCATAGTTCATCCAGTAAAATTTCAAACTTCAAATACAGTTTCAAACTTTTCAAGTTCTTAGAACTTATGGGCACTTCAGCAACCTACCTTTTGTTTCCACTAATCCTTATTTACCTTACCTTTCCCGCCAGGATTTTGCTCTCTTCACAGTCCTTGTTAATTCTCCCAAGCTATTTATTTGAAGGAGACAGCAATGATGCGATGATGTGAAGGAGTGTCATAGATGACTATTGAGACATGTTACGGATTGGACAAGTTTTATGCATATTTAGAGGTAGATAACGTATTAATGGTATTAAGGTAATGAGTTTACCCTTCCTAAATCATAGTGGACCAGATTTCTCTTTAAGGCTATTTCTTCATACCCTGGTCTTTTTATGTAACAATTGGAATCATTCTTTGAAAGTTTATTATATGTACAGCATTAACTTTGATCACATTCTTTCTTCATTTCTTAGACTCAGAAATCTGGCCAAGAAAACCTAAAAGATAAAGTAGAACTATTGGGACTAATGAGTCCTGGCCTTCAGCTGCTCTTCCCTGCTAGACCCTTCTAATTAAAATTACTAGAAGCTGTGCCTAGCTTAGAGGATCAGAGGATGAGATTTTCATCTGTTGGCCATTGACTGAAGTATATTTAAGCCTCCATTGTGCTATTAAAGAAGGGCTTTTGGTACCAGTGATTGAAGGTCTGTGTGTCGGTCTGTCTCTGCGTGTGTTTCCTCAACCTCCAGCCCCTTGCCCGAAGCTCGCGAACTCTGGGGTCTAGCGCATAGAGCACAGACCCGGGGCCGCGGTGCGCAGCATAGAATACCAACTCCTATAATTAATTCAGCTAATACTAACAGCAGAGGAGCTGAGATGCTGCAAGCTGGATGGAAAGAAGACATACATTGAAAAGCAGTCTTCTGTAGTTAACCCTTGTGCCCAAAAGTTGGATTTATTTCTGGTGTTTCAGTGACTTATGAAATAAAACAATTCTTTTATTTTAATTTTTATTTTTTTGGTTTTTCGAGACAGGGTTTCTCTGCAGCTTTAGAGTCTGTCCTGGAGCTAGCTCTTGTAGACCAGGCTGGTCTCGAACTCACAGAGATCCGCCTGCCTCTGCCTCCCGAGTGCTGGGATTAAAGGCATGCGCCACCACCGCCAGGCTAGTAAAACAATTCTTAAACCAAAATGTCCATGGGCGGTTGAACTGGGGAAGGGTATTGTGTATGACACACACGTAGAATTAGGGCAAGAATAAATATTTGCAGGTGTTACAGCAAGCCTTTTATCTATAAAATTTAAAAATATTTTTAAGTCTTTCATATAGCAAAATATGGGACACTCATTTAAGTTTTTATGTTAGATATAAAATACATATTTCTGTGTTAGTTGTTTCTATTGCTCTGAGGAGACACCATGAAAACAGTAACTACTATACAGAAAAACATTTACGTGAGGTGGCTCACTTACAGTTCAGAGGTTTAGTCTATCATTATGGCCCAAAGAATGGTGGCTGGGAGTATGGCAGCAAGCACAAAGTTGGAGAGGGAGCTGAGAGTTCTTACATCTTGACTCATGGGCAAGAGGAAGTAGATTCCCTCACTGGCCATGGTTTGAGCATACATGAGACCTAAATCTGCCTCTACAGTAACATACTTCCTCCAAGAAGACTACACCTACCCCATCCAGACCACACCTCCTAACAGGGCCTAAATGAACTTTTTGGGGACAGTTTTATTTCAAACTAGCACAGCCTCTAACAATATATGGGGCTTTACTAAAATAATATTGATTTTTTTTCCTGAAGTTCAATTGTACCTGTTATCCTGTAACTTATCCAACATTCAAGATGGAGCTTTGGCACATGTATTGATGAGAAATATTTCATTCATATACACGTCAACATGAATACAATGCACACTTTTAAAAAAGATTAATTTTAAGAAATTTGCTTTGTATTTTCTTTTTAATTAACATATATGTAATGTTACACATATATGTTACATATATGTATATGAAATACAAAAATACCTTTTTCCAAATGAAATTAACTGAAGTGAGATTAGATCCTCAGTTGACAAACAATATAATATTCCTCAGGAGTCTTTTAAAAATGATCTCTTTTAGTGACTGATTGATAAACTTTGTCTAGTTACACAACACACACAGAAGAGTTCCACTGAAATTTAAAACTAACACAAAATGCTCATACTTTATAATATTGTGCTGGTAGGAGCACAGTCATTCTTGAATCTCTTTGGTATAGTACTGAGCAAAGCCTTAAAAATATGAGGTAATATTAAAATCTCATCTAGGGACCCATAATCAAGCTAATTCCAGTGGTGATACAGACATCATTTGATATACATTAGAATATTCATTTGTACACCAGGTCAATGATATTTTAGAAGATCATGGATGCCTATTATACCACAGAAGTACAATAAGGCAACATAAAATTTTAGGGGTTTTGATCTATCTTCCAGCTGTGATCGTCTATAAAGTGGACTGATCATTCCTGACATTATTTTCAATACTGGCAGGAGTAGAAACATAGTTAATAGTGAAGTGTCACACAACTATCATATGACATGTTCCTGATTTGTTTTCCAAATCAACTCTATAATGCATGAAACAGAACAGCACACTGAATTCTGCCAGACATAAAATATTCATTAATAATCAAGCACGAGGACCTTCAAACAACCTGATTTCAGCTAAACCCCCACACACACTGTCTTCTTTTAAGTGTTCTGGATATCTATAAGGAAAATTTATCCAGTGACAAAACCACTTGCACTCCTCAGGAGCCAAAGAACTAATACACGGGTCAGACTAGGTAGGCACAATTCTCCAGAAAGAATTTGTCTAAGGACTGTACCAATTTTTAATTTAAAGAGTTCTTTCCAAAAATCGTTAACTGTAGTATCACAGTAAGATCCATAACTATAAAAATTTCTACATTTTTAATTTCAATCTGTACACATATAAAAATTGTATTATAGGTAAAGTATTTGCATTTTCAAAAATAGAGAACTATAGTCCTTTCATAAATATGTATAGATATGTACACATATACATATATTGTAAATCCCTTTTCAAAATATTATAAAAATTACATCAAGTTTTGATATGATATGCAAACTTCCTATGTTTACAGCTATCTTTTAATGTTTTCAAGTCTGTTGACGTGTCAGTAACCTAAATATCAAAAGAAGCTTGCAAATTAGATAAATATGATTACTTTACAAATATGATTACTTTACAAATAACAGTTTTATATTTACTTCTCTCTCAATGGGAAAATATATATTTCAGATATTTTTTGAAAGCAGTGACATAGTACTGTCTTTAAGCAGGAGTTTTGATTAATTATCAGCAAAATGGTTATGTTGTTTATTTGTGTGTGTGTGTATGTGTGTAAAACTGATGGAATGTTATAATGAATACAATAACAATGAAGAGAAATAGATTACATAGAAAATCTAGATGAAAACGATGAAATAATCATCTCAGATCATTGCATTATGAGATGAGCCACCCGGCTTTAAATTGTCTTATACCCCGTTCATGGAGTATTGCCACAGCAGGTCATTTTTCTCTATAAGAGCATCAAGTTTTGAAAGCATATTACAACAATACAAAATAATGTCCTTATTTTGATCCTAGGATAATGAAAGAAGATATTTCTCAGTTTTATGTTTTTCCCTGTTGCAAGAAAGTTGGTATACAGGTCCATATATATTTGTACTGGTTGCAATCTGGATCTCAAAGCCTCTGCCTTAACTTCTAGAAAGGGATATGATAAACACCAATAGTGCATGATGTAGCAAACACACACAGGTGTACTTTAAAATCTGTCCAGAAAATAGTGATACCAATCACACATGACATGTTTTCAATATAACCCCAACTTTACCTTTTAATAAGGCCTTGACAACATGAACAAATAGCTCTAACTCAAAAAGAAAAAGAAATTTACAGAATATATTAAAACAGATATTATAATATCTTATCAAAATATATTAAATAACTAACGTTTCACATATAAGGCATTGTTATCTAAGTTTTAAGCTACTTTATTTAATCTTTCATCTTGTTAAAAAGTTTAGAAGATGGATATGCTATTCTTCATTTAAAAAAGTAATGATTCTTTATACTTGCAATGAGATTAATCTCAATATTTATAACATTTAAACTAGCAAACACATTAATAATCATCACTTTGAGTTTTATAAAGAAAAATACAGATTCATTCAAATAAATACAAAACTGCTGTTGGAAAAATCTACCAGATAATCAAAAATAGAAATATTTTTAGAATTTTTTATATTGCTTTATGATATATCTTCAGGAAAACATTCTGAAAGGATATTTTTAAGCTTGTCAAATGATATTTGTTATTTTTACTGCATTGGCTGGATATGGTTTAGAACATTAAATGCCCACATTATGGAGAGTGTAGACTAAGTACTTTGTGGCAGATGACAAAAGGCTAGTCCTTAGTGAAGTCCTTAGTGTCTATGGACAGCTTAATTTAAGAAGAAATTGATGAATAAGTGATGTTTAGAGTTATATATCTGAAGTGTAAGAATACTGAATTCTACAGTCTCTCAATTCCGCATCTCCCTTATCTGTTAATGCCTATATGTAGTCTTAAATAATGTGTCAGTTTGATACTAAATATTCTATATACAAAATTTCCAAAATGATAGCTAGATATGCACTCTAAGCACAGAGAAACATATTCTTATGTGGATGCTAATCTAAGTAGACAAAAAAAAAGCCTATGCAAGTCTCAAAACCTCACTTATTTTCCATCTATGAACTGGAAGTCCTTGACCTTCATTTGTTTCTAAAGGCTTATGATATCTTAAAATTTCTATAAGCAATTCCAGTCCTATTTATACTTTCGATGGAGTAACTGCCATACATAATATGAATATATTTGGAAGTGTGGTGAAAATAATCAAAATAGGTATTTTAAGCGCAGTGCTAGCATTTTAAGTTGAAACTTTTCAATGTGGCCCTGAGAAACATGACTATAGAGAGATAACCAAAATAGAGAAATAACCAAAGCAGTGGTTATTTCAGTTATTTTCTTAGCTTGATATTTGAAGTTTCTATCGGGTCTTCTATTAGCATATGATATAAAATGTGGGACTCTCATGAGCTTTTCTTCATTTTTTTGTCTTATTACTGCATCTGAGATAAATTCAATTCTCACCTCTGTTGACACACTGGGATATGTCAGACTGGGGTCCAGCTTCTTGGGTCAGGAAATAAAGGCGTTATACATTGCCTTTAGTTGCCTAGAATTAACAAGAATGAGAGATGCACAAGGTTATATCCAAAAATCACCAGACAATAAGCCTCTTGTAATACATAGTAAGAGTATGATTGAACTGTTTTTATATTTATATTTACATTTATAACCTTTAAGATGAAATTGCTTGAATATATTCAGCTTTTCTCTAAACATTTCAATACAATTTCTTAAATTTTCTCTAAATAAAAAACAGTTAATGTTCCAGAGTAGTTCACATAGTTATAATGCCAATTCTAAAATCTCAGCCATGGAGAAACTGAGGCAAGAAGATCAATCTGAGCTACGTAGCAGCAATAAAACAAAACAATAGCAAAATCATCCAACAAAAATGGCAAGATGTCGATTGCATATTTTTCCTAGATAGACTTTTTATAAAGCTTATTATAGAGCACATAACTATTAATTAGTTATATTTTAAAGTGTTGTATCTTGGGGACAGAGGTTAAGTGACATTTAAAAAATGGTTCTATCTATGCTTTTTCTCAAAATGAAGCAAGATTATAAAAACACTGAGACAGATATGGAGTTTAAATTTGAAGGTCAGTTAAACAAAATAGTCAGCCATTGACTCTTTTTTTTTTAGTTAAAAGTTTTTAAATTTATTGAGTTCTAAGAGCCATAGACAAGACATCGTACTATATGATTGAATTTTTCCTAAATTCAAGAACAAATGGAGTTAATCTTTAGTGAGAGAAATCAGAAACATTGTTCATAAAGTGAGAATGGTGTGGGGGAGGGAGAGGAGAAAGACTGTGGGACATGCCTGCTTACTTGCTAATATGTATTTAATAATTCTGATTATACCCTTCTTGGTATATATATGTTTTGAAAATCAATATTTGGTATTCTTATTGTTTCTTAGTAACTAATAAATTAGTTTCAAAGAAATATGTAAAAATTTTAAGTAACAGAACAGAAAGGTTTATCTACTTGTTTATTGTTTGATGATGTTACAACACAGAATTAAATTTGAATTCCCTTCTTACTCCACTATTCAATTCAAATCCAGAATAAATAAATAATTTTGATTTTTTTTGGTGAACACATTTATTTTTTATTTTTTTATGTTTTTTTTTTAAATTAAAAATTTCTGCCTCCTCCCTGCCTCCTCCCCCCTCCTCCCCGCCTCCCTTTTACCTCCCCCTCCCCCCTCCACTCCCCCTCCCTCTCCTGTCCAGAGAGCAGTAAGGGTTGCCTGCCCTGTGGGAAGTCCAAGTTCCTCCCCCCTCCATCCAGGTCTAGGAAGGTGAGCATCCAAACAGGCTCGCCCCCCCCTCCCACCAAAGCCAGTATATGTAGTAGGATCAAAATCCAGTGCCATTGTCCTTGGCTTCTCAGCATCCCTCATTGCCCGCCATGTTCAGGGAGTCCAGTTTTATCCCGTGCTTTTTCAGTCCCAGTCCAGCTGGCCTTGGTGAGCTCCAATAGATCAGCCCCACCATCTCGGTGGGTGGGTGCACCCCTCTAGATCCTGACTTCCTTGCTCATGTTCTCCCTCCTTCTGCTCCTCATTTGGACCTTGGGAGCTCAGTCCGGTGCTCCAATGTGGGGCTCTGTCTCTATCTCCATCCATTGCCAGATGAAGATTCTATGGTGATATGCAGGATATTCATCAGTATGGCTATAGGATAGGGCCATTTCCGGCTCCCTCTCCTCAGCTGCCCAAGGAACTAGCTGGGGCATCTCCCTGGACGCCTGGGAACCCCTCTAGAGTCAAGTCTCTTGCCAATCCTAAAATGGCTCCCTTAATTAAGATATATGCTTTCCTGCTCCCAGATCCACCCTTCCTATATCCCAACCATCCCATTCCCCCAAGCTCTCCCCATCCTCCCCTTCACACCTCTCTCCCCATCTCCCCTTCCCCCCATCCAACCCCACCCCAAGATCCCAATTTTTGCCTGGCTATCTTGTCTACTTCCAATATCCACGAGGATAACTATATGGGTTTTTTTTTGTTTGTTTGTTTTTGTTTTTTTTTTTTTTTTTTGAGTTCAACTTATTTAGCTTCTCTGGGATCACGAATTACAGGCTCGATGTCCTTTATTTATGGCTAGAAACCAATTATGAGTACATCCCATGTTCATCTTTTTGGGTCTGGGTTACCTCACTCAGAATAGTGTTTTCTATTTCCATTCATTTGCATGCAAAATTCAAGATGTCATTGTTTTTTACCGTTGAGTAGTACTCTAATGTGTATATATTCCACACGTTCTTCACCCATTCTTCCACTGAAGGGCATCTAGGCTGTTTCCAGGTGCTGGCTATTACAAATAATGCTGCTATGAACATAGTTGAACAAATGCTTTTATAATATGATAGGACATCTTTTGGGTATATTTCCAAGAGTGGAATTGCTGGGTCCTGGGGTAGGTTGATCCAGAATTTCCTGAGAAACAGCCACACTGCTTTCCAAAGTGGTTGCACAAGTTTGCATTCCCACCTGCAATGGATGAGTGTACCCCTTACCCCACAACTTCTCCAGCAAAGGCTATCATTGGTGTTTTTGATTTTAGCCAATCTGACAGGTGTAAGATGGTATCTCAAAGTTGTTTTGATTTGCATTTCTCTGATCGCTAAGGAGGTTGAGCATGCCCTTAAGTGTCTTTTTCAGTCACTGACTCTTATCTCTACCTCAGTTCACAATGACAATTCTGCCTCCATGAATCCTCAGAATGAGACTGTCTGAGAGCTGTCTCCTCTCATTTAATTTTCATCCCTAGTACTAGGATTAAACGTGTGCACCACTACTGTTCAGTTTCTAGGGCAAACTAGTGTGGCTACTGGGATTAAAGGTGTGTGTCACCACTGCCTGGTCTGTAGGTTGACTAGGGCAGCAATTTACTCCTTTATCTTCAGGGGAAGATTTATTTATTAAAATACAAATGAATTATTAATACATCATATATCTGAACAATTGCAGTAAAGGGGGTTGAAAGAACAGAGGAGGTGAATGACCACAATGAAAAATACAGTTTTCCAAAATGCACAGAGCAATTCCACATATGAATTTAGGGAGATTATTATTGTCTGAAAGCCTATGAAAGATCAAGTGAGATAAAATCACAGAATCAAAAATGGATATGTTTACAAATATCCAACCCCTACCTAAGAAGCTATTGGTAATTGGAAGTCACAAAGACAAAGAAACAGTTTGCTTTAAACGTATGACCTCAAGTAGGTAGAAAACGTTCCAGTAAATAGTCACACACCATAGAACGTATAGGTCATGTTAACCTGTTTATGTATTCAAATATTGTGAAAATTTTGACAACAGTTTAGGTGGTTATCAAATGGGTGGTAAATTTATTAGAAGTTAGTGGAAGGTGGTAAATATCAAAATACATTGTGCTAGAAATTCTCAAAGAATTTAACATATGTTTAAAAGGTTAAATATATGTATATATACACATATATATATATATAATATATATATATATATATATATATATTAGTTCTGGTAATATAAATGAGAAAGGCTATTACCATTATTGAACATAAGTTCTATTTGTGCCTATTGTTCAATATAGGTAACTTATAATACTATTTAGTGAATTTTAATGATAATGACATTATCCTACTATATGGAGGTATTAACTACAGTTTTACATAAGCTTAAAATTATAAAATTATTATAAATTTTATGGCATTCTAGTAATTTACCATAACTTTTTCATACATTTTCAAAAGAAAAGAACCCCAAAGCTTTCAAACTTCATATATTCTCAACCTCACTAACCTTCATGATTAATAAACTCCAGAGGTGGTAACCACTTGTTGATGCATGGTATAGATGCCTCGTTATTTTACCTACATGTATATTTATGAGGAATTTAATATTATTTGTCATATATAATAATCACATTTATAAATATATACTTTATTTCTTTCCTCCTGTGTGTTATTTTTTTTTTCTGATTTCAAATACATGTGTGGATCTCTTAAAGCAAGGGCTTAATTGTATCCTCCACATGCTATTGTTTATGCAGTCTTCCACAGTAATTCTTATACAGAAAGAAATATTTTAGAAAGGACATAATTACATCAAAAACAGAGTAAAAATTAAAAAACTATTTAATGTTTTTTGATTGATTTTGAAAGGAAAAATAAAGATTTTTGTCAAATAACAAGAGCAGACCCAAGAGAATTTGTGGTATTTTTTTTTTACTAATGCTAAAATTTCTCTATTATGGGAAGAAAATGAATATTGGCAAAGAGCTTGCGGTAACTTGTTTTGGAGAAATTAGCAATAAATATCCCCAAAGCAACAAATTTTAGTTTATAAAAACAACTAATTGGAACTTTCCTCACACAGTACAAAGAACACCAAATTCTGCAGCCCCTACATTTTATACTAATGCAAATAAAGCCTATGTAAGAAAAAATAAGAGAAGTGGCTCAAAGCACTTATGATTCTATTTTAAAATCAGAATTATATGCTTTTAACAAGGTCTTCTTTGATTTTTCCAGAATCTCTTATTATAGTTACTGATTCTCAATATGGAACCAGAGTTATTTCACATATTGAAACTGCTGAACTTATCCCAGATGATTCAAAATTAACTTTGCTATTTTTATTTTATTTTTAAAAATAAAACAAACTATCTTTTTTCATTTTACATACCAACCCCAGTTCCCACTCACTCCCTTCCTTCCATTCCCTCCATCTATTACTACACCTCCCATCTATTCCCCAGGGAGGGCAAGACACATTGCTCTGAGGAAGGACTAAGGCTCTCCCCACTCTATCCAGGCTGAGTAAAGTATCCTACCAAAGAGAATGGGCTCCAAAAAGCCAGTACAAGTAGCAGAGATAAGTACTGCTAGTGACCCACAGTCTGTCCATTTATTCAACTGCAAAAAAATCAGAAATATTAATCATCCATTGTATATAACACATATCAGATCTTATTTGTCTCTACCAAGGCACATGATAATTAAGAAATCTATCAGTTATAGGTAGGAAATGTGCTAGAATCCTCAGAATTTCATAAGAAACACCATATTAATAGAAAAGGTTAAGATTTTTCTACAAACATTTCAACAAGCCAAGGAAATTATAAGGAAAGATCCTACTGATGCTCTGTATAGCAAAACTCTATATCTGATGGAAGTAACCCAAAGGCTACTCAAAGAAACAAAATTTGACAAACGGATGCATTTCATTTGCTGGAATTTGGAAAATTAAACTATGTATATCATACCATACATACATACTGATGTTATTCAATGGACAACTGTTTTGAGTTATGAAAAAACTGATTCTATAATTACACATTTATTAGAAGTTATAGCCATTATTGGAATAACTATAAAAATTTGACTGACAATGATTCAGCATATATCTCTAGTAATATATTTTTAATATTGAAATTTAAAGTATATTACAAATATATTGCCCAATCTTATAAACATGTAGTTATAGAAAGGTTTAATCACACTTTTAAAGATATACTTAATAAACAGAAAGGGGTAATGAAGACCTCCAGAGATTGATTATACAACATTTTATAAACTTTAATTTTTTTAAATGATAATGAGAAACAAGTGACAGCTTTGTAGAAACATTAAATTGTAAAAACATCTGATTAATTAAATTGGCCTTTATATTTTACAATGTATTGACCTCAGAATGGAAACCAGCATATGAGTTACATTGGGGAAGAGAATTTATTTTTACAGGAAAACAAATTTTATACATTGATACCAAGTTAAGGTTATTTTTATTACAATATACAGTATATGTGTTTCTATTCTTGTTTGGGGTATTGGACCTATACAGCTCATTTGAAAATATAATGTAAAGGTATAGTCCTTGTAACCTAATATTCTGAAATATATAGGATAATTAGTCAATGCAGTTTAGTAATCATCTGTAACAATGAAACTTGTAGTCATGTTAGGTAGTTATCCTTTAAAGGTCAAAGAGAAGGTATATGTTATATAGATAAACGGACTTCAAACACTTCAGACTTCTACAGAATATGGCATTTAAGATGCTTTAACAACAAGGCTTTTCATGACATTGAGGCATATCTGCTTTTGGTATCACCAATCTACTACAGAGATGATGATGGGCAATGAAAAACTCTCATATGTAGTTTTGTTTTCATTTGTGGCAAAGTTAGCCACTGGGCAAGAAACTGTCATTGCCCCAACTGCTGACAGTATGCTGTCCAGATTGGATAAAGAGTGCATAGAAGAAGGTGACTGCCAAACTTTGCCAAGACAAGGGAAGAGAGTCCTTCAAAAATCCTGCTTCACAGAGCTGTTTATCATACATTCTAGGCCAGTATGCCAAATATGGATGCCCCAAAGTTGCAGAGGAACTTTGGTGACTATCCATGCAGCCTGATGACTCTGTCATTTCTATAATTTTGAAAGTTATTTTCTATGTACTTCATGTTTACTCAGGTAATAATTTGTCCTTCTCGGATATCTGATGGAGATGAAGACTAGATAATTATACTGTTGTTTTCATTGTTACCAAATTCAGAACAAAATTACAAATGAGTTATAAATTTTATAGAGAGACATAAAAACAAGTTGTTTATGTAAGAAAATGTTTTAAATTCTAAAAGTTATTTTTAGTTTGGTAATGCAAGTTATAGTAGAAAGTGGTTTCAGTATAAAACTTTGAGCTCACCAAGATAAGATAAATAATAGAGTAGTTTCTCTGAATTTCCCAAATAAATATAAATATTTTTAAATATTTATAAATATTTTAAATAAATATAATATAAATATAAATATGGATAAATATTGTGAATATACTTCTTACCTGGTAATTGTTCTTATTGTATATAATCTTCTGTGTTATAGTTAAAACACTTTCCTGTTTATTTAGACAAAAAGGGAAATGTAGGGAGGATCTTAGAAAAATTTTAGAAAAATTCATGACTTTCTCCATCTGGGAAGCATGAAGAGAGGGTCAGTTGGTCTTTCCTCTGCTGCTTTCTTGATTTATCAGGTTTTTGCTTGAATATCTGACTCTTACCTTCTTTCTACTTTCCTATCTCCAATGCTCCAAAAACCGTAGAGGAGATGGACAATTGCCTTGTTTAGCATCCATCTGTCACTTATTCTCCTTCTGAGATCATGCGTTTCTGCATTCATCACATCTCACTGGAAAGGTTTCTCTAACTCTAAGACTAGTGCTTGGGAAAATTAAATGTTTAGAAAGAGTTTCATTCTATTCCAATGTATTTTTACCAACCTCTGACCTCTCAGGACCTATGGTTTCCCATTTAAAGGGTTTTGATCAGTTTTACGTTAGCAAGCTGTAGTGGTATTTCACTTGTATTTCAATATATAAAGCTTGCCTGGAGTTCAGAGAGTAAAACAGCTGCACTGATCGGTCTTACAGATCAGGTAGTGGTGACACACAGCTTTAATCCCAGTAGCCACACTCATTTGCCATAGAAACTAGGCAGTGAATGCATATTAATTGGTACATCCTTTAATCCCAGCCCTAGAGTTTAATATAAAATGGGAGGAGAAAACTCACAGACACAGTCTTATTCTGAGGTTTCCTGGAGGCAGGATCACTGTTTTTGGAGGGCAACTCAGGTGAGATTGAGGTAAGAGTCAGTGACTGATTGCTTTGCTTTTGTGGTCTTTACGGAAAATTTATTTACTAAAATATAATTAATATACCTCTATAGCGACCATTGACTGTGTTCTTTGGAGTTGGCCTCAAATCAACCTGTCCCAGTTTTAAATGGATCTATTTACATTACAAAGTTGTGTTCCATGGCTGAGCTCGCACATCTTATCTTTCTATTGTATTTATTGTAACAATTCCTTCATAAAACAATTCTTCAACAGAACAGCAATTACCAACGCAAACTCCCTTACCTTTTTCTGCTTGTTTGTTTGTTATAATAATCTAGTTTCACATTTGATCCCTCACCTGTCAGGAAAATCACTACTTGCATGACCACTCAAGTCCTTTGATTCCCACTTCCATTATCCTTTCACAAAATAATTGATAGCCTTTTTGAAATCTCCTTGCTCAAAATCTTTAGTCCACACTGTGGGGCTGCACATTTTTCTGCAAACACACAATCATTTTCTCTTAAACTGAAGCTCACTAAAGTTCAGGGAGAGCAGTACTCCAATCTTACTGAATTTACCCTACTATCTTGTAATATTGGTATTCTTTTAATCCCAAAGCCTCATAGGCAAATGACAACCTCTTACCTATCAAAAATCGGTACATAAACAGTCCTATATCCTGCTCTTCCCTCATTCACTATTTGCCTCTGTCTCTATTGCTTTGCTTTCCTTTTGGTGTGAATAGCATTTGTTCTTAACTTAAATCTAGTTACTACACTTGTTAACTCCTTCTCAACAAATGAGCCCTATACAAGAAAATAACCCCACAGAGTCATTCTGTGCTTTGCTTTGTTTTGTTGAATCGTTAGTTTGTTCACAATTGTAGAAGACTCCAATTGGTTCATGTAAATGGACCTATTACCCTTCTTAAAACAAAATTTATTTTTAACCCTGTGGTAATTTCCCTTCAGTTTTCGCATACTGATTTCCTTTTTCAAACCTGGTTTTCAGTAGTTTATCTTATGCTTTAATACTACCTCCTTTCTTCAGTTGCTCCTGGCAACCACCTTGAGATAATATCTGACTCATTCTTCTATCAGCTTTTTCTTTCAGCACTAAGGACTGAGGCCAGGGCTCCTCCAAGTTTGTCTAAGATGATGTAATGGAGCTATATCCAAATCTGTTAAAAACACTACCTCCCATTCTAAACCTCACAACTTACAAATCTTTCAAATTAACCTTCAGCATAAATATTGTGAAGAACCATTCCTCAAACTTCCTTCCCCTTGTAAACTCCCCAGACACCCTGCTGGGGATATGTAATATTTTCTTAATTGGAAAGCTGCTCTGTGGCCATTGTTCCCATTTTCTCTGTATATTCAACTAAGCAACTAAGGTCAGGTGTCACAGTATGTATGTGGAGATTTGAGTTCAAATTGCAGGAGTCAGTTCTTCACTCTACCACATAGATCCAGAGAGTTGAACTCAGGACACCAATGCTGATAGAAAGCACCGCTACCAATTGATTGTTCTTGGATATTCTTAGATATTTTAAAGTGATAATTCTTCATATTTGATTTTTCTATTTTGTAAGATATAATATTCATTTTACAATATTTTTGACTTCTAGAAAAATTTAAGTAATATATATTCATGCAGATATCTCAGCCTAATGAATATTTTACATTAATATCATATTTTTCAACATTGAAATTTTGATGTGTGATTGCCCATAATATATCTAAATTTTTATAATTTGTACCTAATGTCCCTTTTGTTTTCAGAATTCTTTCTATGATATCACATTGCATTTATTCAATTTAGCTCCCTGGAAAACTCTTCACCATGACATTTACTCAGCCTTGTTTTTGGTGAATTTAAAAAAAAATAAGGAATCTTGAACCACTATCTTTGCTACAATTCTGCTATTGTGATGAATGTCTAATGACTTAGTGTTTTGCATTTCATGGAGAAGCATTGCAGAGTAAAGTGCCATTTGTATCACATCAAAGGTTCTTAATACTTATGACTCTTGCCTGTTCCTGCAAACATAAGTCACCTACCGGGGTCCACATTGTTATTAGGTATCACCATTGTAAATATACACTAATATTTTTCAATACCATATTCCAATTGGAGAGAAATCACTAGCTAGAGCCATTATTTAAGAGGGATAAGGTTTGTTCAACATGAGTGAGTATATGATATCTATATAAATCATTTAGGGTTCTTCTGTATACGATGAATTCCATTATATTCCATTTATTTATTCCATCACTTATTTGCGTATAGATATTTGAAATTTTCTTCAAATTTTGAATAATACTATCATACTATTCCATTTTATTGATCAAGTTGTTTGGCTTTGAATGTTGAGAATGATATCTACGTCATAGTTTTCAACTTTGTTTGCTGGTTTTTAAGCTACTTTCTTTCTCTAGGAATGTAATTTTATTTGAATTTCTCTAGAAATTTATTTCATTATTACTTCTAAACAAAATAAGAAAATAAAAAATGAAGAAAAAAGGAACATAGGACTCAAGTTCCCTCAGATTATTTAAGATTCCATTCTAGCAAATTCTGGGAGGACAAGTCTTCTGGAGTGCAAAGTACTACCCTAAATAGACAGAAAATGGCTTCCAGGAAGTGGCTAATAAACTAGCACACCCATATATTCAGTAAAATGGGGAGAGAGCTCTCAAGATACAGACCTCCTTGAATCCCTGTAGTCCTGTAGTGGAGGCAAAGCCTTTGCCCTTGTGGTCATTTCATTGCCATTTCATCTTCAGTAGTGGGGTATCTTGGGATATTATCTTGGAGTAAGCAGTATACAAATGTAAAATGATAAGTTGACTGAAATATGAGAATATCCTGGTTTCAAACAAAAGAGTTAATATATACAAGTAAACAAAATCTTTCCACACCAGAGATAGAGGTTTGGAAACCCACGGTTATATTCTTCCATGATCCCTTTAAGGAGTGACTGAGGAAATCAGCATTATGTTTTTCATTGATAATACATTTGATTCAAACTATACTTCCTTATAGAGCATGGAGTAACTTTGAATAAATAATGAAATATCTTTCACCTAGAAGAAGTGAAGGAACTCTAAACGCTCTCCTGATTTAGCATTATAGTTCAGATTGGGATAGCCCTAATAGGGTTAGTGCCTCAAAACTAAAATACAGGATATTTTAAATCGATGAGTGAGGCAAGTAATGATTCAGAGTGATTTGTGACTCCTTACTGCTAATGGATTCCTGATCTGGTACAGTCTCTCCTGAAGTCACCTGACAACTTCAAAGGAGCCTTGTATGTGGCCATCTACCCACTCCACAAAAGCAAACAAGCAGGAGAAAATCTAATGCTAAAAAGGCCACGTCTTCTCCAATTACATGTTTGAGCAGGTGTGGAAATATTAATAAAATGCACTGGAACAATGAAAGGGAAATAACCTGAAGGCTCACCTGCCTAGTTGTTTGTTTCACAACATAAATGGTTCAAGAATCCGTGTACATTGGAGCTCCTCTATCAATATCCAGTAATAAATGATGAGGTAGGTGTTCTCATTGAGGTGCATATATTGGTGATATTGTATAGAACCTTCCTTCAACACAATCAAGAGGCATTTGGGATTTGGAGGATTCCAAGTAAAGAGGTTGAGAAGGAAGCAGGTTATCAAATTGCTTCATCCATAGAAAGATGAAGTTGAAGGCAAGTTTATTCCTATTTTCCTATCACTCATCTCTTTTTTGTCCAGTTTCATTGCTTCAACATCCCATTACTTTTGAGCATTAGAGCTTACTAAAATATCAAAATATAATTGTGGTTCTTCTGATGCTGTTTTAGAATCAACTCAAGAAAGTGCCTTTTTGATAGAAAGAATGTTGTTGAAACATTATTTCTATTTTTAAGATGAAGAAAGAGAATATGTGATCTCACTACGTTGTGCTGCCTAACCTGGACTTGAGATGAAGACCAGGCTGCCTTTAAACTCATAGACATTCACCTGTTTCTGCCTCCCAGGTGATAGAGTTAAAAGTGTGAATTGACACACCAGTAATTATACTAGTTGCTACAGAATGCATAGCCTCTCAGTGGACAAAGTAAGAAAATCTACTTGTATGTATCGTATTACTTTATGTAAATCTACATAAACATGATGTCTGAGCTCATATGATGAGTTTATACTGATATTGTCAAGTCCAATTGTGTAGTCCTCTGTACAAGTCTGTTAATATTTTTGGAAAATCAAACTGTCCTTTCAAGGGAATGCAACATTTTACATAGTTTCTAGTAAAGAATGAAATTTTTTGCTGCTCTTTTTCCTCATCTGGGTTGATAATCAAGGTTTATGATGTTCAACTTTCTACTCTGTGTAAAGAAGCCTCTCTCCTTTTTTATTAATATAAAAATTATATAACTGAACAATTAAATTTCTTGTGGTTCACTTCTGCATGTTATCTGAAAAAAATATATATTAAGAAACTGTCCATTTTTAATTCAGTCAATTGTTTTCATATAGTTGAAATATAAAGTTTTTGAGGTTTTATATTTGTTAGATATTACTGTCAAATATAATCTGCTTGCAAATGCATTTTCCCAGATTTCATTTACCATAATTTTAAATAGAATTCTAATCCTCATACAACCCAAGACTTCATTGTCGACAGATAAATACTTACCAATGGATGCTCTTATGAGTCATCCTTTAGGCCCTGTTTCAGCAACCTTGGCTGACACCCATATTAAACATGTTTTCTCATAGCCCTTTTCCACAAACTTTTTTATTTTCCTTTCACATTTTTGTTTATAAACCATTTGAGTAAGTTTTTAAACTAGCTAAAATGTTTTATGTTATATATTTTCCTGTTTGTTTGCCAAGTCTTTTGATATCCAAAACTCCAATACCACATGATTAAAAGGCTATGTTTTCTTTTAAATGATATTATATATACATATATGGATGCAACAAATATTAGTGAAATAAAGAGGGTATAAATTTGAAAAATATCATGGAGGGTATGTTTGGACAAAGTAAAGGATGTCGGCAATGATGTATTCATATTATCATTCCCCAGATGATATTTCTCCTATATCCCAGTCAGCTGACTATATTGTAACGGACTTTTTCTTCACTGCAATGATAGATTTATATTATAATATAACATTACAATAAATATATATAAATATAATATATATTACAATTCCCCAGATGATGTTTCTTTTACATATTCAGTCAGCTGCATATATTTTAAAAGTCTTTTTATGAACTCTGTCCTCTTTCTCAAAATTTATATCTATTTATTCACAAGTGCTATGTTGCTTTAATTAATGTAGATTTATATTAAGTCTTGTAATCACTTTTCAATTTTAAAATAATTTTCCTATACAACACTCTTTTAATTAAAAATTACACATGTCAATGGGATCTATTCCCACAATAGTAACACACCCATTGAAGAATTCATTCAGTCCTGCTTAGGTCATCATAAGAATATTTTAGTAGTCTTATTCCAAAAGATTTAGTAGCAATGGCCCATTTAAGTTTGAGATCCCTAATGTTTTTCACGATCTTTCATCCTTGACCATTGGAAACTCATCATAGTCTTCACTGAAGCATCTAGACAACCCTTGAGCTCCAATGGTTTCTTTTTTTATTTTTATTTTTTTTTAAATTTCTGACTCCTCCCCGCCTCCCATTTGCCTCCCCCTCCCCACCTCTACTTCCCCTCCCTCTCCTGTCCGAAGAACAGTAAGGGTTCCTTGCCCCGTGGGAAGTCCAAGGTCCTTCCCCTTCCATCCAGGTCTAGGAAGGTGAGCATCCAAACAGGGTAGTCCTCCCCAAAGCCAGTATATGTAGTAGGATCAAAATCCAGTGCTATTGTCCTTGGCTTCCCTCAATGTCCACCATGTTCAGGGTGTCCAGTTTTATCCCGTACTTTTTCAGTCCCAGTCCAGCTGGCCTTGGTAAGCTCCTATTAGATCAGCCCCATCATCTCAGTGAGTGGGTGCACCCCTCGTGGTCCTGACTTCCTTGCTCATGATCTCCCTCCTTTTGCTCCTCATTTGGACCTTGGGAGCTCAGTCCTGCACTCCAATGTGGGTCTCTGTCTCTATCTCCATCCATCGCCAGATGAAGATTCTATGGTGATATGCAAGATATTCATCAGTATGGCTATGGGATCTGGCCATTTCTGGCTCCCTCTCCTCAGCTGCCAAAGGAACTAGCTGGGGGCATCTTCCTGGACACCTGGGAACCCCTCTAGAGTCTTAATTAAGGGAGCCATTCTAGGGTTGGCTCCAATGGTTTCTATTCCAAGAAGTTGGAATTCTACATACAAAGGCTGTACTGCATCTCTGCCTTCAGACTTGTGCTCGGTCCACCTCCCTGCTCTGAAAGCTAAAAGAAAAGATGTTGATCTTTTCCTTTTATGACCAGCGACATGATTATACTTCCTAGACCTTTTAAAATTCAGAGAAAATAGCATTTCTCTGATATTTATATCATTGATCTAAGAATGTGGTTTGTTTCCCCCATCTTAATATACAAAAATCAAACTACAAAATTTTCTCCCTCATTTACAGTTGAGATCACAATTTTTAAAAAAATATTTATTTTTATTTCATTTAGATTGGTGCTTTTTCTACATGCATGTTTGTGTGAAGATTCTAGATCCTCTGGAAATGGAGTTACAGACAGTTGTAAGCATCCATGTGGGTGCTGGGAATTGAACCCAGGTCCTCTGGAAGAATAGCCAGTGCTCTTAACCACTGACCCATCGCTCCTGTCCCAAAGGAACTATTTACAAAGAATTTATTAGTTAATAGTTGTATTACTTACAAAATTACTAAAATTTTAAAGTGGCCCCAATTTAACAACCATCTACTACACTAAGACTGTACATTGATTGGTGTATACTCTATATTATTTAGTGCCTATAAATTTTTTCACATTAATACACAAAACTATAAAATATATTTCCACTTTTTATTTTTCTTCAATATTATTAATATTTTAATTTGCATAAAGCTTTTGAAATATGAAAGAACTCATTTTAATATTTATATTAATTTCTTTGTTTTTCCACAATATTGCAAACTTATGAGCTAGAATTTCAGATGACAATTATTTGTGTCTTTTTTTCCAAGCAGGCTTCATGCAATTGATCATCTGTCCCTTCCATTTCTTAATTTAATTCCAGATTTTACTTCAAATATTGCTTTACTTTATTTTCTTGTTGAGAATAGGAGTTTTGTGTTAAATCTCCAGTCATTTGAATTGAAGTTTTAATCTAAATCCATTTGGGTTGTCAATCATTGTAACAGTGAAAGTAGCCCAGAGAGACCTGACGTATGGCCAACAACTGACATTTTCCCCCTTTTGTACTTACTAGCAATTGGATCATCAATCATATACCATATTTAAACCAACATATAAGAAATTGGTCATTGTGAGTGAAAGATTTCTGATTATATTTTAAAAAAAACTGGCAGGACAGTAAACAAAGGAAAACTAAAGGAGTCCTTCAAATTTAGGAATTATGAAAATATCTTCAGACTCTTCCCCACCTAAATTTTTGCACTATATATAAACAGCTGAGTCTTTAATGGCAGATGTAGGAGGGAGAGCTTAGATGATGGAAACTTCACCATACCGCACCATCCACCTAGATCAGTTGAATTTGAGCATATTACTCCCTGACATATGCTACTTCGCTTTAGTTTCATGCAACTTATTATAGTTGGATGTAATAAATTACTTAATTTTTAAAGAAGTAAACATTGCAAAAGTTATTTTTAATTTCCCCAAACTCAAGAAAGTTAAAAAAATAGATTCTTTATTCAACAAAAACTTTTTCTCTTATATTTTGACTACCTAATAAGGAATAAAGAACCTGTGTGTGTGTTTGTGTGTATGTGTCTGTGTGTGCTTGTGTGTCTCTGTGTTTGTGCATATAGGCATGCATGTACTATGCGCATACCTGTATAGATAAGTACACATACCTATATACTTATGCAGAGGCCACAGGTAAATATTGGTGTCTTGTTCTGCCACTGTTTACCTTTTCACTTGGTACTAGGTTTCTCAATGACCTTTAGTTAGGCTGGTGACAAGCAAGCATCACCAATTACAAACTCAGGTTTTTTACATGTGTGCTGGGTATTTGAGTTCAGGCCCTCATGCTTGTATACCCAGATGTCTTACACACATAGCCATCTCCCAATTTCTGTACAAAGAACTCTAGTGTCAGAAATTATTAATCAATTAATAAGGATGGCAATACTGATACACTTTAGAAATAGAGTCTTTCAAAACTAGACAGCAGTAGCACGATGATTCTATAGGCTTCAGGTTAACTATGATTTACGATCCATCTTTTGTTACTTTCACTTTAAATTATCTTACTTCTTAAGTGGGATGGTGGTAGCGCACACCTTTAACCCTAGCACTCGGAAGGTAGAAGCAGGCAGATCTCTGTGAGTTCGAGGCCAGCCTGATCTACAAAAGCTAGTTCCAGGACAGCTAGGACTCTTACACAGAGAAGCCCCATCTCAAACACCAATAACAATAATAAATTAAATAAAAAAGAAAAGAATTATCTTTGTATCTAATTTTGTTTACTCCCTTATTTCATCTCTATCACTGTGATAAATATTGTGACCCAAAATACCTCCAGAAGGAGGGGTAATTTTTAACTTACAATGTATAGTCAGTTCATCATGAAATGAAGTCAGATGAGGAACTCAAGGAAAGAATCACAAGGCAGAAACTGAAGAAGAGGCCATGAAAGAATACTGCTTATTGGCTCATTCTTCAGGGATTACATGGTTTGCTTTTTTATACAACCCAGGGCTATCTACATGACCAGGAGTGGCAATACTCACAGACTTTACCTCCCTAGATATACCTAGATGATGGTGTTAGACTCTGTGAAGTTGACAATAAAATAACCAATATTTAATGTTAGTAATGCAGTAAAGTAACACTGAGAGAAGCCCTTCATAGATGCTGGACAGTACTCTGTTTATCATACAACAGCATCTGAAAACCTGAAAAGTACAGCAGTTTGAGCATGTGCCTGAATGGATACATCAAAAAGGGAAACTTGCATATTTCATCAAATTTCATTTAACCAAGGGCAAAAATTAATCAGTGTAAACAGAGTGGTTTCAAATGCAACACAGTATTTTCAAAAATCACTCAATATAAATACAAAATGTTCTAATGAAAGATTTAAAAAAAAACTAACTTTTAATATTTGATGGTATCTAAGAAGTGATATGTAATTTGAGGGAAGAACATTATAAATTTCCATAAAATATTGTAAGTAGTGATGAAAGGGTGGATATGAAGAATCTGTGGTTGAGATATACCATTAGCTACATGCAGCCTTGAGAGCAAGAGGGGAAGAGAATGTGGACTTCAGACATGGACAATGGCTGGACTGCAGGATTCAAGAGCATGGGTATTAAAGGTGCAAAAGTTGCCAAGGCTAAGTTTGGTTTCTTGCTTGAAATACATGGTAGTACTCAGATGATGGCATTGGCATATATAAGGAAAAACAAAATACTAAAATATTAACTTCTAGAATCTTAGCCCTTTACCTGGATACTTTCTAGGTAATCAGGTCACTGAAGGCTGTCCAAATAACAAATACTATTACTATATATATGTTGAATATATATACACATATATTACATATGTACAATATACCTATACATCTACATATATTTAAGTGTATATCTATAGATACATAGAAACAGATAAACTGATACTGTAAATGTGTACTTACATATGTTTTTATATATCTAAAAATATTTTGAAACTATGTTCTGAATTTTTAATAGTTTTTATGTCTCCATAGGCCATTTGGCACTGGGAAATTATTTTAATGTCTTTCTTATGTATAATTTATTATTTAATTGGAACTGTCTGCTGTAGATCCCTGACAGTTGCTATGAAATTCCAAAGCCAGTGTCAGCATGCAACTGTTCAAAGCAATTGTCAGCCTGAGGGTCATTTTTTTAAAGTTCAGTGGAAAGTTTCTGTATGGATTGAACTACTGAAACCAGCAGCAGCCTCTAGATAGTTACAAATGAGGGATTTCAGCAGGGAGCCTTGAAAGAACCAAAAAAATATGCCCTTAGAATTCTGCTTCAAACTTAGCCATGACATAGTACAGAGTAAGCCCTGGAATATGAAACATGCCATTCATGGAAGAGCTTTTCGATTCTCTGAATTATTCTTTATTTGTGTGTTTTGAAACTAAGTCAAAGAAGTGAAGTGGTTGAAAGGATAAAGGAAGAAATTCAGGTTCTTAAACAAATTCCAGCATGCACTGGACAATCAGTAAGATGGTAAAAAAAAAAAAAAAAAACTGTTTCTTCATTTCCCTCCTCTTCCTTCTTTTTCTTCTTCCTGCTCCTATTCCTCTTCATCTTCCTCCTTCTCCTCTTCTTCTATGATAAATTTAAAGTGGATTCAAAGTGGTATGGATTTATTCTCTGTTGTACCATGTCAAAATGTTTCTTCTGATACCAAAAAAGAAACCATGAAATTTTTTCCAGAGGAAATTGGAAAATGTATCCAAATAAATATTATGAAATAAAAAAACAGAAAAGAAGTAAATTAAATTGAAATTAATTACATTTGAACTAAATATCCATACAACACTTGTTCCACATACCAAGTGTATTTACTTGTAAGTTCTCAAAATATTTTCCTATAAGAATGTATTACTTGCAATTAAAAGATACATAAAGTGTAATGAAATATTAGTTATGTGTGTACTCTATATTAATGAAAATAAAAATATATTAAAGAGTATAAAATAGCAGATTTAAAGTTCTCTTGTTGTGACTTTTAATTACTTTATATGTTTGATATTATAATATAATAGCATTATTTCCCCTTTTCTTTCCACCATGCACACTCTCTTGCACACCCCTCTTTTCTTTTTTCAAATTCATGACCTTATTTTTTAATTAATAATTGACACAAACATATATATATATGTATATACAATATATAATTTATATATATATATATATATATATATATATATATATATATATATATATTCCTAAGTAGGTAAATATAACCTAAAAATACATATGTGTGTGTAGCATAAAAAGCATTGAAAAATGCTATCAATTTGAGAGATGAAAAAAACAGTACAGGAGGCTTAAAGGAGAGGGGCATCTAGAAAAAGAGGGACAGGTTAAAGATGAAGAAGAGTGTTGAAATTTTATTTCAGTTAAAAGCTGTAAAGTGTATGTATAGTGTCTAAGTATCTAATATACATATTATATATATAGTAGATATACATATGTATTATACCATGCTTAACGTTAATCAATAACAAAAGTAAAGAAGTAGAACTGTAGTATATAATGTTGACTTAGAGGCAGAAAGCATAATAGACCCATCTGAAGGTGGGTGTTTACAAATGGACAGTTTATTGTAGTGCAAATTCTAATTGGTCTTAATTATAAAAACCCAGAGTCAGATATTGGGGTGAATGTTGAAAATTCAGAGAAGAAAAGGAGTCAGCCACTAGAAAGGCTTTTTACATCTAGTGAATCCTCCGACCAAATGGGCAAGATCTGTCACCATGAATCCTCAGACTGAGAGCTGTCTCTATGAAACCTCAGACTGAATGCTGAATCTTGTCTCCTGCCTATATTCTTCTCTCCTCCCAGCCGAATCGCTTCCAATCTCCAGCTCCCTAGTTCTGGGATTAAAGGTTTCACCCACCACTCTTCAACTCTGTTTCTCTCTTGTTTTATTTTTTAAGAAAAACCTATCTTTTCTCATTTTACATGCCAAATCCATTTCCCACTCCCTCCTCTCCTCCTGCTCCCCCTCACACCCCTCCATCCCCCTCCATTCACTCCTAAGAAAAGCTAAGGCTTCCCATAGGGAGTCAACAAAGTCTAGCACATTGTTTTGAGGCAGGACCAAGGCCCTCTCCACTATATTTAGGCTGAGCAAGGTTTCCCTCCAGAGAGAATGGGTTCCAAAAAGCCAGAAAAAAGCCACAGGGATAAATCTTGGTCTCACTGCCAGTGGCCCCACAGTCTGCCCCAGTCATAAACTGTTACCCACATTCAGAGGGCCTAGTTTGGTCTTTTAGACTGATTAAATCTCATGTAGGCCAGGGTGGCCTTGCACTCACAGAGATACATCCTCTATCTTCTGAGTGCTGGGATTAAAAGAGTGTGCCATTACTGCCCGGCTTCTATGGCTAACTGGTGGCTAGCTCCACACTCTGATCTTCAGGAAAGCTTTCATTGTTACAGTACAAACCACAGTTCATACTGTCCTTAAATGGTTGATGAATTAGTGCATTGTAAGGTATTTTATGAAAAAGAAAAAGATACAAAGCATCTTGTTAAATAGCCCAAAATATATTAATAAAATGTGCACATAAGGAGGTATATTAGCCAATTTTCTGTTGGTATAATAAAACACCATTATGAACAATTAATGATGTAATTATTTAATTGTCTATGGTTACAGAGAGTTAAGAGGAGAACATGAAGCAGGATGATACAAAGTGGCAAACAGCAGACATGGTGGTAGGCATAGTGGCAGGAGGTGGAAGCGCAGGGGTCATAACTTCAACCTAAAACCTGAATCATAACTATTAACCTGGAAGTGGAACAAGGCTCCACGCTGAAAGAATACGCCAGTGATATGCTTCCTTCAGCAAGGCTCAACCAACTCCCTAACAGTGTTGAAATGCCTGAGCCTAAGGGGATACTTCTAGTTCAAACCACCAAGGACAGAGTAAGCTGGGTAACTTATGGCATTGGTATTGCTTTCCTAGACTGAAAGATGATGATAGAGTTATTGAAGATGCTATTGTATGAATGATGAGCAAGTCATAAATCACTTAACTTGGATCTGGAAGATCAAGTTAATGCAAATTTTCATTTCTTTCTAAGTACATTTATTATAAGTTTTAATCATATTAAGCTCCATAATCATATCACTTACAATTTATCCATAAATTCTGTGATCATGCCCACTTCCACTCCCTGTTACTGATTTAAGGAGAAGTGTAATCCTTCTCCACTTGAATAAAACACAGGTTTTGGAGAGCAGAGGCAAACATTTAACTTGGGTTCAGACATCATTTTTCAGAATAAATATGGGAAATAAATAAATGGATCAATAATGAAATTATTGTATTTGTAATTTTAATGAATAAAATTTTAAGATTTATTTTTAAAAACCAAATCTTGAAAATTTTGTTTTATTTTATTGAATACCTCTTCTTATCTTCGGGTTGCAGTAAGGAGTGGAAATTTTATAAACAATAACACCAGAGCTATAGGGAACTTAAAGTTCATTTAATCCATTTTTAAGCAGGATAAGTTTAAACATCAAGGCTGTTAGCTAACATTTCTGAATAGTGAGAAGCACCTGGCACCCTCGTGTACACTTTAACTTATTGGGGAATGTAGTTCTGATTTGACTTTCAGATCATCCTGCCGTGAATACTGGATACACTGTCACAGAAAGAAGAGCAGGGAGCCCGAATTTTAAAAAAAATAAAAACTCAAAGAAATAAAATGTCAACCAACAAAGTAACTTCAGATGTGCAAGCCCTGGCTTGGAAACAGAATACAAAAAGTCAAGATAACAGGTCTCCTTCATGGATCATTCATACTATAATAATGGAAACAAGTAGAAATAACTTCGAGGGACTAGCAGGCAAATAATTCAAAAGAATAATTATCAGTGTGTTCACAGAAGGAAATAAAGACAAAACATACTCCATGAAAACCAAAATTAAGTGACAAATGAAATGAGACCATTCGCTACTTAAAAATATGTACTTACTAAGAATAGTAGTAGATCAAACTGCTGGATAAAGAAGCTGGGGAAAATCCTTGGGATAAAAACTCAGGAAGCCAAATAAAATCCTCAGTGGAAAGCCTTAGCAAAGTTAAAACTTGTATAAGATCATGGATGGAAGACAAAATGGAAGAATTAGATTTCTTAGTGTAGTCAATGAATTTGAATATGAGCTCCCAGAGACTGTCAGCATGTACAAGGCCAACGCCAGTCTGGACCTGATGTGGTTGGTCCCCGTTTTGATAGTGGAAGTAGACATAAGCTCACACCTTAACCCAAAACTACTTCCAACTGAGAACCTCTCACAAATTTAAAAAATTAGTTTTTTTCCAAAGGAGTCTCTCTGGGTGTGAAAACGATCTTTAGGACCTGCCTCAAGGCCCAGCAGTAGATTGCCACACAAAATGAACTCAGTGGTATTTTTGGAGGTTTGCTATTACTTGTTTGTGGCTTGTTCCTATTTTATTGATCTCAGCCTTGAGTTTGATAATTTCTCATTGTCTAGTACTTTTAAGTGTTATTTCTTCTTTCTGTTCAAGAGCCCTTAGGTATACAATTAAGTTACTACTATGAGATATCTCTCTGTTTGTCTCTGTCTCTGTCTCTCTCTCACACTCATGTAGACACTTAGTGCTATGAATTGCCTCTTAAAGCCCCCTTCATTGTATCTCATAAGTTTGGGTCTGTTCTGTTTTTATTTTCATTCAATTCTAAATAAGATTTAAAAATGGTTTAATATAAGATATAAGAGGTAGCTAGATAGATGCTTAAGCTATTTGCCAAAGAGTATTGCAAATAATATAGTTTATGAGTGATTATTTTAGGTCTTGGGAAGCCAACAACAAACAGACAGCCTCCCCCAACATCCGAATGACTTGTCAGTAGGCAAGAATAAAATATTTAAGTTACCTACTGTCACTATGTGACATTTGACATATGATTTAATCTTTATTAGTGTTTCTTCTGTAAACTACAGCCCCTTGGGTTTGTTTCATATATGTCAAGAATTACAATGTCTTCTTTGTACATTTTTAGGAAGATATAGTATATTTCACTATCTCTTCTAAATAATGTTGGATGAAGTCTGTTTTGTCAGATATTATAATGGCTACCCCAGCATTCTTCTTGGGCCATTTGCTTGGAATATATTTTTCCATCTTCTTATGAGATGATATCTATTCTTGTTGTTAAGCCATGTTTTCTGGATACCAAATAAGGATGGGTCTTGTTGCAAATTCATTAAGTTTGTCTGTGTCTTGCTATACAATTGAGACCATTGATACTGAAAATTATCTATGTGTAGTGTTTGTTGACCCCATTATTTTTATATGATTGTGTGGTTTTCCTTTTTATTTCATTTGAATTACTAATTTAACATTATTTATTCTTCTTGGATTTTTTTGGTTGTGATTAATCTTTTCTAATTGGAATTTTCCTTCTAGTGCTTTCTGTGGAGCTGAATTTGTACATAAATACTGCTAATATTTAGTTCTATCATGAAATGTCTTTCTTTCTCTAACTGATGTGATTGAAAATCTGGCCTACCATCTGCAATCTTTAGTATTTTTAGAGCATCTATCTATGTTCTTCTGGCTTTTAGAGTGTCCATTGAAATTTCAGTTTTATTTTACTAGGCCTGCCTGTATATACAATTTTCTCTTTTTTCCCATTTCTTATTTTACTATTTTTTCTTTATGTTGTGTCTTGATTATTATGTAACATATAGAATTTTCTTCTGGCCCATTCTTTTTGGTGTTCTATTTGGCTCATATACCTGGATAGGCAACTCTTTCTTTAAGTTAGGGAATATTTTTCTATGATCTTGTTGAAAATAATTTCTGTGTCTTTGTCCTGGGTTTAATTTACTTCCTCTATTCCTATTCTTCTTGGATTTGGTTCTTTTATAGAATCTGAAATTTCATGGACGATTTCTGCCTGGGATAATTTTAGATTTATCATTTTTTGACAAAGGCTTTTAATTTGTTCTGTCTTGGCTTCATCACTAGAAATTCTCTCCTCTATATCTTATATTCTGATGGTGAGACTTATCTCTGAGCTTCTAAATTTTTATTTCCAGTTTTACCTCAGTTTGGATTAATTTATCAATTTAATTTCCACTTTCATTCCTTTAACTGTTTTTCTTCCAACCATTCCTCTTTGTGTTTTTACAGATTTCAAATGTGAGATTATTTATATCCTCTCTAAAGACCTTGAACATATTCAAAATAGCTATTTTGAAGTACTTGTTTTGTGCTTTAACTGTGTCGCATGTCTCAGGACCTACTTTAATAGGGTCGGTGAGCTCTGCTGGAGACATATTGTCCTGTCTGTTATTTATTTTGCTTTTACACTAGTATCTATGCACCTAGGTTTGGGATGACTGTTGTTATAGTTGCAGATATTTAGTTCTATTTTGTAGTGGGAGTTCTGTTCATTAGTTTCTGTTGCACTTTCTAGTTCTTAGGAGAGTGTTGTTGCTGTGTTTGCCTGGTAAGGAAAGCTCTGAGATCCTTCCAGTTGTTGTCACTGGGGGTCCCAGGTAGTCAGTGTTCTAGGTATTGAGACCTGACATTTAGAAAAGGGGATTGGTAAAAGAGGGTGTCTGAGAGTGTCCACTGGAGGGAGAAATACTGGGTGTATGTCCAGGATTTTTGTAGATCCTTTTTCTGTAGCAGGTAGCTAGCTCATGAGCTGTTGATAAGCATAGAGGATTGAAATGAAAGATTCTGAGAGAAGAGAGAGTTAGGATTACCTACCTGATTGTCCAGAGCTGCCAGCAGAATCTCCAGGGAGTGCCGGCGGGAGGTGAAGACTGCAGCAAAGAGTGTTCACACTTTTAATAAAATCACCTCCTTGGAAAAGGATGAGTTGTCCTCAGCAGACTGATTATTTCTGAAATTCCTCATTTTAAGTATAATTTCCTATAACTCAATGTGAGCTCTTTCATCTGTCAGGAATTGTGTTAATTGAAAACACATAATATGCAACACATAATTTATCATAAATCTTTGCATTAATCTTGGGATATGACAATAAAATGAAAATAATTCTATTAACATATATGACATTTATAGATTTGTTATTTTTTTAAATAAAAAGATCAAAAGTTGAGGATGATTCTATTCATTTTTTCTTTTATATATTTTACTTTTTGCTATTTTGAGACAGTTTCTCTGTGTAACCACACTGGCTTCCCTGGAACTCACTCTGTAGACCAGTCTGACTTTGAAATCACTGAGACCTGACTGTCTCTGCCTCCTGAGCGCTGGGATTAAAGACCTGAGTCCCCACCACTTGGCAGATTCTGTTTTGTTAATTTGGGGGGTTTGAATGAGAATGGCCCCTGTAGACTCATATGTTCAAATATTTTCCCCTGTTGGTAGAACTGTTTGGGGAGGATTAATAGGGGTGGGCTGTGCATCAGCTGTGTCATTGAAGCCAGATTGGTGTGAAAACTTTGCTATGATTCCCAGTAGTCTTTCTCTGACTGCTGGCTGTGGATCAAGAAACACGTTCTCAATTGTCCTTTGCTCCACTATCTTGAACACTAACCCTCTGAAGTCATAAGCCAAATTAAACCCTTCTTTATAAGTTTCCTTGGTCATGGCATTTTATGAAGCCAGTGAAAACTATTAAACTCCCCAAGCTGTTATTGTTTTTCTTTTGTGATCAAAAAGGTATCACTCTAAGATGCTCCAATGCTCACCATGCTCCAGCCCTGTCTCACCAGTGCACACTTTTTCTAAGGGTTTCGATCACATGGTATTTTAAGAAGTGCTTGAAAGAAGAAACATTATACATGAAAATAATGCTTTTAGAAATATTCTTCCACAGGAATGAGTATAAAAATATTATCCAATATCAAATGATCCGTCCTGAAAAAGTGCATGCAAGTTTTGTTATATGGACTGAGCAGGTTGAATACATGTGTCTGGACATACATGTGTATGTTAGCAACAATGAATGGAAAAGCTCATGAATTTGAAAGAGAACAAGAAATAGTATATGGGAGGGTTTGAAAGGAGGGAAAAGAAGTAGAAAATGATATAATTACATTATAATTTCAAACAATTAAATAATGCTGAAGATAATGATTATATTCTTAGACAGCTGTCCAATAGACAGGGAATTTACCTGCATGGTCTACCACCATTTCCTCTGTGTTCACTGAGCCCTAGTGGAGAATGATACAGATGTCTCAGTTAAGTCTAACCACTCAGATATTCTCAGAATTTTCAACAATACTATATCTGTGCATTCATCACTACTCACTGTAATTGAAAGCTTTTCTACACAAACATATGTATATTAATGTAAATATTTAGAGAACAATCTAATAATATAATCATTTAGAAAAAGCTCAGTAATTATTCCTCCTACAGGTAACAACAACAACAAAAAATTAACAGGTACTCTCTTCAGGAGGGTGAAATTCTTAATCAAGGATTTAGATCACATTTACAGTTTCAGAGTGTTTGCTTCCTCTAAGAAGTGGTCTTATCATTATCGCAACAGTGGACAAGTCAGTACGATAGCAAGCAAGGGACAGTAATGGATAAGACCATTGAAGCCTTTTCTCCACAGCATCCTGTGTCTACAATCATGAACTCTCTCAGGTTCTTGGTTATCACAGCTACCACTTTCAGAATACTATTCTTCTCCCCTTTTACAATTGTGTAACCAACACCATTGAGTTCAGCCAGGCTTTTTTGGTTGTCTTCTCAACAGGTGAAAATAGTGCCTTGCTCCAAATGTTCTGATAGAAACTATTGCTTAAATATACATAAACATAATTATAGACATTTATGTAGTCTACTACAGCGACATATAAACTAAACATTGGGCTTGGGACATGTGTATCTAGTGTGGCTTCATATACATATGAAAGTATTTCTGTATTTGCCTAAAGTCCATAAAATTAATATCCTCCAGACAAATTGTTACAATCTTCTACAAAAGAGGTTATTTTTCTTAACACAAAATTAAAGAACCTTTGGGGAATACTACTTTTTTACGATATCCCTCATCAGATATCTTCTGTTTTCTTCAGTTATTATTAAGGTCATTTTCTTACAATTCCACACACACACGTGGGAAACCTGTCTAGCTAAACACACAAGTAACTCTTCATGTCTTATATAGAGGAAATGAAACATAAATACATTGCAGAGTAGTGGTTATCTAAACAACTTTAGCTGATATAGACACCCTAAGTTTAAATTATAACTCTTATACTCTGCAGATTGTTGAACTCAAGATATTTTAATAAAACATGACTTAATTCGCTTAACTATTTTTTAAAATTTCGTTAGTATTAAGTAAATATATGTGTAAAATGATCATAGTGATACTTAACTAAAATCATAGCTTGTGGAAAAATGAAACAGAAGAATTATGAATTTGAGACCAGCCTGAGGTCATAGTATATTCAAGCCAGTGAAATTATATAGTGAAAATTATATATATATATATATATATATACACATATATATTATATAATTATATAGTGAAATTCTTTCTCAAAACACCAAGGACTGGGTATGCAGCTATCCCTTGTAGAGTAGTTGCCAAGAATATGTATGGTATTGGATTTTATTCACAGCATGTGAAAAATTAAATTAATTGAGTAAATACAAATTATACCCAGTACAATTTAAAAATGTTAGTTACTGCATATAAGCTATCATTGTGTGTATGGATAGAAGGCTTTGGTGGAGTCCAGCTTTGTTTCTGCTCCTGAGAGAAGCCTCCTACTCACACTTGTATATAAAAGGATATCTCCTTCAACAGAAGCAGCTTTTCTGATTGCTTTCACAGGCAAGCTAGGAACTCTGAACAATAACTTCCATCACTATAGCATGAAGCAGTTTCAGTTTAGTTACTGCCATATTTGAAATATATCATTTCATCCACATAATTTTACTCCTCCTTCTGCAGTTATCAGTTCTATTGATTGGTTTTGGTATATATTCAAGATTCCACCTATAATGTTTAAGTTAGAAGGAAATCCTGCAAACCAAATACACTGCAGATATTTTACTTAAATGAAATCTCTCTTGTAGATTACACTGTCACTGAACTTAATGACATTTATTTCTTCAAACTGTTTCCATACAAATACAATAATGCCTATGCCTCTGAGGAAGTAAATTTGAGAGTCTTCTGCAATAACTCTGAAATTTATTTATCAGTTATTCATCTCTATGTCAATATCAGGAACACACTTATTAAATATTTAATTAACCATAAGTTGAAAATGAACACTCATTTGGAAAGTTGATGTTCTACTAGTAAGTTGTGTTAAAAATCTTCCTTTAAAGTTATAACTATTTCCGATGTAATAAATAATGAATATTTGAGATGAATTATTCTAATTTCATCATTGTTCACTGTGTATAAGGACCATGCTACCATGATGTACTATGCAAGTGTTTATAAGTGCCTATTTAAATTTTTAAGAACAATTTTCTCAGATTCAATATTGCTTATAAGTGCCTATTTAAATTTTTAAGAACAATTTTCTCAGATTCAATATTGCTTTTAAGTAAGCTTGCTACTATATGGTACTTTTAGAAATCAAAATTAAAAAGGTTAAAAATTTTGTTCACCCACTGAACAGAGCTTCCTGAGCTCAGCAACTTCAGCGGGCCTGGGAAGAAACAAGCATAGGATCAAACTAGTCCCTCTGAATGTGACTGACAGTTGCATGGCTGGGGCAGACGGAGGGGCCACTGGCAGTACCACTAGGATTTATCCCTACTGCATGCAATTACTTTTTGGGAACCTATTCTCTTTGGATATATACCTTGCTCAGCCTAGACGTAGTAAGAGGGCCTTGGACCTTCCACAAAGCAATGTTCCTTACCCTCACTGAGGATTGGAGGGGGTGGTGTGGGAGGGTATGTGGAGGATATGGGAGGAGGAGAGGGAGTGAGAACTTGGATTAGTATTTTTTTAAAAACATCTAATAAACCGGGCAGTGGTGGCGCACACCTTTAATCCCAGCACTCGGGAGGCAGAGGCAGGCGGATCTCTGAGTTCAAGGCCAGCCTGGTCTACAAGAGCTAGTTCCAGGACAGGCTCTAGAAACTACAGGGAAACCCTGTCTCGAAAAACCAAAAAAAAAAAAAAAAAAAAAAAAAAAAAAAAACAAATCTAATAAAAATAAAAAGTTAAAAATTTGAAATTCACAAGATGTAATCACCTCTGTATATTGAAGAATAATTTGCACTGAGAAAATAATATTTGAATAAAATAGGGTTAAACATTAATTATTGTTTGTGTTCTTTTGAACATACAATGTATATTATCTTGAAAATTTTAATGTCAAAAAACATGAATTGAGATGATTCTCAAATTATAAATATGTTAAAAAATATAAACTATTTGTACAAAGCAACATATAGAACATATAGTAAAATATAGATATGCAAAAAAAGAATTTAGTGCCTTTCATTAACCCACTCTGGAAGTCCATAGGTTCCTCCCTGGTTGAATAATCTCTTCATTTACATTTTATTGCATTGAATAAGATATTACCTAAAATATGCTATGCAGGAAAACTTCACATAGCCTCATGTACAGTGAAAACATATGTATATACATCACGACTAAAATTGGAGATATGGCTCATAATTTACAATAACGATGTTGTTAGTAACTCTTTTATAACCTATCATATTCTATTTGATCGCTTTTGGGAAACATATGAGGAGCTTGAAAATACACTTAGAGAAATGAATGAGACCTTGTGGCTTCTTATAAAAGTTGATTTTATGCTGTGAATGATCTTCCCTGGGGACATGGCCTCCCAAAAATAGTCCAAAGAGCTAAGATTGTCTTCAAATAATTTAGGTGCCTTCGCTTTTCTAAAATCTGAATGAGAAGCTGCCAGCATTCGCTCCTCTAGGCATTATGCCCTTGGTGCCATTCTGAGTATCTTTAAAGATAGTAGAAAACTTTGGGTGGTTTATTTTACTCACTTCATTTTGGTTATTTGTTCTCTGTTTTTCTCATTAGAATTTCTAGAAAAATTAAGTGTTGAATATAACTATTTATACAATCTTTTAAAATTTAGCAGTTAAGGAAAGAATTAATCTAATTTAATGCTTCCTCAGATAAAAAGACCCACAACCAAACAATAAGTGGGGCTCAGGGAATCCTGAGGTATAGGGGTCGGAGAGACTGTCGTCAGAGGGGTCAAGGGAACCACAAGAAAACCCACTGAATCAACTAGCCTGGGCTCATAGGGGCTCACCAATAACCCAGGTGCCTTCTTCACAGGCCTGATCTAGGCCCTCTGTATATGTTACAATTTTACAGAGTATCTGTGCAGAAAATGTAAGCTGCTGGGACAACCAACTTCTACCTAGATATGAATATCAACTGTTAAAAACAAAAGAAACTTGTCAGGATGTTAATGAAACTCTGACAGGAAAGAAAGGGCTTGCAAAAATAGGCTTCAATATATATGGAGGAAGAAAACTAGTTAAAAGCCTGGTAATCTCTCTCTGGAGAAGAGTCTGTGAGATACCTAGGAGAAGGCTGGCACTGTATAAATGACCTACGAAGACTATGAACCCAGGTGACATGGAGCTGCTAAAGGCTTTCTGTCTTTTTCACAGCTCCCTCGCCCACTTCTACCCTTGGGAGCGCCTTTTGTCTTTCATAAACTACATCCTCCATTTCTATCACCACCCATGTGCCTTTGGTCCAATTTGGTTTTTTATTATTTTTTTGTAGATACCACATCACACACTCAGACAGTGTTGGTAACTCAGCTTCACACTGATAGTAGAAGCAAGAATCCAAATTGGAGACAGCAGATTATTAGCACCAGTAGCAGTCACTGTGATTGCAAATGTGTTAGTGAGCACTGAAGGAACAAAAAAAAAAAAAAAAAAAAAAAAAAAAAAAAAAAAAAGTCACCTGAGCAAAGCAGTAGTACTGGAACCGCCAGGGTAGGTCTGTGTAGTCCTGCCTGGGACTCTTGTGTAACGTGAGAGCTGTCAGAGAAATGAAAAAGAATGATCTGGTTGCCTTTTTATTTCTACCCTGTAATCTCTTACTGTTGCTTTCTATTGATTTAACCTAGCAATCATATCTGCTGGCAAAAGAATTTAGAAAATGTAGCCTACAATTTCATTCTTCTGTTTTGTAGAGCATAGTGACAAGGTGGTCTGAAATAGACTTGAAACGGGCTCTCTCTCATTCTCTCTCTCTCTCTCTCTCTCTCTCTGTCTCTCTCTCTCTCTCTGTGTGTATCTCTCTCTGTCTCTCTCTGTCTCTCTCTCGCGCGCACACACACACACACACACACACAAACACAAGCACACTTGTACACTAACAAAGACTTCTTTGGCCCATGGTGTCATAATACATTCTTGGTAAGTTGAGCATTTCTAATTTCATTCTTTTGTATACACATATCCATTTATAACTTGAACTATTTATGCAAGTATATAATTTTCAAAAGCTGTACCTTCTATTAAATAACTTTTCATAATATGAACCAATTTTATGCTTAGACAATGATGTTTTGTACAGAAAACCATTTTTTCAACTTATTTAGGAAATTTAAATAAATTCCTTTATTTTTTTATTTTGAGGTCAGAGAAGTTTACTACAAATTATCACAGCAAAAATAGAGCCCTCTAGACAAAGAGACATTGATGATTAAGAACAAAAAGGATTATTCTAGATTTTAAAAGAACAATTTGCAAACTGAAGCCTTTACAGACTCAGCAGGTCTGAGATCTTGGTATAATGAATCAGAGAATCTGAAAAGACCTTAGTAGATATAATCCAGGTACAGGAGGAGATAATAGGAAGGTGAGGCAGTGTGATTGATTACTTCGTTAGGCTCAAGGGCTGTCTTACTCACTATGGTTATCAAACAAAATCACAATGACAGCTTTTAATAATTACACCCAAGGGATGTAACCTTGGATCACTGGAAAGAAGTATCATTGAACAAGGAGAAGGACCTGAATTCAAGGCTTAAGTATCCACGTAAAAAGTCAGGTGTAGCTGTGTGCACATGGAAACCCAATGCTGCTTGGAAGGGCAGAAGCAAGATAATCTGAGTTTTTCTGTCTATTAACTCAGGTGGAAGTTCAGTGAGGATTCTATCCCAAGAATATGGCAGAGAGTGACAGAGTAGAAAAAGAAGCAATCTAATATATATAAAAAAATCAAGTCTCAATGATATGAATAACAATATGCAAAGGGACTAAAATTCTAATCAAAAGAATATTCACTTGAATTTTTAAAAGCAAAAACCTATGCTGCCATAATAGACGTACTAAAAATCTCTTTTCTGAAGGGAGACAGAGGAGGAGTGCAAGTGGGGGAGAAGAGATGGTGGAGGTGGGAGGAGTAGACGGAGGGTTACTGCAGTTGGGATGTAATATATGAGAGAAGAGTAGTCATGAGTTTGATATGGAACACAAGACTGACAAAAATCAAAGATCTAAACATATAACTTTAAGCAATTAAAAAATAGTGAAGGGAACCCTGATGGCTCTTTGGCTTGGAGAGAGAGGGAGTGGGGGTATGGGTGGAAGAGAGGGGAGGGAAGGGGGAGGAGGAGGGGAGGAGATGGAAATTTTTCATAAAAAAAATAATTAACAGCCGGGCGGTGGTGGCCCACGCCTTTAATCCCAGCACTCGGGAGGCAGAGGCAGGCGGATCTCTGAGTTCGAGGCCAGCCTGGTCTACAAGAGCTAGTTCCAGGACAGGCTCTAGAAACTACAGGGAAACCCTGTCTCGAAAAACCAAAAAAAAAAAAAAAAAAAAAATTAACAAAAATATTAGTGGAGAAAATAGAAGAAAAAAGGTGTCACAAAGAAAACCAATGTAAAAGAAATGGGATAAGTGGTTGAGAAAAACCGATGAGGTGGACAGTCAGAGCTGAATAAGTATAGAAACATAATCTCAGTGTTATAAAACTCTAGAAACACAAAGTCTGAAGTACACCATCTAATTGAGTGGCTGTCTTATGTTAGGGAGGTAGAAACAAGTGAGTGAGGATTCTGCCATTAAAGCAAGTGTTTTGTCTCTGAATTCTCAGAAAGCTTCATGTTCAGACTGACCTGGAATTTCTTTCTTTTTTTTTTTTTTTTCTCATGGTTTATTTTTTTTTATATTTAAAAATTTACATCTCCTTCCCTCCTCCTCCCCCCTCCCTCCCCTCCTCCTCCCCCTTCCCTCCCCTCCTTCTCCCCCTTCCCTCTGCTCCCCTCCACCCATACCTCCCCTCCCTCCCTCTCCAGGCCAAGGAGCCATCAGGGTTCCCCACTCTATGCTAAGACCAAGGTCCTCCCAGCTCCCCCCAGGTCCAGGAAGGTGATCGACCAAGCTGAGAAGGCTCCCACAGAGCCCGTACATGCAGCAAAAATCAGAGCCCAGAGCCATTGTCCTTTGCTTCTCAGTCAGCCCCCGCTGTTGGCCACATTCAGAGAGACGGGTTTGGTCGCATGATCCATCAGTCCCATTCCAACTGGAGTTGGTGATCTCCCATTAGTTCTGTCCCACCGTCTCCATGAGTGAACGCACCCCTCTCGTTCCTGACTTTCTCCCTCATGTTCTCGCTCCTTCTGCTCCTCATCAGGACCTTGGGAGCTCAGTCCAGTGCTCCAATGTGGGGCTCAGTCATCTTCCCCATCTGTCGCCAGCTGGAGGTTCCCTCAAGGTCCTGACTTTCTTTCTCATGTTCTCTCTCCTTCTGCTCCTCATCAGGACCTTGGGAGCTCAGTCCGGTGCTCCAATGTGGGGCTCTGTCATTTTCTTCATCTATCGTCAGGTGGAGGTTCTATGGTGATATGCAAGAAATTCATCAGTATGGCTATAGGAACTGGCCTTTTCAGGCTCCCTCTCCTCAGCTGCCCAAGGAACTAACTGGGGGCGTCTCCCTGGAAACCTGGGAACCCCTCTAGGGTCAAGTCTCTTGACAACCCTCAGGTAGCTCCTTAAATTAAGATATATGCTTCCCTGCTCCCATATCCACCCTTCCTATATCCCAAGCACCCCATTCCTCCGAGCTCCCCCCGTTCTCCCCTTCACACTTTTCTCTCTCCATCTTCCCTTGGTCCAGTCTTGCCCAACCCTCAAGTTCCCAATTTTGCCTGGCGATCGTGTCTACTTCCAATATCCAGGAGGATTACTATATCTTTTTTGGGAGTTCACCTTCTTATTATCTTCTCAAGGATCCCAAATTTATAGGCTCGATGTTCTTTAATTATGGCTAGAAACCGATTATGAGTGAGTACATCCCATGTTCATCTTTTTGGGTCTGGGTTACCTCACTCAGAATAGTGTTTTCTATTTCCATCCATTTGCCTGCAAAATTCAAGATGTCATTGTTTTTTACCGCTGAGTAGTATTCTAGCATGTATATATTCCACAGTTTCTTCATCCATTCTTCCACTGAAGGGTATCTAGGTTGTTTCCAGGATCTGGCTATTACAAATAATGCTGCTATGAACATAGATGAGCATATGCTTTTGTTGTATGATTGGGCATCTCTTGGGTAGATTCCCAATAGTGGAATTGCTGGGTCCTGGGGTAGGTTGATCCCGAATTTCCTGAGAAACCGCCACACTGCTTTCCAAAGTGGTTGCACAAGTTTGCATTCCCACCAGCAATGGATGAGTGTACCCCTTACCCCACAACCTCTCCAGCAAAGGTTATTATTGGTGTTTTGGATTTTAGCCAATCTGACAGGTGTAAGATGATATCTCAAAGTTGTTTTGATTTGCATTTCCCTGATAGCTAGGGAGGTTGAGCATGACCTTAAGTGTCTTTTGGCCATTCGAACTTCTTCTGTTGAGAATTCTCTGTTCAGTTCAGCGCCCCATTTTTTAATTGGGTTAATTGGCATTTTACTGTCTAGTCTCTTGAGTTCCTTATATATTTTAGAGATCAGACCTTTGTCAGTTGCAGGGTTGGTGAAGATATTTTCCCAGTCAGTAGGCTGCCTTTGTGTCTTAGTGACAATGTCCTTTGCTTTACAGAAGCTGCTCAACTTCAGGAGGTCCCATTTATTCAATGTTGCCCTTAAAGTCTGTGCAGCTGGGGTTATGCATAGGAAACGGTTCCCTGTGCCCATTTGTTGTAGAGTATTTCCCACTTTCTCCTCTATCAAGCTCAATGTGTTCAAATTAATATTGAGCTCTTTAATCCATTTGGACTTGAGTTTTGTGCATGGTGATAGATATGGATCTACTTTCATTCTTCTACAGGTTGACATCCAGTTATGCCAGCACCATTTGTTGAAGATGCCCTCTTTCTTCCATTGTGTACTTTTGGCTCCTTTATCAAAAATCAGGTGTTCATAGGTTTGTGGTTTAAGATCCGGGTCTTCTATACGATTCCATTGGTCAACTTCTCTGTTTTTATGCCAATACCAAGCTGTTTTCAATACTGTAGCTTTGTAATAGAGTTTGAAGTCAGGGATGGTAATGCCTCCAGAAGAACCTTTATTGTATAAGATTTTTTTGGCTATCCTGGGTTTCTTGTTTTTCCATATAAAGTTGATTATTGTCCTCTCAATCTCTGTGAAGAATTTTAATGGGACCTTGATTGGGATTGCATTGAATCTATAGATTGCTTTTGGTAGAATTGCCATTTTTACTATGTTGATCCTCCCAATCCACGAGCAGGGGAGATCCTTCCATTTTCTGGTATCCTCTTCAATTTCTTTCTTCAAAGACTTAAAGTTCTTGTCAAATAGATCCTTCACTTCCTTGGTTAGAGATACTCCCAGATATCTTATGCTATTTGTGGCTATTGAAAACTGTTATCAGAAACCTCCCTACCAAAAAGAGCCCAGGACCAGATGGTTTCAATGCGGAGTTCTACCAGAACTTCCAAGAAGACCTAATTCCTATACTCCTTAAGGTATTTCATAATATAGAAACACAAGAGTCACTGCCAAATTCCTTCTATGAAGCTACAGTTACCCTGATACCTAAACCACACAAAGACTCAACCAAGAAAGAGAATTACAGGCCAATCTCACTCATGAACATTGACGCAAAAATTCTCAATAAAATACTGGCAAACCGAATCCAAGAACACATTAGAAAAATTATCCATTACGATCAAGTAGGCTTCATCCCAGAGATGCAGGGCTGGTTCAACATACGAAAATCTATCAATGTAACCCATCATATAAATAAACTGAAGGAAAAAAACCATATGGTCGTCTCATTAGATGCTGAAAAAGCATTTGACAAAATTCAGCACCCTTTTATGATAAAGGTCTTGGAGAGATTAGGGATACAAGGGTCATTCCTAAATATAATAAAAGCTATTTACAGCAAGCCAACAGCTAACATCAAATTAAACGGAGAGAAACTCAAGGCTATCCCACTAAATTCAGGAACACGACAAGGCTGTCCACTCTCTCCTTATCTCTTCAATATAGTGCTTGAAGTTCTAGCAATAGCAATAAGACAACATAAGGGAATCAAGGGGATTCAATTTGGAAAGGAAGAAGTTAAACTTTCATTATTTGCAGATGATATGATAGTATACATAAGCGACCCCAAAAACTCCACGAAAGAACTCCTGCAGCTGATAAACTCCTTCAGTAACGTGGCAGGTTACAAGATCAACTCCAAAAAATCAGTCGCCCTTTTATACACAAAGGATAAGGAAGCAGAGAGGGAAATCAGAGAAGTATCACCTTTCACAATAGCCTGGAATTTCTTAATGTCCTGTTGTTGCTCTCTTGAAATTCTTACTCATGTTTAATAGTACCTAATAGAATAGTATTTGAAAAAGACACACTTCGTTTCCCTGATTTCTTAAAATTATGGGTTTGAATCTCAAAGTTTATTGTTCAATGATTTCAAGGCTACATCTGCTTACTAAGTATCAAATTATGCTCCTTGTTAAAAGTGGCTTGAAGGCAGGAAAGATGGATCACTGCTTAAGAGTGAATGACCTAGGATCAGTTTCCAGTACCACATAGCAGCTCACAACTGCCTTTAACTACAGCTTCAGTGGACACATTTTCTGCCCTTCCAGGGCAGTGCACTCACATGGTGTGAGTACATAAATCCAAACTGAACACTAATACATATACAGTTAACAAATCAATAACTTTTTACTGTTTTTATTGCACTATACACCTTTCTTCACTTCCCTCCCTTCTTTCCCTCTCCCCTTCTCCCCTCCTCTGTGACTCCCATGCTCCCAATTTACTCAGGAGAGCTTGTCTTTTTCACCTTCTTATGTAGATTCATGTATGTCTCTCTTAGGGTCCTCTTTATTGTCTAGTTTCTCTGGGGTTGTGGCCTGTAGGATGGTTTTTCTTTGCTATGTTTAAAAGCCACTTGTGAGTTAATACATATTATATTTGTTTTTCTTGATCTGGGTTATCTCACTCTATATGTTTTTTTCTAGATTCATCCATTTGCTTGCAAATTTCAAGATGTCATTATTTTTTACTGCTGTGTAATGTTCCATTGTTTAAATGTACCACATTTTCTTTATTCATTCTTTGTTTCTGGGACATCTAGGCTGTTTCCAGGTTCTGGCTATTACAAATAATGCTTCTATGTTCATAGAAGTACATGTACTTGTGGTATGATTGAACATTGGGTGTATACCAAAAAGACACTCAATCAGAAATCAACATTTTTTAATAGTGGCTTTATCATTTAAGTTGCATATAAATGAACCTTTAAAATCAAAAAGAAATATAAGGATCAAAACAAAAAAGGGAAAAGGAAAAATAAAGATAAAGAAAATAAGTTCAATGTGTAACTTTGCAAACTTATTTGACCCACTTGCATTTTTCATGAACTGAACATTAAAGGAAACAGAAATTTTGTGTATCCTCCTATAAACCTTATCACATTTGTGTAATTCTGGGTTTTTTTTTTTTTTTTTTTTGCTTATATTGATGTCAGTTTTCAACATCAGACTAACACTATTATAGAAAAGAGGAAACATCACAGAAGGTCAGGGTATGTTCTGATTTCCACTTGTCAAAAGTTCACAGATTCCCAGTTACATATTTCAGAAGATACGGGTAATTCTACCTGAACAAATTTAATGAGATATAGCCTCTGAGTGATCATATATTTCGCAAACATAACTACCACCATCTCTCTGCCCTCATCTAAGCCTCCTTCTTTGCCTTCCCTTTCTGTGCTCCCCAGAATTTACCCAACCATTATTTTTGTCTTTATTGTTCTCCCACTGCAATGTTTGTACTTTCCTTTCTACCTGCCACAAACCAGCAATGCATTCTCAATTCAAATGATCTTATTTTGTAAAATAGTCCAGATGTCCCTCCATGCAAAATTAATTGCTGTCTCTATTTTGTTATGATTTCACTTACTGACTCCTAATAAGACTTCAATCCCCTTAATCATAGTTAGCTAGACACTTGTTTGATTCCTCTGACAGAAATAGTTAAGTTGGAGATTTTATGCTTGGTTATCATCATTTATTGGGCTTCTTTTTTGTTTGTGGGGGTTTTATTTCACAATACCTAGTCCTTTATATTTATTAAACATGTAATTATTAAAGCAAGTTAAAATTGGCTATGGAAAATTTTTAAAAGGAAAAAGCATAGTTTAGAAATTAGTATTTCCATTATCTAAAACACTATTTAAATTATTTATTTCCATTATATGATTATATGAAATGGCAACACCTTTGTCTTGACAGGCTATTAAAATATTATTCTATAGACAATCTCTTTAGCCCTTAATTTCTACTAAGCAAATTTGTTATGCACCCCAATACCTCTATTTTGGCATTCATCTAAGTACTTTTCCTCCTGTGTACAAATGGATAACCCTCTGTTTTACCCCCAAGGCATATTCAAACTTGAAAAGGACTGCAGTAATCCAAAAAAAGAGAAGTATACACTGTTCATTCCAGCAAACCATGACTATCAAAGAGAATGCCAAAGGGTGTTATTCATTAAAAAATGAATTAACAACGCTTTCTACAATTTTGCTGCAGATTTTTCTTTTACAAAAGACTAGAAGAATGCATGGTGCTGTGGATTCAAAAGCAAAAAACTACATTCTGGCAACTATTCAAATGCAAATTTGGCTATGCTGAGTGTTCAGGTGACAGCCTGGGTGTTTATATATTGTCTATCATTGTAATGGTGAAGCACTCAGACAATCTAATTAGGTTATTAAAATTACCTGTTTGAGAGACTGGATCCCTTGAAAAGCTTCTATATAAAGCTGCCTTTGAAAGGCAGAGAAAGATGTACCAGTATCTTTTATGTAAATGGAAAGCTTATGAAAATAAACACAAAATAAACCAAAACAAATTGAAATAGAAAAACAAATAGATTAAAAACCAAAAACCAAAGGGTCTCCATTAACCCAAAAATTTTTAACAATTTTTATATAACTGTTAATATAGAATTAAAAGTATTTTTCTGAACTAGCATGCAGTATTACATTTCAAATGTATGGCTCTTCACCACAATATGAGGATGTGGGAAAGCTTTTGCACTGTCAGTGGGCAAGTCTGTCATGGGTCTCATCCCTATGTCCATACCTTTATCTTTTAGCAGTTCATGAGTTGGCACTACCTATAATTCCCCTTTACAAACATCTTGTGATCTGTGAACTGTGTCCACAGGAAGAACCAGTGCCATCTCGTCATGGATGGGTGTCAGAGAGTAAATTCAGTGCAGTCATAGAACACTGGTGATTGATCACAGATACTTCTAATAACCTGGATTCTCGGTTAAATGAACTTCAAATGTATTTTGTTTCTGATAAAACTATTTCAAACAATTCTTCAGGTTTTTGTAGGTCAGTTCTTAGAAAATTTCATATACTGTAATCGATCACATTCATCCTCCAACTTGTCCCTCATCCACCATCACCTCCCTAACCAATCAGCAATGAGTTTTAGGTTGTTTTCCCCTTTTGTTTTATTTTTCCTCAATCAGGTTCAGTTTGTATTACAAACCTACTCTTTTTATTTATTTAAAATCTTTTTCATTTTATATACCAACCTCATTTCCCCCTCCCTCCCCTTTTCCAGCACCTTACCTCCTCCCCCAATCCCACTTCCCATCCACTCCTCCGAGGAGGAAAGGCCTCATTGGGCAGTCAACAAAGTCTGGCACATCAAGTTAAGGCAGAATGAAGCTCCACTCCCCACATTTAAAGGCTAAACAAGGCATTCCACCACAGAGAATGGCCTCCAAAAAGCCAGTTTATTCACCTATAGTTAAATTATGTTCTGACTGCCAGGTATCCTCCAATCAGATCAGAGGGCCTAGTTCGGTTCCATGCAGGTTTCCCCAGTTGAGCTTCCCCCATGGTGTGGGACCATGGTCTGTATTCTGTCAATTATATTTTGAATAAACGCTGATTGGCCAATAGCCGAACAGGAAGTATAGACAGGACAATCAGACAGGAAGTAGAGGTGGGTCAATGAGAACAAGAGAATTCTAGGAAGAGGACAAAGCCACAGAAGAAGCAAGATGTGACCTGCCCACTGAAAAAGATACTGAGCCACATGGCTAACACAGATAAGAATAATGGCTAATAATGGGCTAATATAAGTTTTAAGAGTTAAGAAGAAGCCTTATTAATAAGTTAATAATGGGCCAATCAGTTTATGATTAATATAGACCGCTGTGTGACTTCTTTGGGATTTAATGACTGAGGGAACGGGGCAGGACAGAAATTCAGACAACAAATATATACTGTAAAGTATATGTTGTGTAAATGTAGCACATTTTTATTATCTATTCATCAGTTGATGAACATTGAGGCTGTTTCCATTTCCTAGCTCTTGTGAGCAGAGCAGCAATGAAAATGGAAGGGCAAACAGCTCTGTGAAAATACAGCATCTTTTAGGTATGTTCCCAAGAGAGCTGTGGTTGAACCATATAGGAGATTTATTTCTAGCTTCTGAGGAAACATGACACTGAGATCCATAGCAGTTATCTAGTTTACACCCTCCGGCAGTGAATAGTTAGCCAATAAGAAGCTAGAGCTAATGGGCCAAGCGGTGTTTTAGTCAATATAGTTTCTGTGTGGTTATTTTGGTTCTTGGCAGCCAGGACAAACAAGCAGCCTACTCCTACAGATATGCAACATAGCAAAAGTAACTTAAAATTTGTGTCACTGTACAAAAATCCATACCAATGTAAATTATTTAAAACTGATATTTGCTTTTTTAGTTTGCAAACAGATTTAATAATCTACCCCTTACCTATCATATCTAGCCCCTCTGTTCATCCCCTTGCCCTATAACAACTTATACCAAACCCCCTTTAAGATGACAATTATGCATAATCTTGAGAAAGACCAAAACACCTCTACCCCACCTATTGGGAAAGTGTGCATTGTGTTCTTAGAATTACTTCGTACTGTATGGAGGTATGTGTGATGGAATCATTATGGGACCCTATAAAAAATGAAACAATGATTCAGTCTCAGGAGAACTAGCAGGATTATTTGCTATACTGTTCAATACAACTCCACCCTTTGAGCCAAACCATTCCTCACAAATGGCTAATAGAGCAATTGACAGAATTCAAGTAGCAATAGTTGAATGACTTGAATTAGCAGGAAGTGTGTAGAATTGTTATGAAAGCCTCAATCTATTCTGGTCCCCATCTGGCCCAGGCGTCTCACTGTGAGAAGCTTACAAATATGTCTCATGCGGTAGTCAAATTAAAGTACTTTGGGATTTTCCAAATAATATATGTAGGCACTTTATGATAACATATGCTCTTTTTATTGACATTTTTGTATTTATAACATTATCTTTATATTGGACACTTCTAGAAAGTTTTATTCTTCAAGGTATGTTGAAATTGAATGTTATTGATGTAAATTTTTAGATTAAAAAATACTTGTTTATGTCTAGGTAAAAAAACTGCTTGGTGTAAATATGGCCATTAGTGACACTGGAAGGGAAGATTATAAGAATTTGCATTGTTTAGAATCTCCTCATGTGACTCTAAGTTTTATTCCAGAAATACAGAGATCTTTGAATTGTTGAAGGATATAACATCACTGTACTCAGTGTTTTTATTATTTTTTTTATTAAATTATATATTTTTTACAAATTTTCACCTCCTCCCTTCCTCCCAATTCCCTTTCCCTCCCCCCATTTCCCCTCCCCCTCCTTCTCCAGTCCAAGGAGCAGTCAGGGTTCCCTGCCCTGTGGGTAGTCCAAGGTCCTCCTCCCTCCATCCAGGTCTAGGAAGGTGAGCATCCAAACAGACTAGGTTCCCACAAAGCCAGTACATGCAGTAGAATTGAAACCCAGTGCCATTTTCCTTGGCTTCTCAGTCAGCCCTCCTTGTCAGCCACGTTCAGAGAGTCCGGTTTGTTCACATGCTCCATCAGTCCCAGTCCAGTTGGCCTAGGTGAGCTCCCATTAGATCAGTCCCACTGTCTCAGTGGGTGGATGCACCCCTCACCGTCCTAACTTCCTTGGTCATGTTCTTTCTCCTTCTGCTCCTCATTTGGACCTTGGGAGCTCAGTCCAGTGCTCCAGTGTGGGTCTCTGTCTCTATCTCCATCCATCGCCCAATGAAGGTTCTATGGTGATATGCAAGATAATCATCAGTATGGCTATAGTATAGGGCGAGTTCAGGTGCCCTCTCCTCAGCTGCTCAAGGAGCAAGCTGGGGACATCTCCTTGGATACCTGGGAACCCCTCTAGAGTCCAGTCTCTTGCCAACCCTCAAATGGCTCCCTTAATTAAGATATATACTTCCCTGCTCCCATATCCACTCTTTCTCCATCGCAACTGTCCCATTCCCCCAAGCTCTCCCCATCATCCCTTCTCACTTCTCTCTCCCCCTCTCCCCTTAACCCCATCCTACCCCCACCCCCAAGCTCTCAATTTTGCACAATGTTTTTAATATTCTAAAATTTGTATACTACAAACCTACTCCTTTGAAAAAAAAAGATTTTTTTTCAATTTTTTTTTATCCCTGACAATATTAAGAACCTTGGGGAATGTAGATGATAACAGTATTAGATTACTGAAACATTCTCTTTTACCTATTTCCCCATGTTTTTATCTGGGGCTAGAGTATTGCTTTTCAATTTTAAATTTCTGAACTTTTTTTTACTTCAGAAGCTAACACAGTTATTATTCACTCATAATACAAGAGATAAAAACTCAATATATCTTAACTCCTTTTTAGGAGGATCAACACTAACTATATCTGTGAGATTATATCTCCTTTTCATATTATGAATACAAATAAATTATATTCTTTCATTGAAGAGCAATTTTCATTTTTAAATTCTGAAAATATTTTCTATCAGAAACCAATAAAAGATGTGTCTTTTCAACTTTCAGTATGACATATTTGTGGTGTTTAACCATTTATTTATCTTCTTTATTAACTAATAGGGTTTTTGTGGTTGTTTGAGTATGAATAGTTCCCATAGACTCATGTGTTTGGATGCTTAAGCCATATTAAGAGAAGTGACTTAATTGGAGAAAGTACATTACTGTGAGGGTAGGCTTTGAAGTCTTATATGCTCAAGTACACAGTCTCTTTTGGCTCCGCATGGATCAAGCTGTAGAACTCTCGGCTTCTTCTTTAGCACTTTGCCTCCTGACATGAAAATAATGGAATAAACTACCACAACTATAAGTCAACCCCAATTAAATATTTTTCTTTATAAAAGTTGCTATGGTAATGTTATCTCCTCATAGCAACAAAACCCTAAAACAGTTTGTAATAGTAGCTACTTTGAAAGATTTTCAATGAACACCTTTTTTAAATGAACATTTTAATGTTTCTTAATATATATGTGTGTAGATAGATAGATAGATAGATAGATAGATAGATAGATAGATATGGATCTATATCCTTGAAAAAACTTCTGATACACAGTCAAGTCTAACATTATATATTTTTTCTATTTAAATAAGGAGAAAATGATAACTATGCTATCAACTGTACTGGCAAATGATGTTGGTCATCTGAGCTTCTGAAATAATATATCAGAAAAAGGACACAAACATTTTAAAGGTTGCACTCATTCATCTTCGGTGGTAATGGTTGTCTCAGCCTGGATTCTACTGATAAAACATATTAGCACTAACTGGGTAAATTATAAAAATAAATAAATTGTTGGTTCTTCACAGTGATGCACCCAAGAAACCCATGATTGAAGATTTGTATTAACTGGGGCCTAATTTGCTGTTCCAGTACATGAATGGTAGGAGACAGTGTACAAATTGGTGCACCAATGTGGTTGGCTAACTCCACATAAAACCTGAGAGGCTTGAAAAATAATTCTAGGCATAAAAAAACAGAGTTTAGCACAGTTTCTTGGTAGCCACAATTTTTTTTTCCTAGATTGGCCCATGGTGAGCAGGGGTGCCATGATGCTTTTAGAGAGGTGCAGTAAAACTGTGTGGTTGTATTAGAATAAAAATGGCACCTTCCTGGTTCACCAGCACAAATGGCTCTGACTCTTTTGGGAGGTTCAACTATGGAGCACTTGAATGGGGTTTATACATCCAGGTATTTTTATGCCTGCTTGTAGTCAGGAGGAAAGTAGCTGAGACCATGCCTGTTGCACAATGACCCCTGCGGGGCAGGCAATGAAATTAATTCTGCTAAAACTGCACAGGCAGGAGAGCATGGTGGATTCCTGCCACCATACACAGAGATATTTCCAGCCTGCACAGTGTTCTGCATGGCATATTTAGCTATTACTCAGATAAAAAGGGTTCATGTGCTGCATGCTCCTTCTCAGAGTTAAATTGGTGAGTGTGGCTCGTACCTGGCAGTCCTATGGCTGGTAGTGTTAGAGCCCGTGGGCCCCAACATATATAACTATTTTCCCTAACTGGACTGGTACGGAGCCACAAGGAATAATCAGACACAGCATACACGGTCATCACAGAAAGGCATCTAAGGGTTCTTCTTTCTTGATAATCTCTCCGCGTTTATTATCCAAACAGGTTTTTTTTTTTTTTTTTTTTTTTTTTTTTTTTTTTTTTTTTTTTTTTTTGGTTTTTCGAGACAGGGTTTCAGAAATATCCAAACAGCTTTTATACCAACACATAAACTGAGCGGGAAAATACACCAGACCTGTCTCCTAGGTAACTAGGTGAACGGCGTTTTGTCACATCCACATCTGTCTGTCTGCTGTGTATGCTAGCTGTCACGTAGGCTTGAATCAGCATCTCTATAAGGCATCCTCCAAATTACAAAGAAAGGAGCAACAACATCCTGACCCTTTGTTAGGCAGAGACAGCCTGTCTGCAGGGCTACGTGACCACCTCAGATGGGGCCTATGGCTTTAGCACCTAGCTGCCATACCATATAGAAATATGGGCCTACATGGTAGTAATGGTACTTTACCATTTTGAAAGGAGAGAGGCTTAGCCTCCACCTGGGGCACCTGCAACCAAGCTTCTTAACATTCTAAAAGCTCTCCAGGAGAGAAAAAGATTACAGACACACAATAGGACAGATTCAGACATAAAAGACCTCTAAATAAAACACAGTGTGTTTACAAAAAATGTATGTAGGTAAAGGAGAGAGAAGAAAAAGTGTAAAAATGCATTAAATATAATATAAAAGAGTACGGGACGCCATAGATTAAATGAATAAAAATAAAATAAATATTAAGCTTGTAGAAAAAGTACTAGGGTAAGAAAAATAAGGTACAGAAATATGAAATATATACAGATACTCTGGTTTATATATATATTACTGTGGTTTTTTTTAATTTTTTGACTGTTAAAGAGCTACATAATGAAAGACATTTCATTGAATGGACTGCTAAGTTAAACCAACATAAAGGTATTCTGACTGCAGAATTTAAGCCTAAGGATATGATGCTTTGGAAAAGAGGTGTTGCTTTTGTTTCCACAGAAGATGAGAACCTGTGGATTAATTCCAGACTAATGTGGTTTGATGGACCAAGATCCCCTAAAAGGTTTGCCATGAATATCCCCAAAAATTACATTACCCAACCAAAATCAGGAAGCAGTTTAGAGAGAACTATGCTCAAGTTCTCTAAATTTTTTATAAATGTTTGTGAAAGGAGGTATACTATAGAGATTTGCATTGGTATGAATCTTGGTTTATTGATACAAATTTAAGGTCAATTTCATTATATTGTATATATGTATTTATGATCTTGATTAAGGTATTGGGTTTGTTTAGCTCATTTAAATATGTAATGTATAATTAAGAAATATAGGTTAATAGATCTATAATATATAATATCTATAATAGTCAAACTTATACTCATGTTGTTAGGTTATATAGATGTACAGATATGTATTTCAGATGGATAGGCATTACTCAAACCTTTCAAAGACTACAGAATATAGCATTTAAAATGTTTTAAGAACTTAGGATTTTCAAGACAATGAAACACATCTGCTCCTGCCAGCACCAATCTATTTCAAGAGGATGAAGGACATTGAAGATGTTACTTACAGAGTTTGCTGGCCATTTGAGTGGGAAAATGCTCTTGCCTGGACTGCTTGAGGTTATGTTTTATGAACTGGACATGTAGGACCCACAGAAAAATGACTGAAGTTGCCTAAAGGAGGTGAGGCAGTCTTTCTGGGTTTCTGCTTTATGAAAGAGTCTACCAGACATTTTGAATATATATATATATATATATATATATATATATATATATATATATCACTGACAAACTGTCACTATAGGTAGAACTGTTCTTGAAATTTCCTGCTTTGTGGAAAAGCCTGCCAAATACTTTGGGCCTGGAGGTTGAAGATATATGCCCCAACTTTACAGAAGAACTTTGGGTGACTATCCAGGCAGCAAGATGTTTCTTTCAATTCTAGAATTTTGGATATTACCTACATGCACTTCCTGTTTACTTTGGTAATATTATATCCTTCTGCAGTCTTTGATAGAGTTGAAGAATAGATAGTTAGAATTATAGTTTTACTTAGTTATGATAAAAGGTAAAGTAGATATAAATGTTGTAACTGTAATTCTTGCTTGATACCTGTTCTTTTGTATGTAATTTTACTATGTTAAAGTTAAAACCTTCCTTCTTACTTAAACAAAAAAGGGAAAATGGTGGTAGGAGTTCCTTCTGTATATGTGTTGCTTTATTGGTTAATGAAAGCGAATCTGCTTTGGCCTGTGATATGGTAAAATAGAGCTAGGTGGAAAAAATAACTGAATGCTGGGAGAACAAAAGAGGAGTCAAGGAGACGCCATGTAGTCGCTGGCTGGAACAGACAAGCTGGAAACTTGCAGGTAAGCCACAGCCATGTGGCGATACACAGATTAATAGAAATGGGTTAAATTAAGATATAAGTGCTAGCCATTAAGAAGCTAGAGCTAATAGACTAAGCAGTGATTTAATTAATACAGTTTCTGTGTGGTTATTTCGAGTCTGGCAGCTGGGAATGACCAAACAGGCTCCTACAAACAAGACAGGGTCTGGGGTTGCAAGAGAGAAGTTAGGAAGGCATTGAAGGAAAGCAGACTCATTCTACACTACTCCACTTACAAAGCCCTCAAATTCTAACTAGCTCTTGTAAGAACTTATCTCCCAACACTGTCATTTGAAGAATGAATCTATAGATCATAAACTTGGAAGACAAATATAAGTCATAGAAATTATTATTTACTGGCGGTAGTGGTGCATGCCTTTACCCAGCACTCGGAGGCAGAGGCAGGCGGATCTCTGTGAGTCCTAGACCAGCCTGGTGTACAAGAGCTAGTTCCAGGACAGGCTCCAAAGCTACAGAGATACTGTGTCTTGAAAAAAAAAAAAGAACTTATTATTTAGAAGTATTGAAATGCCTATATCATAATACCCTGGATCATAAGATAATTATACAGACAGTGTAGAGTCTCTGGTTGCTAACAACTGCAATTTTACTATAAAATGAAGATATATAATTTGACTTCTTATAATATATACATAATAACATAAATATCATAGGATATTTATAATTATCACATATTTATCTATGTGCAATATCAAAATGTATATCAAAATATAAATATCATAAGATTTTCATCATGAATCATTATATTTTAATGTACAGATATTAGTTTTATCATTGTTATCTTCTATAAAACCTAAGAATCATCATCAATAAGACTTGGATAACACAAAAAATATAGAATATTATTTTGTGGGAAAGCTCACATTTGAAAGAAAAATGGTTATTTTGACTTTTCATTCCTTTTTTTATTTAAAAATCCCATGTGGACAAATTCACAAGACAGAAACCATGTTCTGAGGTCTCTTTTCTAATGCTCAAGTTTCCTATGAGAGATCACTGACAAATACTTGTAGAGTAATAGAGTCATTGTAAAAGCAAGTCCCAGATCGGTTGTATGTCCATTTAAGGCCAACTGAAGCCTTTGGGAGCTGGAGATGCATATTCATTTCTTTCTTAAACTCCAGTTATTTCTATCAAACTAAAAATTGTAATATTTTCTTTACAGAATAATGTCAAACACTATTGAATTGTACTGAAAAAGGAATATTAACGTAACTAATAGATTTTTTTATTAGGGAATAGAAACTATGAATTTTAGCAATTAAAAAGATGCATGCTTTAAAACTTATTAGAATTTTGCGTATGTTTGCCTGCCTGGCACATGATGTAATAGCAGTGGAATAAAATCTCAATATGTATAGGAGCTTTGAAATTCTTTCAATCTATGAGTCCTTGCCTTGTTCTCTCTCAAAACAGTGTTGCACATGTCCCTAGAATGTAAAGGGTCAAGCCTTCCTTTCAAGAACAAGAGGTCAGTACCATTGACATCACTGGAAATTGCCTGTGTCTGTTAAGCCTGCATTGCTCAGAGTTTTGTCTTCTGAATAATTCCAAGAACAGAGAAGAGTTTGATGTGAACAAGAGGGTAAATGCTTGTGCCATAATTCTCAGTTGCTGTCACAGAAATTGGAGATGGAACTCATTGCAATCAGGGGTGATTTCTGTGAAGGAATAATAAAGAGAAAAGCTGTCACTGAAAGTGGTTCTGAATAAAGGAGGAATCCAAAAGAAAGGAAGAATTATTGTTTTGAAATCTGACATCTTTTTTCCCTCTCTTGAAATTTCAGTTTATATTGACTGACTCTGTAGTTTACTTTGTTCCATGTAGGCAGCATAATGAAACCTGTAATGTCAAGGACTGAGGGGAGGCACACATGAGACTGTCATATCATCATCACCATCAATTATGGTATTGAAAGCCTATCGAGTGTTTGACAGAGGTATGAATAACGAATTCTCTTCTCTCTGCTTAACTTGAAGTAAATTTTTTTTTCTATCTCAAAGGGACAAAAACTTTGCTTTGCTGTGGAACTCTGTCTCATTGGGTAATACCATATATTCAAGAGAGTTCAAACATATCCCTTTCTTCTGGTTGACTCTTTTTTGATATGTGTTATTCAGTTTGATAATTTAATTTGCATATAAGATTGTGACTCAAAGGAAATCTTAAACAACTTTTCTTTCTTACAGATCTTTATTCTTTAGGTCAAATGGATATGAAGAAAATAATTGTTATGTAATTATAATTAAATAAAGGTCAAAGATCATTTATCAATTTGTATTTTGGTGAACAGAATGTATTCATATGTTCTGGAGATAATAACATGCACAAGTTAGGAAGAAACAAAAAATTAGTATTTCTTTATATAACAATAAATATTTGTAAATAATTTACTTTAACATTTAGAAATAAAATGTAGATTACTAGCAAGTAAAAATGCTTAGCATATATGAATATAACACACACACACACACACATATATATATATGCAACAACAATTAAATAAAAGAAACCATGAATTTTTAAGAGAGCAAGGAAGCATATGCAAAAGGGTTTTGAGGGAGGAAATAGAAGGCAAAAATGATATATCAGTCGCACAAATGCTTAGCCAAGCATTTGACTCCTTGATTCAACCAAGATCAGTAAAATGATATTTCAGCTATTTAGTAAAAAGTATCTGTAATCCTTCAATCGTATATTACTAAATCATGTTTCAAATATTGGTTATTTTTTAAAATGTATTTTAAAATACATTTCAAATAACCACAGTGTGTATTGAGTACATACAAATTAACAGAGGGTAGCAGAATCCAGACAAATGCCTAATGAATATTTAAAAAGGTTTTTATATGAAATATAAAGTAGGAGACAAATGCCAAAGTTGTATTTGAGCAAGCATAAAATTATCAACATACTAAAAATTGGTTAGCTATGGACACAAGAAAACATAGATGAGAACGTAATGTACACAAGTTAATTGGGGGATGAAGCATCCAGAAAGACTTACTGGGAATTCTTCCTTTGCTCATAAGAAGGAACATACTTATTCGGAGACTCTTCCTGCACAGCAGAAATAATACAACTTTACATCTGTGAACAAAGAGCCACCGAAACAAGCTGAGGGATGCTTTCAAGGGATATCCAAGTATCCTGCAATCTAAAATCCTTTGAGGAAAGAAAACTTGAGCACAGGATGACCTGCAGCAGGTCAGAAGAAAATCATGACAGAAACAACTGATGACTGCTCAAAGGGCCAAGGCTCTGTCCTCAATTTTACATTTCAATAATTACTAGAAAGTGAGACTAAATAATTTGGGAGTATGCGTGCATGTCGCGCACACAAATACATACACACACACACACACACAAGACTTGGTCTGAGAGCTGGAGTCTGGTGATGTCTCATTTTGATGACGTCAGCCAGCACAATCGATAATCACTGATTCAGCAAAAAAATTGATGTTATGCCAATTTTTCAAACTTAACTGAAAAAAATCTTGCGTTGGAGAGTGACAGAAAACTACACTCTGTCCAAGGGTAAGAGGAAGATGACTGATAAGAAGTAGAATCTTTAATACGGAAAAGGAATAATTCTCAGCAAAAAATATCTTTCAAAAAAATGAAAATGACATAATGATTTTGAAAGAAAATGTAAGAGAATCCATGCTAAACTTCTTCAGTGGGGGGATATGTTAGCAGGTAAACACCTGAGTGTGTAGAAAGAAAGAGTATAGAAATGGGTAAAATGAAGATGGTATTTTGAAATATTCCATTTGATCTAAAAACTAATGTGTACAAGAACTATTAAGATGCACTGTGGTATTTATAGCTTGCAGAAAAGGAGACTATATATGATAGTAAGGTTGGAAAAGATGTGGGGGATGGAGAAATTGTAACAATGGAATAATAAGTTTCTACATCATATCTAAAGTTATATGAGACAATACTATTATAGGAAGTGATTAATGTTTACAGTTTAAATCCTGAGGAATTTTTCAGGTTTATATAAGGGCTTTAAGACAGTAAAGTTAGCTTATGAAAAAAAGGCTTTTCAAATTAATGTAGCCTATGCTAAGAACTGATGTTTGATGATAAAAGTTTTTTCAAATACATACTTCTTCAATATTGTTTTGACCTGGCTTTTCAATCTGTGTATCTATGTGAGTTTTGAAGTAAATTTAATTTTTAGTTTCATTATTCCTCTAGTTTGTTTTCTGTTGCTGTGAAAACAATACAAAACAAAATAAAAATATAAGGATTTACTTTATCTTATATATTCATCATCCGTGGATGCCAAGGCAGGAACTCAGTGCAGGAGTTTGTAGGGAAAATCATGGAAGAAAACTTATTCTTGAGCTGGCCTGGCTATTTATCATACCTACCTAATTCACAACATGGCTCCTGTTACAACTTGAGGGTCTTATGGATAACCAGGGTCTGGTCAGTCATCTGAGATAATGTCAGTGTCCAAGGACCATGCTGTTGCCTAGGCCATACTGATCTGGGTGGGCAGTGGTATCACCTCACGCCATGGAGACGTTTGTGCTTGGGCTGCTACCAAGGGTCATGTCTAGTTCTGTGGTCCTGATGCAACTGAGTTCTATAATGATGCCCGTGGTCCTTGTAGGTACAGGGAATCTTTGGAACCATGCTATGATGTGATAGCCCAACCCTTCACTGGCCCTGGGACAACTGGCCTTGTGCTTAGCTGGATACTGCAGCAGGAGAATTGTTCTACTTCCTGAGGGGAGAGCTGGCCCCTGAACTTGGGAAAGATGGCCCCACCCCTCACCACAAGTATGAACCACACGTGGACAGTACATTAGAGCTGACCAGGGATACAGGTGAGCCAGCGCAGATGACATCAGAGCAACAGAGCTGTCCCTACCCTGTCTACGATGTGATGGCATGGGTAAGGGAAAGTTGTCTTCTGCCCTTTGCCCCTTGTTACATGTGGCAGGTAGAAGAGTTGCCCTCAGGATCATGACAGTGAGAGAGCTAGCCTTGCCTCTCACCAACTGAAGCACACAGAAAAGCAGGTACTGCACCCCACCTGGAGAGTACACTAGAACTACCCCGTTGTTGGGGGTTGGGGGTAGCAAGTGAGCCATTATTAAGGGCATGAAAGTAAGAGAGCCGAATGCCACCCCTACCCAACTGTCCCGCTATAGCAATCTGTAGAGAGGGCCCTTACTTTACCTGGGCAAAGAGTAGAGCCGGTCCTGCTGATGAGTGCAGGTGACTCCAATCCTAGGATCTGAGAGCAGAACCGGCCCCACTCCTTGAGGTAGCCTGCATTGGGTGAGCTAGTTGAGGCAATGCTGGAGAGAACTCTTGGGTAGTGAAAACGAGAGAAATCTGGTGGGTTGATCAACCCAGCTACCACCCAGACCGAGATCCAGGGCTTTTTATTGGCCCACCCCAGCATCTACCCATCTATGAACTGTTGAAGCATGTGAAGGAGATAAACCATCGCCCTAAACAGCAAAACCTCCATGACACAGGACAGCAAATGATATCCAAGAGCAGACCCAGTGAGAGTCATTAATCGATGGTAGAGCAGAAGCAAGAGGACTCAGGCCAGACAGGTGACTCCTGGCAATGAACACTTACAAGTAAAGATGAATAGACTGAAGGGTAAACTGTGACTCAGTGCTTTATCTTCCACAAAATTCCTCTCTGTCTCTCTGCCTCTGTCTCTGTCTCTCTGTCTCTCTGTCTCTCTCTGTGTGTCTGTTTGTATATATGTTTATGTATAGGTCCTTGAGTGAGTACATGTGGGGAGGAACTGGGAAGAGTAGAAAGAGGGGAAATTATAATTAGGCTACTTTGTATGAGAAAGGAATCTATTTTCTTAAAAGGAACAATAAAAAAAAGAAGAACAAAGATAATTTTATCCCAGTTTATAGTTAGAATTCTGGCTTAATGGGAAAGGAAGAAAAATTTGATCATTCCATGGTTTTCTGAAAAAATACATTACAGGGATAGCATACTAGGAATATAAATAAATGTATCTTCCTACTTTTATTTCTAAGTCAAAAAAACTGATGGTTTCTTATCCAAGTAATATCAAAGAGTCTCAAAAATGATGATTTTATTCCTATAACTGTGATAGAATTTAATCATCATTAACATTACATTTACTCTTATTTAAAATATTAGAAATTGCAAATAAACTTTGATGAATTATATACTTTATAATGGTGTGAGCTTTCAAATATAATAACTTTTTACATTTTCATGTAGTAAGATGTCTCTAAAATCTTATAATCTTTCTCTGGGGACACCATTATCTTTTCATGGCTTCTTTTTTTCATGTTGATGCCGTCACATTTGTTTTTCTTCTCCAGCCATGGTATCTTTCCAATGGAGTCAAAACCAACATTCCACTGTCATTTGTTTTATTTTATATATTATTTATTTATTTATTTATTTATTTTATATATTATTTATTTTTGAGATATAATCACAGCATTTTGCCCTTCCCTTTCTTCCTACCAAATACTCCCACATATCCTTCCATAGTCTTGTACAAATTTATGTTCCTTTTTTCTTCATTAGCTGTTATTGTATGCATATATGTATATGCATATATAATTTTGAATATAACCAGTTCAAACTGTATAGTTCTAGCTGTACATAGGTTTTCAGGTGACATTCTGACACTGGACACCGAGATTTTTGTTTTCTTGTAATGTGAGAAGCTTTATACATAAAATCTGCTTAATTGTGACCTGAACAAAGATGATACTAATGAATACACCAAGGCTTATGAGATCTCAACCCTGCACAAAAAAGCATAGGGAACTTAGGAAAGCTGGGAGCTGGAGAGGTGATGAACTGTCTCTTTTATAACTATGTCTCCCATGCAAATTTCATTTCCATGGATGTCACTTTTCATCCCTGTGCTACATTTCTCCCCTGGTGGCTAACTAACCTTTAATTTTCAATTGTTATAAGCTGTTTATCACTGCAAAAGGAAGTCATAACATACTTGTTGCGGCAAAAATTGAATACCTGATTCTTAGTGACAGATCATCAATAGTTTCAGAAAGGGGGCTTAATTTATTACTGATCATGACGCAACTGATTGATTATGTAATAAAGATTGGATTTCATTTGGATACTGTAGGTTAATACAGTAAGTGCTTTGCACTTCCTCATAAGGGAGCTGATATTTAGACTATGTTGGCTAAATTTGTACATATCAGACTCATGAGAAGTAAGAATGACTTGGAGGATTCTGAATCTTTATTGCCAGTATGAGACACAAGTAGAACCAAGAGTGACTTGCCTACCACTGGGGTGACAATACTTTGGTTTCAAAACTATTTTATTATTTACAATTGTAGGTATGTGTGGCATGATTAGTGGTTACCTTATTCTTCATCTCCCTCCCATCATTTACTATCCTCTCCACGGTATGAAATGAATTGTTGAGGTCGGTACATATGAGGAACAATTGAAGTTTATCAGAGTTACAGATATCCGGAAGGGGTGTCCTACCCCTCTCCCTCCTTGCTGTGGACTGGTGCAGTCTTGTCTCAGAACTCGAAGAGCTAATAAGGTACAGGTGGTCTGCTGTGGGACTGAGCTCATGATCTGAAAAGATTTGTCTCATGCCCAACTTACTCAAGAGTTAAGGGCCCTATTGCAACTAAATAGAGAAGAGAACTTATTAAAAAAAAAAAAAGGCTAGTCTGGGTCTCTGGGAAGAGAGTACGGGAGTTTCTCATGACCAAGGGACTTTAGAAAGCCATTACCTCGTCCCTAATCATTGTACCAGCTAATTTTGTGTTTTGTCTGTGCTGGTAACCCTTTCTGTGAAACTGGACATTGAAAACTGCTGAGATTTTACTTGTCTTTTGAAACTGTTACTCTCTTGTTTCAGGCACCGCAATTTATCACTTGTGTTACTAATTTTGATTTGTAATCTACTAAGATTGACTATAGCTGTCTGCATGATCATGGGTTTGAAGTTATCCCTTGGAACTAAGTAGGCTCCGCAGTAGTTACACAACTAAAGACAATGATTCCTCTTCCCCAAGAAGTATCAAATGCATCATTGGCCCAGAAGTAAAGAATGTGGGTTTGTGGGCCCCTTCCACTTCACTGTCAGATTGTGGTTAGAGCCAGGTTTGTATGGACCCTGTGCCAGCAACTTACTGCAGTTGTCGTGTGTTAATGATTGTGTAGTTGCATCCAGTTTAAAGTATGACATTCTGTAACCCTTTAAATGATTTTCTAACTCTTATATACTTTCTGATCATACATAAAAGATTGAAAGTTGTTACCACATCCACATGTCTATTAACTCTTAGTGTCTTGAGCAGTCATGAGTCTGCCTTATAAAGAGTCATGACTCTTTATAAGAAACTGGTTTCTCTGATTGTGGAGAGGAGTTGCTGTTGTTTGTTGGTTTCTATAAGCATAAAGATTTAAAAAGCAGTTAGTCAACAGACAAATGCTTCCACCATGGTCATGCTACCTTTATACATTGAGGTTATTAGCTAGGTTATTACCTAGGCATATAGTACATAATCAAATTTTCATAGTAATGAGAAGAAAATGCTTAGAGGTTTTACATAAATAATTATATATTGATAGAATATTGATACCTCAGGTTAGAAAACATCTTTAACACTCTTTGGAGTTAATAACATTTTGATCTTATTGTTATTAATAATGATAATGCTAGTTTTGAAAGTAATAATACAAGATGGCAAGAGCATATTTTCAGTCAGGTTGGGAATCTTGTTTTAAATCCAAGCTAAAATTCATTGAAAACTTTCTTAATGAAACTGAAGTCAGTCCCATGAACAGGAATTCTTAAAGTCAAGTATTATAATAGAATAAAGACATTGCGAAGATATGTTGTATTCTAGACAATAGTGTCATGAGAAAGACTATTAAAATTTTTATTTTTCCTAAGATATTACATTTGTTTAGAAGCAGAAACTTTATATGTACATTAAAACCATGGAATTAAAAAAAATAAGTAATTTCAGATCTGCACACAAGGTATTTCAGATAGTATTTGTCTGCTCTGAGCATCATGAAGGCAGGTCTTCTGTTTTCAGACCATGGCTGCACCGACATTTCATGATGCAACATAGATGAACACTGCCTTAAATATGTCAAATTTATTATGTGTTTGATTTTGAACTCACTTTTGGGCATTGTGTGTTCATAATTCTTTAGAAATGTCAATTATACAATTAGCTCCATATGGAGTCACAAACCAATTAAACAGATGTGATCTATTCTGCATTTGTGTCATTACTGAGTTTTAATTGTATGATTTCTGTTTTCTCAAGTTGCATTTATATATTTCTAGCTCTTTGTAGAAATTTTCAATGCTTTCATGAATTGCTCTTCAGACCTTAGTGAGTTTCTTTATTACTGTTCTTTTGACATTGTTGTTGGGAATCATCATTATATTCAAGCCAGTTTCTGGGTATTTGTTTGATCTCCTCTGTTGTTCAGAACTATTCATTTGTTTCTTCTTTTCCCTTGACTCTCTTGTGTGAGTTTCACATGTTATATGAGACAACTACCTTTATTAGCTTTGTCAGAGTGACCCTATTCAGAAGAAGGATCTCACCAGTAAGCCCTAACATAAATTATCACTTCTTCTTAAATATTTATACTAGTCTAAACAGTGGCACTTTTTCTTTTCAGCCTCCAGAGATTACATGCACCACTCCCAAAGACCAACATGGTATAAAACAGCCCGTAGAAATGCTTCTGGAAAAGTTGGTGCATTAAGTGTGTACACACTTCTGTCTGTCTCAATTAAAAAAGGGGGGGGGGGTGAATCATTCAGTGTATTTCCCTTTCAGTTTCATCTAAATAAGGAAAGGATTTTTGACAAACACCTGCTTTCTCACTCGTTCTGATTCAGACCACAGACTCAAACTGTGGAACTTGTGGGTAGATTGTTGAAGAATATGCATATGAGAAACTTATTTCTGTAGTCTGTGGAGACTTGTGAATAAAACTATCCACCAGCTTTCACGGGACTGGCTGCTGTTGGAGCAAGGCTCTAGGTCAGAGCTGCTAATGCTGGGGTACATAATGTGTATGTAAACCGTTTCACAGAAAATATGAAGCCCATTCGATAATGGTAGACACAAGGAAACTTGGAAGAACCTACACAAACATTCAAGAATACATCACTTCTCATAATGATCCGGTTCATCTCTTGTCAGATGTAGACTTAGTAGTATACCAATTCTTTTACAGCAGCCGGGAAAAGATATGAATAATTCTTCATGGAGAAATGTGTAAGTTGTAAAGATAACTCATTCTCCCACTGTGGAGAACAATTGCTTTAGAAGAGCTGTTACAGCCATTCAGATCTGCCTCATTTTTGTCTGAGGTTTCAGGAAATGCCCAAGTGTTAACTTTCTTCCATTCCAATGACTCAGTGATTTAAAAACCACAGAAGATACTTTATTGAATGTGTGGTACAAACACTGTTATCCTCAAGAAGAATATAGAAGTTGTTCTATATCTTTAGTGTCATGGTTGTTTAAATGAGAATGTCCTACCTAGGTTCATATTTAATTACTTGGTCCCTAGTTGGTGGAATAATTTGGGAAGGATTAGGACATGTACTGCAGGTAGACTTTGACATTTCAAAAACCCATGCCCATTCCTGGATAATTCTCTCTGCCTAGTGCTAGTGGATCCCACTGCAGCTGTCATCTATTACTCCAGAATCATGCTGCCTATTTGTTGCCATGCTTTCTGCCACAATGGTCCTGGACTCTAACCCTCTGGAATTCTAAGTCCTAAATTAAATGCTTTCTTTAATGAATTGGTGATTTGTCATAGCTATTGAAAGATAAATAAAATGGTTGGAGTTGGGGACAAACATTTGTAAGCCTCTGTGCTGCATTTTGATGTGACTGTTTCCTCGGTTATCCAGTGTACAGTATTAAGTCATCTGAGTTCTAGTTTTTACACACAGAAAACTGATGCATGGTTAGATAAGGTGCTGGTTAGTTGTTTGGTTTGGTTTAGTTTACTTCATACATGGTAAAATCATCTAGGAAAAGGGAAAATCAAACGAGGAACTGCCTCTATTAGACTAGCCTCTAAAATAAGACTGAGGGGGCATTTTTTTGATGACTGATTATGTGGGAAGTCCAGCCAACCAGGAGCACTGCAGGGCAGCTGATCCTGGATCTCACAGACAGCAGTCTGAGCAGCTGTTGAGAGAAATCCAGGAAGAAGCACTCCTCTGTGGCCACGCTATTTCAGCCCTTTCCTTGATTTCCTCAATGGTAGGCTGCAAACCGTAGGCCAAATGAACCCTTTCCTCCCCAAGTTGCTTCTTTTCTTTTCCATGGTATTTTATTACAGCAATAGAAAGCAAAGTAAGACAGAAGTGTATCCAAGAAGACAAAAGGAATGAAATCTGTGGCATCCTAGTTTGCAATCTTACTGATTTTATATAAATCCTCGTCCTCACTCTGGTAAGAATACTATTATTATTCATATTTGTAAAGATTTCAGGATTTGCTTTTATTTGCGTGTATGTGTGCATCTTTTCAGGTGTATGCACTGTGTGGGGGTATCTATAGAGGGCAGAGAAATGTATTGGATAACACAAATTTGGAGTTACAGGTTATGTTTTCCACTTGGGTGTGCTAAAAATCCTGGGAGATCTCTTACTTTTTTTCAGCCATCTCTCAAGCCCTTATAACTCACATGTTAGAGATGATAAATTTAAAGCTAGAGAAATTAGGAACTTTCCCTCTACTAGACGTTGGTAGATGGAAGATTCAGGATAGTGGAATTGCCTGACTTAGGAGTGTTATCGTACCAGTTCCATTATTAGCAAGCTTTCTTTTGTGGCCTATATATCAGAGTTAAGGAAGAGCACAGAAAATCAAATCTTAACTGTGTGACATGATTCTTGCAAAAGAATTCTGTTATTTTGTCTTGACAGTTCAATGAAGAGAGAGTGGAATTTAAGCATTGCTTTTTTTTTGAGCACAGTTAGCAGAACAAAGTAAAGAATTTAGCAGTGAAATCTGTGGTCTTCCTCAATTGTCTAAGTTACTTGAGCATAAAGTAAGAACATATTGACTCACTCAGAAAGATCAATAGTGGCTGTACAGTGGAGATTACAACATTCAACAACTCATTTTACACATTTTATATGTGTAGGATGAGTTAGACAATGCTGTGCACTATCTTCGCCCTGTTCTATTGCAATCCCAGGACTCTTCTTTATCCAAATTATCTAGAAACACAGTCAGTAGAAATGGTAAGCAACAAACACAATCATTATCATCAGAGGGATATATGCTATGTATTAATTTCATAGTCTATTTAGGAGACTGAGTACCAATGTTAAAATGTAAATCTTGAGGATCTAGACCAGAAAATAAAATCCAAATAATATTGGAATATTCAAGTAATGAAATAGTAATATTTATTTCTAATAGTTCTTAACAATTTATAGATATATAATTGAATCAACATAGTTATGTATAAAACTATTTATATATATGTAAATTCAATAAAAATTAAAGACAAATGTATAGAGGCAATAATAACATTGTTGAAAGGAAAGTAATAAGTTATCAGAACTTAGAAAAGAAGCTGAAACATAAGCGTTATGAGTGTAGGAGTTGTGGGTATCTTGCAAAACTCAAGCTGTGGAGTGAAATTGCTAATCATATTTACCAAGTTGATTGGATTAAGAAGCGTCTAGGATTTCAGCAAAGCATAACTCTGGATGTCCCTGTGGGCATTTTCTGAAATAATTAGCTCTAACATGATCATGTAGGGCATGTCCTTGGGGGTTATCTCTGGCCTTGGCCTTTCTCTATTCCAATCTCTGCTCTCTGAATTTCTCTGCTCTGTCATACCCTTTCCACCAAGCCAAAGTGATACAAATTAAAGGTGAATCAGAATGCATCTTTCCTCTCTTAACCCAGGATGACAGACGTTTTGCTTAGAGTGATGCAACAGAACTTATGCATTGAATTGCAGAAAGACTTAGAAATAGCAATTGCAGCCATCAGGTTATAAAAGTGGGACCAAGAGAGTGGAATTGGAAATGCTAAATAGGGTCAATGTCTTTCCAGTAACAAGTTAAACAGTGCTATCCATTTTCCCTTTACTAATTAAGAGGTTATTAATGTATTTACATACTAGCGTAATATAGGACATTTTTGTAGAGGAAGTTTCAAACACATGGAGAACATGGTCAGATATGTTAGAAGATATATAGAATACTGTGACGGCAATAGATATGAGGACGAAATATACAGAATTAAAAGAATTATCTTTTCTTTTTGTTCCTAAATCAGTTTTCAAAATTATTATTAATTTATTCACTATCACTATATGAAGTCATTTTAACTTATTTGATTCATTTTTTGATTAATATTTTATTTATTTATTTTATTAAAAATTTTTCACCTCCTCCCCTCCTTCTACTTCCCTCCACTCCCCCTCTCTCTCCCTCTCCAGGCCAAAGAGCAGTCAGGGTTCCGTACCCTTTGGGAAGTCCAAGGTCCTCCCTGCTCCCCCCAGGTCCAGAAAGGTAAGCATACAAACAGACAAGGCTCCCACAAAGCCCATCCATGCAGTAGAATCAAAGCCCAGTGCCATTGTCCTAGGCTTCTCAGTCAGCCTCCACTGTCAGCCACATTCAGAGAGTCCGGTTTGATCACATGCTCCATCAGTCCCATTCCAACTGGCCGTGGTGATCTCCCATTAGATCTGTCCCACTGTCTCAGTGGGTGAACGCACCCCTCATGGTCCTGACTTTCTTTCTCATGTTCTCTCTCCTTCTGCTCCTCATCAGGACCTTGGGAGCTCATCCCAGTGCTCCAATGTGGGTCTCTGTCTCTATCTCCATCTGTAGTGGGCGTGGTCGGCCGGCAATGGGAAATAACCAAACTAGCCTTATATGATATACTCAGCTTTAATAAAAGGAGAAAATGGGAGAAACTTACAGAGCCAGAGTTCCAGCGAAGAGCAGGGAACCAAGAGGGCAAAACAAAACAAACACAGATCTTTTAAAGGTATTTTGTGCCCCGGAGGGGTCATACCCCTCAGACAAGGGATTGGTCAGCTACCCCATCATCCATCACCAGGTGAAGGTTCTATGGTGATATACAAGATACTCATCAGTGTGGCTATAGGACAAGGCCAGTTCAGGCACCCTTTCCTCTGCTGCCCAAACAAGCTGGGAACATCTCCTTGGACACCTGGGAACCCCTCTAGAGTCAAGTCTCTTGCCAACCCTAAAATGGCTGCCTTAATTAAGATATCTACTTCCCTTTTCCCCATTCCACCCCTCCTCCATCCCAACCATCCCATTCCCTCAAGCTCTCCCCATCCTCCCCTTTACCCTTCTCTTCCCCCATCTCCCGTTATCCCCACCCCACCCCCACCCCCGTGCTCCCAACTCCTGCCAGGCAATTTTGTCAACTTCCAATATCCAGGAGGATAACTATATGGTTTCTTTGGGTTCGCCTTCTTATTTAGCTTCTCTATGATCACAAATTATAGGCTCAATGTCCTTTATTTATGACTAGAATCCACTTATGAGTGAGTACATACCATATTCCTCTTTTTGGGTCTGGGTTACCTCACTCAGTAAAGTGTTTTCTATTTCCACCCATTTGCATTCAAGATGTCATTGTTTTTTACTGCTGAGTAGAAATCTAAAGTGTATACGTGCCACACCTTCTTTATCCATTCATCTATTGAGGGGCACCTAGGTTGTTTCCAGGTTCTGGCTATAAAAAATAGTGCTGCTATGAACATAGATGAGCAAATGCTTTTGTAGTATGATTGGGAATCTCTTGGGTATATTCCCAAGAGTGGAATTAGTGGGTTCTGAGGTAGGTTGACTTCCAGTTTCCTGAGAAACCTCCACACTAATTTCCAAAGTGGTTGCACAAGTTTGCATTCCCACTAACAATGGATGAGTGTTCCCCTTACTCTACATCCTCTCCAGCATAGGCTATCATTGGTGTTTTTGATTTTAGCCATTCTGACAGGTGTAAGATGGTATCTTAGAGTTGTTTTGATTTGCATTTCCCTAATTGCTAAGTAGGTTGAGCATGACCTTAAGTGTTTTTTGGCCATTTGAACTTCTTCTGTTGAGAATTCTCTGTTCTGTTCAATGCCCCATTTTTTGATTGCGTTAATTAGGATTTTAAAGTCTAGTTTCTTGAGTTCTTTATATATTTTGGAGATCAGACCTTTGTCTGTTGCGGGGTTGGTGAAGATCTTCTCCCAGTCAGTAGGTTGCCTATTTGTCTTAATGAAGCTTTTCAGTTTCAGGAGGTCCCATTTATTCACTGTTGCTCTTATTGTGTGTGCTACTGGGTTTATACGTAGGAAGTGGTCTCCTGTGCCCATGTGTTGTAGACTACTTCCCACTTTCTCTTCTATCAGATTCAGTGTGGTCAGATTAATATTGAGGTCTTTAATCCATTTGGACTTGAGTTTTGTGCATGGTGACAGAAATGGTTCTATTTTCATTCTTCTACAGGTTGACATCCAGTTATGCCAGCACCTTTTGTTAAAGATGCTTTCTTTCTTCCATTGAATAATTTTAGCTCCTTTGTCGAAAATCAGGTGTTCATAGGTTTGTGGATTAACATCTGGGTCTTTGATTCGATTCCATTGGTCAACATCCCTGTTTTTGTGCCAGTACCAAGCTGTTATCATTACAGTAGCTCAGAGTTTGAAGTCAGGGATGGTAATGCCTCCAGAAGTACCTTTATTTTATAGGATTGTTTTGGCTATCTTGGGTTTTTAATCTTCTCTGGCAATTTCATACAAGTAATACATCCTATCACATTCATCTCTCTGCTTCCTTTATTTTCTTCCCAACCCCACAAGTTCCCCCTGCCCCACCAATTTACTAAACTCCCTATTTCATTTAATCTCTTTTCTATTTTTACTTTGTGATCCATTATTTTTTGTTTGTTTGTTTGTTTATTCAGTTGGTTGGTTGGTTTTTTTTTTTTTTTTTTTTTTTCATTTGGTTTGGTTTGATTTTTCAAGCTGGATTTCTCTGTAGCTTTGGAGCCTCTGCTGGAACTAGTTCTTGTACACCAGGCGGATTTTCAACTTACAGACATCTGCCTGCCTCTGCTTCTCAAATGCAACGATTAAAGGCATGTGCCACCGCCTGGGCATTCAATGTTTTCTTTTTTTTAACAAGAGCTGCTCACACGGGTATGTACATTAAAGAAAATGGCTACATCAGTAAGGACAATGATTTCTCCATCATCGGTACTGAAGTCTTTTGGACAGGGCTCAATTCGATAACCTTCTTGCCATAGATGACTGGATGATTTTGGGCCAAGACTTATGCCAGTTTTATGCAGACAGCAGAAACTCATCTGAGTTTATGAATGTCATAATCATGTTATCTCTTCAAAAAAATATTTTATACCCCTCCTCTCCATTGTCTCACATTCCTTCTGCTTCTTATTCCATGGTGTTTATAGAGCCTTATAGAAAGGACTATTTGTTTTCACTCAAGGCCATCACCTGTTCTCAACTTGTTAATAAGCCATGACTTTCCATATAACTTTCTTCCCATTCTAAGAGAAGCTTTTATAAATCAAGGTTGATAATAGCACCATTCTATGTGTATAGTATCAATATTTCAGAGACAGTTTGAAGACATTTTCAGTATTCAATTTATTACTAGGGCTAATGAACACTCAGTTATTGTCATTTGACCAGGTCTACAGTACCTTAGGTGAATTCTGTCCTGAGATGCAGGTCAGAGTTTCAATTAGAAAGCATTTTGTTACCCTAATAAAGCTGTGCCACTTTTATACTAGTAGACACCTCTTGCCTGTCAAGTTGGTACTATAACATCCAAAATCCAGTGATGATACTCATCCATGCTCAACTGCCTGAATAGAAATTTCTGGGATTATGAAAGTATTCGGTATGGAGGAAACTTTCAGATAAGTTTCAAAATGATTTCTCTGTTTTTGTCAAGGTATGTAAGTGACTTCAGCAACAGGTTCTTACTATCCAAGAATAATGGACAGTCAAGAGAAATGGCCATGTGCTGCGTGGTGGTAGTGGTGCACTGTTTTAGTCCCATCAAAAGGCAGAGACAGGCACATCTCTGTGAGTTTGATGCCAGCCTCATCTACAGAGCGAGAGAGAGAGAGAGAGAGAGAGAGAGAGAGAGAGAGAGAGAGAGAGAGAGAAATATTCAGTCATAGCCATGATACTGTCATTTAAAATACTTTGTATATTATGCTTTTGTACTTAATTATAAAGTAACAGGTTTCCATGTATCTACTCTATACACCCTCATCTTTGGTTAATCATCCCCCTAATCTACTTTTACATAACTTCATTTTCCTGATTCCTGATTAAAGCCTACCCTTCTATTTTTATATTGTGTATGCTCTATTCACTCAAATCCCCTTAAACTCTTCTTTTTCCTTGCTAAGACACTTTTTTTTTTGCTTGCAGGTATACCCATCAAATATCACCAATATAACTTCTTAAATATGAGTTGAAAGGGGACAATACCAATAGACATTTTAATGGAGATGGGGAAAGTTCTAGGGGCCCAGTCCTACACAAAGAATTACAGGTTACTAAAATTGCTAAGAACAAAAGAAAATTCTGCCCCAGAGAAGAGCACACCAATTGGTTATCCACCTAAAAGTTCAGTCCTGAAAACATATACGTACAAGAAGAATACAGACTTAATGGGTTGTATTTGTGTATCTAGGAATATTTGTCTGTCTAACATCCATCTATCCAACTCTCTCTCTCTCTCTCTCTCTCTCTCTCTCTCTCTCTCTGTCTCTGTCTCTGTATGTATCTATCTATGTATCTATATGTATCTATGTATCTATGTATCTAACCAGCTATCTATCTTTCTATTTGAAAGAGAGAAATGGGGTTCATGGGAAGATTTGGAGGGATGAAAGTGGAAGTGACTTAATTATATCATAATTTCAAAAAAATACCCTTTATTCCAGAAGCTACTGAGGAAGTCAAGTAGGAGAAAAGAATAATATATTCTAATTCTATAATATTCATGGAGTTTACTGAGAATCATTTAGTTTTGTTTGGTAACTGCTCCTCTGATTTCTGCAAAACTATAATTTTCAGTGTTGTAGGAATGCTAATGTTAGTGATTTCATAAGTGGTCTCACTTCTTTTCTGGAAGATAAACTTTTTAGAGGGTACCTCACTGTACTACTCACTGCTCCCATTACAATCCCATAGTATTTGTATGTTATGACATCTATCTACAGACATTTATGATTATATATACATATATCACATTTATTTAATATTGAAATTTTTCACATGCTCTTATTGACACAATGGTAAGAAATGATTGACATTTACTATTTTGTGTCAGCCTAGAAACCATGTTTTTAAGTGTAAAACATTCTTTGTAAGAGCTCAGGCAGCCAGGATGCATAATTAATAGACCACAATAAGAGTATTATGCTTAAAAGAAATAGAATTGGAGAAATATTGTCTTGTTTAAATGGCTGAAACCTTGAGCAATTAAATGCAGGTAAATAACAGAGATAATAAGTGTACTTAGGAGTTTCAAATAAGCAAAATAAAGCTGTTTGCTTTTGCTGTGTGTGAAGAGTATGTTTGAAGTCAGGGGAGTGCGGGAAATAATTGTTTCCAAAATGTTTTCTAGGCATAAGTTATTCTGGGAGCTGCAATTTTTTAAAGAGGGAGAGTTTGTATATAAGCTACTAACAATGAGAATTTTTTTTGCAGAGCTGAATATCTTTCAGAGGGAAAAAGGTTGTAAAAAGAATTTCCTCAAGTGAATTTTTAGTTCATTTCAATGAATAATTCACATGCTAAGAGGGTTTCTTGTGAGTGAACAAACACACTCTTACAATATGGTATTATTGTACAAACATCATGACACCACTGTCTAAGGAAGAAATCAAAATGCGTGTCTGTGATGTTTTCATGCATACTTAGTATATTTTTAATTGTTTTTAAGTTATCATATAAGTCAATACAAAAACATTGAGTTTGCATATATGAAGCACTGAGTTTGCATATATGAAGCATTGGGTTTGCATATATGAAGCATTATGTTTGCATATATGAAACATTGAGTTTGCATATATGAAACATTGAGTTTGCACATGTGAGTTATGCTTTGTTCTCCTGCCCCTGTTCCCTCCCCACTACAATAACTTATTTCTCCTCTTTAGGTCAGGTGGATGCTATTCTTTTCCTAGTCTTCCTTTCTTCTTACCTACTACATGTATTCTTGTATTCACCTCCATATCCTGTCAAGTGTTGTGATACTTTGGTTACTGAAGGCACTCTAGGAATGTGTTTTTCCTAGCGGCCTATCCACCACCTGCCCCTCTACTGGACTATATTGTCCCTTAACTTTAATCACTCTAGAGTAGACATCTGAGAGCTGACAGGAACCGTGGTCCAAATTCAAACAAGATTATTCAAACTCAATGATGCTTACCAGGTTGTGTTATTTTTTTTTTCTCTGAGAAACATGCATCTGGTTTCCACTCTTTAAAAAGACTGGCCAAGGACTTCTACCACGTGGCATGTGTAAGGGAAATGGTTCTTGTCTCTTGAATAATGGCACTGAAAATGGGCTTTGCATCTGTTATTTCTGTATCAACACATCTTTCTGTATGTGATTTCACCAAAGTCTTGGATATCTGTAGAAAAAATGAGTCTATCTATCTATCTATCTATCTATCCATCTATCTATCATCTATCTATCTATCTATCTATCTATCTATCTATCTATCATTTATCTATCTATCATCTATCTATCTATCATCTATCTCTATCTATCTATCATCTATCTATCTATCTATCATCTATCTATCTATCTATCTATCTATCTATCTATCTATCAATCATCTATCTATCTATCATCTATCTATCTATCTATCATCTATCTATCATCTATCTATCATCTATCTATATATCTATCATTTATCATCTATTTATCTATCTATCTATCTATCTATCTATCTATCTATCTATCTATCAATCATCTATCTATCTATCATCTATTTCTCTATCATCTATCTATCTATCTATCTATCATCTATCTATCATCTATCTATCTATCTATCTACCTATGTTTCATCTATCTGTGTCATTATATCATAACATTTGCATTTGGAAATTAGTTACTTAGTTGAATGCTCTATGATTGACTGTAATATAGTTTTTTCTTCCACACTTAGATTACCATTGCTATTATGAAACAAAGCAGTGGTGAGATCCTAAAGATTCCTTGGTCCAGGGTTATGGCAATGAAATAAAGACAAGATAGCAGACAATGAGGACTGCCATGAGAGTATTAATAATGTCTCTGGTAGTAGAAGAATAAAAGTCATAACTCTACTCTGAGATTCCAGGTACCACTGTCTGCTGCACTAACTATAAGAAATCTTAGATATGCTGAGAGATAAAAACTTAAAAGGCTGGAGTGGGACATTTTAGTTTTAAATCTATACATAGATTACTTATGTTCCTGCATAAACGCCTTAAATAAACTCATTAATTAAACTTACTGCATCTGACAGAATCCTTCCTTCATCTCTCTGAACTCTCAGTTTGGGGAAAATATATATTTATTTTATTGAACATTGTCAAACAATGGCCTGAAGAAAAACAACAAAAATAAAGAAAACCAAAACAAAAATGAGATCATAAGCTTTGTGAACATCATATGGTGGTACATGGATTGTTGATGCTATGTTCCTAGTTTTGTTTTGGCCCCACCCCACCCATTGAATATGTGCTCTCTTTTTATGGTACTTGCAATAAATGTTCTTTTCCAAGTGATTTTTTTAAATTGGTTATTTCTATGTGTTTCTTATTTGAAGGCTTAATGTAAGACAATGCCTAGCAAATGCTTTTTATTCCATTAGTTTGCTTTTATTTAAAATACAACTTGTTAGAAGACCTAAGTAACTGTGTCAAGAATGAGTTTCAGCTTTCCAAGTGTCTTGTAAGTTAGATCAGAAGGCAGTTGGTTACCCCCATACCATTTACAGTACTTTTGAAATGATTGGCATATCCTGCTCAGCTCATTAGTACCTTACTTTCCAGATTTCACATTGGATATGCTGCAAGGCTACTTTTCTCATCCAGAGGCATGCATAGTGTCTTTTAGCTCCATAGAAGGTAGCTAGTGGGGGCAGACTTTCCTGGTAACAACTGGCATGATTTCTTTGACCACTATGTTCTATGAAAACAGGAACCATGTTCTTGAGTCATGTTCTAGCTCAAGTATTGGGAGTCTTCAGCAATAGGTTCTTACTATCAAGGTCTGAAGGTTAACAGACAGCTAAAGTGATAGCTGGTAATATTTGAGGGTCTATGAGACCCCACTCTCCAATCATTCCTGGCACTGGGCTTTTTATTTGATAGGCTGTATTTACTATGTGATAAAAAATGTGTGATCTGAGAGCTAATAACAGTAATTAAGTTTGGAATAAAAGAACCTGTCTTTGCTTCAGCTATCTATCCAGGAAAGCAGCATTATTTAGAAAATTGCTACTAACAAAACCACTGTACCTTGTGAATATATGGTTATTCAACAAATTCTAACCATGCAAAGACACAAATGTGTTCATACGTATTTCTAACTAAGTGTGTTCATGGCTTACAGCCAGCTGCTTGATCCAGCAGATGATTCATCTCTGTGTATGCCACTAAGATTCCGTGGTTTGGCATTACAATTCCACAATTAACTAAATAAATTTCATAAGCTAAGTAGAAAATGTGCTAACAAATTTTACATTTTGTAACAAAAGATTATAGTACAGCTTATCTATTATTTCAAAGGATATCTCTTTAAGAAGAAATATAGATCACCAGTGGGGCAAAGATGGTTGACAATAACAAAAAGAGGAAGCATAATAACTGTTTGATCAGAGGGTGCATGCTGTGTACCTTTTCACCAAACTTCTTCCATGATAAAATTCCACCAACATGTAAAATTGGAAGGCAAATGTAAATGATGCCGTATATGTTAAAATAAAAAAAATCAAAAATTCATTTCATAAGCAGACAATAGCTTGCCTTTATGAAGAAGCTGCTTTCTTCAAACAATTCTCAAGTCATCCATTTTATGCTTTATATTATATATTTCTGAACATTTTAAACATAGAGAATTTAGAATTTCTATAAATTAAATTTACTCAGCTCTTAAGTTGAAAAATTACATAATACCAGCTATTTTTCTTTAATTTGTATTCATTCATTCTTGATAAGGTAATATTTATGCCAAAACCTAGAAAAATAGGAGTTAAAAGAAGGCAATAAGGAGACATAAAGAACTCTGATTCATAAGTCAGTATGGATACTAAATTAGAACAAAAAGTTGATTAAGATCAAATCCTTCTCATACAATCTATACTACATAATTATAGATTATAAATATAATCGAGCAAAAAGAAAATTTTAGTTCACTTGTTAATTTCAATGCAGCAGTTGGGATACATGAATTGTTTGTCTATAAAATCATTTTTATAAACTAAAATTACATAACAACAATCTTAATAGTTATTCATTTTAATCAATTTGAGTAATCGAACAGTAAAGTAATATTCAGGAATATAAGCAATTACTTACTGCTTTAAAATATATTATCACAGCAAATTTATAGTTTATTATAGAAATACAATTCCTATAAAAATGATGGAGATTCTTACACAGTGTTCTCCCAAACCATTTATTCTATATAATTCTATTTTGTATTAGTAGCTGTAATGTCTTTAAATGTTCAATTTTTTTTAACCACAGGCACCAATAGTAAGATACAGAGGGTAATTTTCTCCAACCTCAAGATTGCATTTTGCCTTGATTCATTTAAGTATAATAGAATCTAGTACTGAATACTATCCTTTGGAAAATTATGATGATAATGATGGTAATAATCATGAAAATCATGATCTTTTAGCAGAATCCTTAATATAATTGACAATTATACCAAATGAGACAGTTTTATTGCCCTACTTAAGGAACAGAAATAGCATGCATTATAATGTATATTTTTTCTAAATATGCCAATTGATTGGTCACGTAATAGTGTCAAGGGCATTTTTCTAGATTATTTGTTTTAAAAATGCTGAGAATTTTAGTATTTTCTAAGGAACAAAAATAATTTATTAGGCAGAAGTAGTTAAAAATCCCTGCTTTGTGCCCTAACTTTGATACCCACTGTGTACAATTTTCACTTGGTAAACAATTCTTCCTTTTGTGTAAAATACAAAGGAACTGATGATATGTGCAGTTATAATTTGAAGTATTTTTGAACTAAAAGTCACAACGTATATGTAAATATTTGTTTCCATGTGGGTGAATGCAATATAATGTTTGCTTTGATAATATGCAATTGACAAAGCAATGGCATCTTGTGATCCAAAACCCATAACCTAGATATTGTTTATATACAGCACTGTACCTATGGAATTCCTAAAGGAAGGTGGTCATTACCTACATTCATACTTTATAATAAATTTCCATTCCTGTTGGTTATATTTGTGTTGCTCTGACCACAGTATATACCTGAAATGACATCATGGAGGACAGGTTATTTTTTTAACAGAATGGTCTCAGAACCCTGGTACTTCAGCAATCATCATTAGCTGCAGTCTGCTACAGATTCAGGTAAGAACTTATATGTCTAAATGTATTTATTCAATTACTTTTTCAACCACATCAATCACCAAATTCCTTACAACATGTTAACTCATTTTGTTAATGCAAATTGGTTTACACATATACTTCCATTAGGTTAGTTTAGATTCATTAATCTGTCTTTACAAACACTGTTTTTTCACTGTGCATCATTTAAACACAAATCTGCCCCCGTGAAGAGCAGAGGGAACCTTGAGCCCTTATGTAAGGAGAGGATGAAGTGCTGTTTGAATTGGCAAGAATCAATCTCCAGACCCATTTGTCTGCAAAGCCTTTGTCTGGTTAAAGTTGTAGTACAAAAATGTTATCACGAGAGAGGGGAGGAATAGAGGGGAAGGGGTAAAAATGTATAACTCAGTAAAAACAAAAAATACTTATCAAATAATTCTTGATTAATAATAAATTGGGGAAGGAATAAGCAGAAATCCTATGTGACAAATTATCATTCAAAGGGATCATATTTTTAATGAATTCAATAATTATTATTTGAAAGATCAAATAGTACTTTGCACAATGCCTTACACATATTTTCTAGAGGATATGCTTTCTTCTCTCCATAATCTCCTATGTTATTGCAAATTTGAAAATATGAATTATTTTTGCATTTGCCATTGACTCCATTAGAATACTTTCCATCTTACTGGGAAAGGTATGAAAAATTAAATTATGGATATTATAATGTGAACTGGCAATAATTATTGTAATTTGGGTATCGTGTATCTACAAAGATACCTATGTTAAATCTTGGTTGCCACTCTGCAAAACTCCTAAAACATACTGGAACTTTGAAGAAGTAGGACCAAGTCAAAGGGAACGATGGTATTACATGTGTGTCTGTGAAAGTGATTCTGGAATTTGGGCTTCTTCCTGTGTCTTTCTCTTTGGCTTCTCAACATCCACGAATGGATCAGCTTTACTTTCCCATCATGACATTCTATAATGGAGTCAAGCAAGTCTAGAATCTCAAGTCAAAATGTGTTCTTTCTCAAAATTGATTAATCTCATATATCAGCCACAGCAATAGAAAGCTGACTTACCTGATTTACAATGAAGAAATAAAATGCAGTACTCATTTTTCAAATAAGAAATATATTTTATTACTACTATTATTATTTTATTACTATTATTTAACCTGAATACATTGCAATGCATTTTGCAAGTTGTGATGCCACCAATATTTTCTTCTTTTCATACCAAATAAATATATATGTACATTATGTTTTCATATATATTAAAATTTAGTAGTAGTATTAATAACAATAATGTCTTAAATAATACATAAGACACTAAATCAAAGACTAGATTAGAAGAATGAATAATGTAAGTCCCATTTTAAAATCATTTACTTCATACTATAAGCATAAATTTTACACATTTTATGATAATTGAAGTAAAAGTGAATGAACAAAACAATGTTTCAATTTGTTAAAATCTGATGGTATTTTGACAAAGTTTATAATTTTCCTCTACTGTCTGAGTCAGACATGCATCGTTTTCTTTAAAATCTTCAAAGCCATAAAATACAGTTATTTGCAACAATAACAATGTATCCTTTTGAGATGCTGAAGAAACCAGAATATGCATTGGTTAATCATATCAATTCGTAAATAAAATCATCCTTCTTGAAGAAAGTTTTGTTTGTTTTGGTTTGGCTTGGTTTTTGTTTTCAGATGGTACAGTAAAGTGCTATTGCTTGGGCCTAGCTCAAACTCATAATGTACCACATTTAAATTCTGAACTTTTGGTTCTCCTGGATCATAGCCTGAATGATAGAAATTATAGGCCTTTAAACCATGCCTGGCTTGTATTTCATTTTATTTAGCTATGTTTATTTTTTTTAGAGGTGGAGATCAAACTGAGAACCTTTCATATATAGGCAAGCATTTTCTACTGAACTACATGCCCAACTTTTCTTAAAGAAATATTCATTGGTTGATATGCTGATCCTGGACACCAATTGGACTCCAATTATAGCATTTAGCAAAGTTAAACTTTCCAGTTACCCCTAATGGTCTTACACTAAAATTGAGACTTTTTTAGGAAAAGGAAGAAAAATCATTCCTATGTTGTGGAGCCTACCTAGGTGAACTGTTCATGAAGGTCATGTGTGTCTACTCATGGAGAGAACCCCTGCTCTACAGTCTACAGATGTCATCAGTGAAACTCACACCACAGAAGCTTTAAAAATAACGTATTTATTATGTTTGAGTGTCCTGGGCTGGATTCCAGGTACTGCTTAGCCAAATCTTTTTCTCGGAATCTCAGTAGGCTGAAATCAATCAAGCTATTGGCAAGACAACATTCCTTCCTAAATTTTAGGTGCTTCTTCCAAGTTTATGTGTTTATTTACAGAACACAGTTACTTACAGCCGTAGGCCTGAGATCCTTGTTATCTAGCTTACTGCCAGACTGGGGTCTCCAACTTTGGGCAGGTTCACATCCAACAACAACAACAACAAAATGCTGAGGGAAGTGTTCACAGTATCACAACCTAATTTCTCATTAAGCCAATTTGAGTCCTAACATCTGTTAATTCTCTTATTTCTCTATTAGTTGTTTGTCTAACAGATCTATCCAGTAGTGAAAGGGGGTGTTGAAGTCTCTCACTATTAGTGTGTGGAGTTTAATGTGTGATTTATGCTTCAGTAGTGTTTCTTTTACCTATGAGGATACACTTGTATTTGGGAAATAAACGTTCAGTATCGAAATTTCCTTGTGTTTGATTTTTCCTGTGACTAATAGGAAATGTCCTTCTTTGTCTGTTTTGATTGATTTTAGTTTGAAGTCTATTTTGTTAGATATTAAGATAGTTACACCAGTTTGTTTCTCAAAGTCCATTTGATTGGAAAAATTTTTTCCCAGCCCTTTACTCTGAGGCAATGTCTGTCTTGAGGTTCAGGTGTGTTTCTTGTATGTAGCATAAGGATGCTTTCACTGCCAATCTGTTAGCCTGTGTCTTTTTTATAGGTGAGTTGAGTCCATTTATATTAAGGGATATTAATGACCAGTGATTACTAGTTCCTATTATTTTAGTTTTCATTGTCAGTAATGTTATTGTGTATGCCTTTCCCTTCTTTGAAATTTGCTGCTGTGAGATCATCTATTGTTAGTATTTTGGTGGATGTAGCTAACTTCCTTGGGTTGAAGTTTTCCTTCTAGTACTTTGTGTAGGGCTGGGTTTGTGGATAGGTATTGGTTAAATCTGATTCTGTTAAGGAATATCTTGTTTTGTCCATCTTGGTGACTGAAAGTTTTGTTGGGTACAGTATTCTGGGCTAGCATCCATGGTCTCTGAATGTCTGCATAATGATTGACCAGGACCTTCTGGCTTTCGTTGTTTCCATTGAGAAGTCAGGTGTAATTCTGATAGGTCTGCCTTTATATGTTACTTGATCTTTTTCCTTCACACCTCTTGATATTCTTCTTTATTCTGTAAGTTTGGTGTTTTGATTATTGTGTGGTAAGGGGACTTTTTTTTAATCCAATCTGTTTGGTGTTCTGTAAGCTTCTTATATCTTCATATGCATATCTTTCTTTAGGTTGGGAAAGTTTTCTTCTATTATTTCATTGAATATATTTTCTGTTCTTTTGAGTTGTAATTCTTCTCCTTCTTCTATTTCTATGATTCTTAGGTTTGATCTTTGTATGGTATCCCATATTTCCTGTATATTTTGTGTTAAACTTTTGTTAGATTTAATGTTTTTTTATCTTTTGATTGATGGATATATTTCCTCTATTGTATCTTCAGAGTTTGAGATTCTGTCTTCTATCTCTTGCATTCTGCTGTTCATATTTGCATGTGTGGTTCCTGATTGTTTTCTCACATTTTTCATTTCCAGAATTCCTTGGTTTGTGTATTCCTTGTTGTCTCTATTTTGGTTTTCATGCCTTGAATTGTTTCTTCCATCTGTCTGATTGCTTTTTCTTGGTTTAATTTAAAGATTTATTGATGTCTTCCACTTTTTTGTCTTTTCCTCCATTTCCTCGAGGGAATTCTTCATTTCCTCTTTAAGGGGTACAAACATTCTCCTAAAGTTATTTTTTAGGTGATTTTTCCTTCTACTTCAACTATATTTGAGTGTTTAAGTCTTGTTGTTGTAGAGCCACTAGTTTTTGTTGGTGTCATGGCTGCTCTTTGTTGTGTTGAGTGTGTTCTTACCTTGTCTACCCATCTTTTCCTCTGATTCGTGCAGTTGGGACTGTGTCACTGTTGCCAGGTGCCAGTGGATTCAAGACTCAGATGGTTGCTCCTCATGGTGCAATCAGGGCCACAATTAAAGTCACCCTGCAGGTTACTCTGTGTTCCTGACCCTTGATTGGCACTCCAGGGTGTTGCTCTGAAATCACAGATGTTGTTTGGGCCTACTCCTACAAAGGTTGTGTTTGCTTGGGGCTGCTCCTGCTGCATTTGCTGCCTTGGGCCTGCTTCTGCAAAGGTTGCTGGCTCAGGCCTGTTCCTATAGATGTCCCTAGCTTGGCCTGTTCCTGCAAAGGTCCCTGGCTGGAGCCCAGTCCCCCAGAGGTCTATGGCTCAGGATGCTCCCTCAGCTGTAGCTCCCTTATACCTGCTCCTGTGGAGGTCGCTGCCTCAGTCCTGCTCCGGCAGAGGTCACAGGCTCAGGCCTGTGATGTTCCACAAATGTCCCTGCCTTGGGCCTGTATCTACAGAGGTCCCTGACTTGGGCCCAATTTGGCAGAGGTATCTGCTTAGGGCCTGCTCTCCTCAAGGTCCCTGCTTTGTTCCCAGTCCCACAGAGGTCTCTGGCTGGACCTGCTCCCTCAGTGGTTGCTCACTTGTACCTGCTCCTCTAGAGGTCATTCCCTTGGGCCTGCTCCGACAGAGGTCACTCTAACTTACATTATTGTTAATGCAAACATATTAAGGCATATCTACCATTAAGAATAGTAAAGCAGGGACAAGTGAGGTAGCTTCACAGATGAAGGTTCCTGAAAGTTAACTTCATGACTTGCTTCTTATCACTGGACCCCCTGTGGTGACAAGAGAGAATGGGCCTTAATACCTTATTCACCGTTCTCCACATGTTTCTCTTTACCTACATGCATATATAGGCTAATTATGCAATGGTTAAAAATAAATATCAAAAACTGATCCATAAACTTTTTAGTTTTCTTAAATCATATGAGACTAATAAAAGTAAAGGACAGGTTTTTGTGAGGTTAAATTTGATAATGTCCGTGCATACTATTATTAACTAGTTAGTCTTATTTCATGTGTGTTAACTAATATGCTATAAAAGCAACTAGAACCCACATAAAACACATTACTTCTTCTGTAATATAATAATTTCCAGAAAATTAAAATTGTTACTGACTTAACTTTGGAGTTTTCTCTCTGATACTTTGCTTTAGAAATCCAGATGATGGGAAGCATAATAATAATTATTATTGTGTGTCCTCAGTATTATGCATTTACCCGAAGTCTTTAGTCAATTTGTTATTACTATAATATCAGAAAAATGATTATATTCATTCAAAACCAAAATTGCATGGATTGTAGAAATCATCTTATATAAATTGTTCACCTAAGAGAAGAGATGAAAAATGGGAGTGGTTAAGCAATTTGAAAATTTTTAACAAGATAAAAAGAAAGAGAGACGTATAAAGTTCAGGAAAGCATTCGTCTTTAGCCTAGAGCACTGACTTCTGACCTATAGAAGTGAGTTCAGGTCTAAAATCAACTCTTTACTTTGGGCAATATTAAATAGTTGACTGTTTCTTTCCTCGGATGTGGAGGCCCAAAAATGTGAGCCTGTTTCCATGTTGACCAAAAGTCAGAGAGTTGGAACTTTCCTCTAGTTCCTTCTAAGTTATTGTGTTACTACCTCAAAGGTCCCACCTAAATGTTGTTTAAAGAGTTCTGCTTTCTCAAGGTTATTGCCAACAGGTGTGGCTAATAGCCAACCATTGTACTCCAGAATAGCAAAGTAGATTTGTTCCTAACTCAAACAGAGTTCTAAGGTCTAAGAACCCAACTAAGTTTCAGTTCTTTTTATGGAGATAACTTTGGATTCCACCCAGGGAATGGTTCACCTACAGAATGTTTTGGTCTAAGGTATAAGCATGACTTGTTTTGTTCTAGAAACAGAAGGTTTAACTATGAGTGTAGCTCGTGACTTTCAATTGGTCTGTTCATTACCTGGTATCATGTTAATGCCGTCTTTTGTCTTACTCCTTTTGACCTTTTGGGGTCGGGAATATTTTAAGCAGTTGGAAATTGAATGCGGGCAAATTTTCAGTACTCACTGGAATTCCCTCCTGCTACTATCATATATGTTTCTTCATTTTATTATTTTCATTTGTGTCTTCATATTCTTTACTATATTTCTAAACCCCATGCACTTATCCTGGCAAGAGCTATTTTTGTTGTGGCTAGTTCCTGACAAATGGCAGCCAAACATGGGGCAGTCAGCTGACACTTGGATTCCTGTGGTACTTAGTACTAAAGGGTTTAGAATAATGAATTCCACATACCAAGGACTGTATGGCTGCTAACTGCAATAAACTACTATTGACTGTTCTCTTAAACACTCTAGAAAGATGTGTTACAAAAGATTTTCTTTTGATTATTTCTTTCTTTCTTTTTTTTTTTTGCTGTTTCAAAAGGCTTTATTTTTACTTGGTCCAAGACTTGAGAGGGGCTCCAGGGCATTACAAAGCTGCCTAGTGGCTTCTTGAGAGGTTCGGGTGAAGGTCCTGAGGCCGGCTGGTGCAGAGCAGAGGTGGGAGCCCCCCCGGAAGGAGAGGCCTCCTAGTCATGCTTGAGAGTGAGCCGCTCAAAGAGGTACTTCCCCAGAGACGCCTGGGGCCCAGAAGCCAACCTGCGGAGGTTGGTCAGGTGGTTGCCCATCTTCTTGATGACCTTCACCTCCTTATCCAGGAAGTGGTTTTCAAAGAAGTCACAGAGATGAGGATCTGTGCAAGCAGAGCCCAGGGAATGAAGATCCAAGAGGGCCTGGTTCAAGTTCTTCTCCAAGGCCAGGGCAGCTTCCATGGCCTCCTGGGTTTTACCCCACTCATCTTGAGATGGCTTCTGCTCATCCTGAAAGAGTGCCCGGCCTCCGTGATCGTTCTGCAACTTGAGGAGATGCTCGGCGCCCTAGCGCTTCTCCTCGGCCAATTCGCGGAAGAAGTGGCCTACACCCTCCAGAGCCACGTCATCCCGGTCAAAATAGTAGCCCAGCGAGAGGTAGGTGTAGGAGGCCCTCAGGTGCAGGTTGACCAGGCGGTTCACGGCAGCCTCCACTTCGGTGGAATAATTCTGACGAATCTGGGAGGTCATGGCTGAGACGCAGTCTGGAGCTACCTGCAAAGAAACGGTGCTGGCTGGTCCTGGGAGCCGAAGGCGTCAAGGAGATGGTCCCGGAGGCTGCGATTGCAGATGAGGAGCGGTGGAAGCTAACAAAGGGAGTCCCCGGGTCTGTTCCCTCCAAACACTGTTGAAGCAAGACACAGATCCACGGGATCTCCAAAGGCTGCTCTGATTATTTCTTGCATTCATTCACAAACTGATTTTTTTGAAATATGCAGTGAAGTATCACTCTCTGATAGATATTTTCTTGATTCTGTTACTGTGACATTGTAACTTCATTTAACATAATTTTCTCTGTGTCTATATAGGCAAATATTTATAGGATTAAAGGAAAGGCTTCTCTTGCCTTTTCACTTATGGATGAATTGATGGAGGAGCAGGGTCAACAGCTTATCTGGAGTAATAAATTTGAAAGGAAGGTTTTTATTTTTCTGATTTCCTCTCTGCTGAGCAATTTGTATCCTGCACTCAGTCTGCTGCTCCCAAAAGTTTTCCCCATGTGTCTGGCAAGATATTGGAAAAAATCATGGTGTTTTGTAATGCATACTGATCTTCATTGAGCATGCCCAAATTTTTAGCATGGTGACTTAAAAGTGTATTTGAGTAACCCAAACTCCAATGTACACACACTTCAAATCTGAAAAGTAAGTTGGTACATTTCTGAGACCGCTTTTGATCAGGTCATCAGGGAGCATTAATTTCGATAAGTCAGAGGAACTAAAACTATAAGTGATAACATCAATTTCATTGTCTCTCGACTATTGCCTACATAGAGTAAGCTTTAAAGAACTCAAAGGGAAACACTATGAATAAGAAAACATTTTATAGTTACCTTAATATACTTCTAGGTTATTTGTATTTCCCAAACTCCAAAGTCGCAAAGTTAATTGTGTTAAGCTGTGCACCCCTTTCTCATAACATTTCAGCTCCATATCTTCAGTTCCATTAATGACCTTCCCATTACTATATTTCCAAAAGTATAAGGGACAGAGCTTTATAACTTTTCATTTTTTATCATACACATTTTTCATTTAAAAAATGATTGATGCTCAATTAATGTATGTGAAGTCAATTACTATAGCTTATTGGATGTAAATAAAGAAAAGATATGGCAGCTAGGTACTTAACAACCCAATAACATGCATTGTTAGTTTGTTCTATTACTAAGTAGAGCAAGGAATCAAAATGAATAAGAAAAGTTATGGGAAGTGGATAATGTTTGTCATGGTAGTGATAAAGTGTTTGTAGTAAAATGGCATCGTGAATCTAAGGTTGCACCCAGGATTTATATATAGGAGAATTTCTTCAAAAATAATGATGCAATTAGGAGATGAGAACTTAGATTTAATTAAGTTTAGATAAATCCAGGATAATTGGGTAAATGCTATTGTAAAGACTAGGAAGAGAGGTGAATTTCTGTTCAGTATATACACAAATGAATGAGCAAGAAAGACAAATGCCACATACTTTCATATAGAGAACTTGGAATGATATATGGATAATAATGGGGGAATAAGTGTATGCAGATGAGTAGAAACTCAAAAAGTACCTATAAGAGTGGGGGAAAGCGGCTTTAAATGAGAGTCTTAGGAAGGGTAACAGGATGCTTGTGGGATGAGGGTGAAAAGATGAACACCATAAGTGGAATAGTTTAAATAAGGATGGGTGTGGGGAGCGGGGGAGCATGTGGAAGTGGGGGAAAGAAAAAAGCATGGTGAAAAGCATAGTAAAATAAAATAGAAAATAAAAATCTCATATTTTCTGTCATTTGTTTTAACGATTTGATACATACATATATATATATACATACATATATATATATACACATAAAATAGTATATGTCTATATGAGGTGAAAGTAAGCATTAAATTATCTAAGGGAACAAAGGAAGAAAGGGTGGGAACATGTATGGTAGGTAGTTTAGGGCATAACCTCAACCTATGATTCACCTTTATATGAATATTAAATTATATAAAAATGGTCCTCTTAAGTCTGAGCCAAAGATCTAAATAAATAAATAAACAAACAAATAATAGATGATAGATACACATTTGCTTTATAAATTATGTAATCTATGTTCTAGTATATACTTTGATTATATTATATATTAATATTATTCTTTATTATAAACAATGATTCATAATATTAAATTAAATTTTTTGTAAATATAAAATTATAGGTGTTGTTATAATATAATTAATAAATAATATGTAATACAGTTAAATATAAAATAAATAAATATTTACAATGTATTGTGTATAATATAATAAAACATATACAAATGCATATTAATGGATGAATTAAAATAATTTATGATATGCATTGACTCTGTGAATGAAATATAATGCAGTGATATGCCAAAATTCACTAGGATTTGAAAATTTAAAGGAAAGTCAATGTGTTTCTATATTCACTATCTATGGGAAGAATAGAGATTCTCTATATTACTAATATGCTGAAAAAACCATAGGCTAATACAAATACACTCTGAGTCCTTGTTCTACACAAAGTCTCTGTCTTTGTCGCTCTGTGTTTCTCTCTGTCTCTGTGTCTGTCTCTCTGTCTCTTTGTCTCTCTGTCTCTCTCTCTCTCTTTCTCTCTCTCTCTCTCTCTCTCTCTCTGTGTGTGTGTGTGTGTGTGTGTGTGTGTGTGCGCGCGCGCGCATGCGCGCGCGTACGTGTACGTACAAGTACTTGGGAGAAAGTAGAAGTGAGAAGAGAACCTAAGTGTCATTCCCTGGGAGATGCCCACCTCTCTTTTTCCTTTATTACCTGAGCTCTTTACCAGCCTCCCTCAGTCACTTCTATAGATGTGGTTCTTCTGCTTTACTAGTTAAAACACAGAACTTAGATTCTGTTTCTGTGGTGAAGGCAATAAATATGAAATTGGACATTGCCAACAGGAAAGTATGTGCTGATCTTTTAATCTAGTGTCAAACATTTTCCCAGCACTCAGCATGCTTTTACATGAAGTTGATGGTGTCCCAAAGATAGAAAAGCTTACGTTACTTATTATACAATATTTTTGTGTCCTAAAACATATATACCTTAGTTAAAGATACTTTATTGCTAAAACCTACATTCATCTCTCAATAAGGTTATTGCAGAGATCATTTTGTTTCAAAGTCAATGGCTGTTAACTGAGGACAATGTTGGTTGATGAAATCTAAGGTGGTTGTAGCTGAATAACAAATAATAATAACAATAAGATAATAGCCAGGCATTGTGGATTATACCTTTATGTTGCAGGGAGGCTTCTTGTTCGTTCCCGACTGCCCATCCCCGATATAACCACACAGAAACTATATTAATTAAATCACTGCTTGGCCCATTAGCTCTTTCTTCTTATTGGCTAACTTTTATATCTTAATTTAACCCATCTCCATTAAGCTGTGCACCACCATATGGTCATGGCCTAGCAGCAAACTTTCAGCATGTCTGTCTCCTGCGGCGTCTCCATGGCATCTCTCTGACTCGGCCTCCTTCTGCCAGCATTCAGTCCATTTTTCCCCACCTAGTTCTGTTCTTCCCTGCCATAGGCTCAAACCAGTTCGTTATTTATTAACCAATAAAAACAACACATAGACAGAAGCACCTCCCACACCACCCTTAATCCCAGCATTCAGGAGGCAGAGACAGGTGGATCTCTATGTTTGAAGATAGCCTGTCTACAAAGGAAGTTCTGGTAATGAAAACAACATGTGTATTGAAAAACAACAATAGCAAAAAAATAAATAAATAAATAAATAAATAAATAAATGAAAACTTGTACCAATTGACAGCATTTCCTGAAAATTTATCAGAAGCATGAAATACTCTGTGATAGCCTAGAAAATCTTTCAAAATTTCATGCAGTCTTTTCAGATTCTAACATAGATTCACTAACTAGGTTTCAGTATTCTTTCTTTCTTTCTTTCTTTCTTTCTTTCTTTCTTTCTTTCTTTCTTTCTTTCTTTCTTTCTTATTTATTTTTATTAGTATTATTAAAAATTTCTGCCTCCTCCCCACCTCCCATTTTCCTTTCCCTACCTTTACTCCCCTCCCTCTCCCTCTCCAGTCCAATGAGCAGTCAGGGTTCTGCCCTGCGGGAAGTCCAAGGTCCTCCCCCCTACATCCAGTTCCAGGAAGGTGAGCATCCAAACAGACTAGGCTCCCACAAAGCCAGTACATGTAGTAGGATCAAAACTCAGTGCCATTGTCCTTGGCTTCTCAGTCAGCCTCCACCATCAGCCACGTTCAGAGAGTCTGGTTTGATCCCATGCTTTTTCAATCCCAATCGAGCTGGCCTTGGTGAGCTCCCATTAGACCAGCCCCACCATCTCAGTGGGTGGGCGCACTCCTCGCGGTGCTGACTTCCTTGCTCATGTTCTCCCTCCTTCAGCTCCTCATTTGGGACTTGGGAGCTCAGTCCTGCTCTCCAATGTGGATCTCTGTCTCTATCTCCATCCATGGCCAGATGAAGCTTCTATGGTGATATGTAAGATATTCATCAGTATGGCTATCGGAAAGGGCCATTTCAGGTTCCCTCTCCTCAGCTGCCCAAGGAACTAGCTGGGGACATCTCCATGGATACCTAGGAAGCCTTCTAGTGTCAAGTCTCTTGCTAAACCTTTATAAAATGGCTCCCTCAATTAAGTTATCTTCTTCCCTGCTCCCCTATTTATATTAAGTTATTTGTTTTCAGCTCAATACTGTTCACAGCATTTTCTTAAGAGTAGATCACTTCTGAGGAAGTCATTTCAATTTCATTTGCTCATTAATTAAAAAACAACAGCTTCTCACAAATTAGTGTTCTCTATTGAGATTGCAGCCACTCTCACCCTCCACATTCCATGTTTGATTCTTGTCCTCTTACTTTATCCACCATCTCTCCATATTCCCTGGAGTCTTAAGCCACGTGGCCTCATCTGTGAGGTATAGAGTCAACTTCTCTCAAGCTTCTTTTAGTGTTTGTATCTTCAGTTTCTCTCATGAAGCACAACATTCAGAATGACATCTAAGGAGGTGAGTCTTATGGCTTTCAATGCACTGTGCCATGATCCATCAGAGGAATCACCAGCAATTACAACAGGTAAAGCTGAACAAAATGCATTTCTTAAATAAGAAAACTTGAATGTCAACATTACTTCTTGATCTGCAGGCTCCAGCATAGATGTTATGTTTGCAAGCATGCCAACAACATTAATCCAATACATCTCTATCTGTGCTCTTAAGGGACTCAGTGCATTGTTTGTGAGCAGTAATATTTTGAAAGGAATATATTTTTCTGAGCAGTAAGTCTCAACAGTAGACTTGAAATATTCAGGAAGCCATGCCATAAATAGATATGCTGTCACCCAGGCTTTCTTTTTCATTTATAGTGCATGGTAGCATAGCTTTAGTATAATTTTAAGGATTCTAAGATTTCTGAGAATGATAAGTGAGCAGTGGCTTAATTTTAAGTCATCATGTACAATAGGCCTTCACAAGAGAAAGCCTGTCTTTGAAATTTTGTACACATAAGGTTGTAGGTGGCAATAAATGACTTTTTTACTGCATTTAAATTTTTGCATTAGCATAGCCACTTTTATCAATTATATTGGATATTTTACATCATGGGAGAGTTTCTTGCCATATGTTTCACAAACCAACATTCAAACATTTTTGCACAATTCAAACATTTTGTTACCTATATCAGCCTTCACAACATTAAAGTATTGATGTCTTGATCTGGATTATTCAGCCTTAGTCTTAGCCTTAGGCTTAAGTTTAACTTCTGGTTTATGTGATCTTCTGTCTAGACTTCTAGAACTTTTCAACTTATCTGTTCTAAAGTTTGTTTTACTCTCCCATCTTTAGTATGCTAGCTGGTATGGCACTTTCAATTTCCCTCAAGAATTTTTCTTTTCAGTTATTACATAAGTGGTTGGTAGAAGGCTGGGTTTTCATACTATTTCATTGTTTGATACATAATCTTCATGAAGCAGAATCATTAGTAGTTATTGAATTAAAATGAGATGCATTTAAATTTTGTCACATTTGAGTGACTACTAACTAGACCAATATCATTATCAGTCTATTTAAAGGTGAAAGACTCTGGGGCATCTCAGCATTATTTCCCCCCTTTGGGAACCAGGAACCTGGTAATTACCCACACGTGCACTTGGGTACTTTCCATCCCTCTGCGGTTTTTCTCCAAATAGACCCAGTTCCTGGAACTGGGGCAACATGACCTGCAGATGTTCCTCCTTGTTCAACCAACCCAGCAACCACCTGTCCCACCACGGCATGACCAATTATAGTTAATTGATCATTAAACGAGCCAGTCACAATAGTTGACTCCCAAAGAACAACTCCTTTGCTTCTACAGTTTTTTTTTTTTTTTTGTTACTTAAAAGTAGCCTGTAACAGCCACTCAGGGTCCTTCACCTCCTGAGGCTGAGGGACCCTGATGTGCCAACCAATTAAAATTCCTCTTGCTTTTGCAACAACTGTGGTGTGAATGGTTTCTTGGGGCGACTCCTCCTAGGTAATTGGATTTTAGAGTCCAACAAAGGGAAATTGAAGACTGGAAGAGAAATGGAGAACATTGCTTTATTGAAGTAGTAGAGAGGTTGAAACACAGTTATCAATTAAGTTTGCATTCTTATATGAACAAAACCCATACATAAAGGCCAAATGTAGTATAATATTAAATATCACTGATCACAGATCATTATAAAAATATAATAACAATGAGCATGTTTGAAATGCTGTAAGAATCATTTGGCTTGGGATGAGAGATGTAAAGTGGGCCTAGGCTTACAGGAAATAGTATCAACATACTTTAACAGGGTGAACTCAGAACTTCAATAAAATCTATGCAAAATTTATAAAGGGAATCACAACAAAATGGGTGTGGGCATGTGCCTGAGTTTCATTTTTTAAGTTAAAATTAAGGTTTTTTTGAAGATTTACTTTATGATTGTATGTGGACATGTGTGTGTTAGGGTGTTGTACACTGGAGTAGAAATTACAGGAGTGAGAAGAAGATAATATTGATTTCCTTGGAGCTTGAATTACAGTGGGGCAACTTGTGTGGATACCAGGAACTGAACTCTGATCCTTCGCAAGAGTAGCAAACAGTTTAATCATCAATACCTCTCTTCAGTACCAAGGTCTTTATTAGAATCTTACTATAGTTATAAGAAATTCTAACTTCACTTTTTCTAATTATGCCAAGTATGTATTATCTGTGGATCTGACAATATTCAAAGTATCTTATATCAGGAGAGATTGTTTCTAAATGTGTAGATACCTGCATAGGTAAACAATGCTACTCCAAAAGGACTTAGGTATTTAAATGAAAATGTCTGTATCATAGATATTTGGTGTGGCAAGTCCTTCTGTATATTTGCTGCTTTTATTGGTTAATAAATAAAGCTACTTTGGCCTGCGACAAGGCAGAATAGAGTAATATGTAAATTCCCAGCAGATAGAGGAGGAAAGAAGGCATAGTCAGGGAGACACCATGTAGCCACCAAAGGAGAAAGACACCAGATGGAGCCTTACTGGTAAACCACGAGCCTCGTGGTAAAAAACAAAACAACAAAAATGGATTAATTCAAGATGTAAGATTTAGTTAATAAGAATCCTAAGCTAATAGGCCAAGAAGTGTTGTAATTAAACTAGTTTTTGTGTGATTATTTTGAGTCTGAGTGTCCAGGAACCAACAAGCAGTTTCTGCCAACTGATATCCATCAATAATATTAGTGTATAATTTTGTTATATTCTTATCAATTTATCATATCAGGAAACTTTTGGCTTCATGTAATAAGTATAGATTTATTATATAAGTTAATAAAAGTGAGCATATGTGTTAGTGATCATGGAGACCCTAAAGTTACCCCATACTATGCAAATATTGTCAATGCTTTTATTGTCTGTCATAAATAGATTGTGTCAGCCAGGTGGTGGTTGTGGTACATGCCTTTATTCCCAGTACTCAGGAGGCAGAGGCAGGTAGATCTCTGTGGGTTTGAGGTGAGCCTGGTCTACAGAGCAAGTTCCAGGATAGGCACCGAAGCTACACAGAGAAAACTATCTTGAAAAACAAAAACCAAGCAACAAAATTAAGCAAAATAAAATAAATAGATTGTGTCTCTAAGACACCACTAACTTTAGATGCAGGACAGAAGAAATCAGACTGACTTCTTTAGGAAATTCTCTACTTGGTGGCTAGATTACATAGTGCTATAAACCCTGTTGGGAAGAAAAGATGTCAGTCGTCTTGACTATTGAACCCTGTATGTTACAATAATGGTCTGATAGTAATATGTGCTCACTGATGTAATAGTGTCATGATGGTTATGGGAGTAACCAATAATGTTGAATTTAGACATGATATCTGCTCCACAAGAGGGATTGCATTCCTTGTACTCTAAACCTAGTAATAAACCCCAAATGGGAAAATCATATGCCCTTTTGGGGAATGTCCTTTTGTTTTGCCAAATGATCATGCTGTCAAATTGCAGTTATGTCTACAGACTTGTGATGCTCTCAACTTTGGTCAGAGAAATGTTTTATGCAGAGATTATTTGTTAACTTAGAGTCTCATAATTGGTCAAAACTTTAAGTAGAGTCAAGACTGAGTTTTTAGTGTTAGATGAGTCATATATAGCAATTTTCTACCAGCCAAGACTCAAAGACCTAGAATAAAGGTGTAAAGGTCGCAGGAGCCTGTGGATGGGGAGGATAGCTGTAAAATCCTGATTTTTGTACAGAGCATTCTTGCTAATTGAATCAGATAATATCAGTTGTAGTTAGTTTCAGAAGGCTTACTCTAGATCTAGCTATCAAAATTCCATCAAGGATGAGGTAGGAACCTCCAGACTGCATTCCTATTAGAACAGCTTTGGGCACTTGACAGCTTCAGAGGAGGAAGTCACTCTTCTATGAAAACATGGTTTCTGGTAGTTTGTTAATGATCCAGTGCATGGCCATACACCTGTGTCATATGATTATATATATTATTAATTTGTCTAAGTATTTGTTAATAAGAGAGAAATAAAAAAATAAAAAGATTTCAAGAAGTTGTGAGGGATGTTCAGGTGGTACTAGGGGAAGTTGAAGGTGATATTGGTGAATGGATATAATCAATTTACATTAAATATTAAATCACTTAAATTATAAAGGATAAAAATATTGTTTAAAGCACAATAAATTAAGGAAACAAGGACTAAAACAGCAACATCATAGAATAGCTGTAATAAAATAGATTTCTCAAAGTATATCAGCTGCCAAATGTGAGTACATGAAATAACAGTAAACCATGAGATCAATTAAGCAATAAAACATCTCCTCTCTTAGGGTTTATAGTGCTGTGATAAAACACCATGAGAAAATAATAACTTGGGGAACAAAAGGCTTTATTTGGTTTACATTTCCATATCACTGGTCATCACTGAAGGAAATCTGGATGCAAAGTAAACCAGGAAGAAACAAGATGGCAGGAGCTAATGCAGAAGTCACTGAAGAGTGGTACTTACTGGTTTGTCCTCATGACATGTTCATTCTGATCTCTTACAAAACTCAGGACCACTGACCCATGCCTGACTACACACACAATTACTGGGAACTTCCACATCAATCACTAAATAAGAAAATGCCATACAGTCTTGCTTAGCGTCCTGTCCTATAGAGGAATTTTATCAATTGAGATTCCTCCTGTCTGATGACTTTGGTTTATATCAAGTTGACATAAAAGTAACCAAGACATATCCCAACAAGAAAAAGCAGATGATCATATAATTTTATTGCAGAATTTTATCAGATTTTCAGTGAAGAATGTATGCAGTAAGGAGAGGATTGGCTCCTCCAAGACACAGCCCTACTGCCACCACTTCATTGGGTATAACATATGCAACACACTTAGAGTCAGAGGCCTGTCACTCAACCAAGTTACTGATAAACACTAGTGTCTGCAATTCTGGGGAGTTTAATGACATCCTTGTACCTTTGACTGAACTGAGTATTGATCTAGTATAAGCTTTCCTTGGAAACCATCTTTAGATTTAAGACATTTAAGAATTGTGTTATTTTTTTGTAGTATGAACAAGGGAAGACATTTTCAAAGTATATTCCAATGTTCATATTTTTTATATTTTGGCTAAGGTCTTTACTATTTTAATTTGTAATAAATTTAAGTTAATAGGCAATATAGTATTGTTATCATATTGATCAACACTGTCACTTTTCCTGAAACAGTTATAGTTATTCTTTTGTATATTATTATTGATTCTCTGAGAACTAGAGGGAAAACTTAAATCAATTATATTGTGTTTTATTGTTTTGATGCAAAAAGATTCTTTTGTGCTGTTGAATAATATTGACCCAAATTTGTAGAGCATATCTATTGACTTTGATATTGTTCCTTCTTCATATCCATTTCAAAAAGAATCCATCTAAACTTGAAAAATAAAAAAGGAAACTTTTCTAAGAAAAAAAAACATATACTTAATAAACATATCACATGATGTTAAAAGTAATGCTTGTATTGATATGGTTAGGTATGTGTATGCCATTGTTTGATCTTGACATGAAACTAAAAAAAAAAATCACTTGACTGATAAAAACTCGCTTTCATTCTTTCTCACATTGTATAGGTAGACTTTAAATTATAAAATTTAAGAAACAAATCACTATGGAATTTAAATTTCTAGAAGAGTATATATTAATATATACATGGTGCATTACCATTTTTAAGGCATAAACCTCAATTCTCTTGAACAAGCCTTTAACAAGGAAATAAGTGAGAAGTATTTTTAAGGAGAATAAAATATATTTTATATTGTTCAGATACTTAAACACTTAGAATAAAGTGGAAAAAAAATGTTATCTTGTGTTTTCTCCATGCACATTTGCATTGGCCTCCAAGTAAATTATTCATTCTTTGAAAAAATACATACCTGATTCTCTCTTTTTATGGCATGGATACTAAGAAGCAGTAATTGTTATGGTAAAAATAAAATGGTGCTGTTCTCTCTAGTGGCCCATGGGCCATGAGGGGCAGCAGATCCCAGGCACGGAGGCATGCGACAATTAAGAGACAGAGATGCAAGCCATGCAGAGTGAGGTTGAATATTTATTTAGTAGGTTATGGAAGGGAAATGGAAAGGAGAGAGGAAGGGAGGGAGTAAGGGGATAAAGAGAAAGAGTGTGAGAGAAAGAGAGAGAGAAAGAGAGAGTGAGCTAGCCAGGGGAGGGGAGGAGCCATGGCAGCAGCTACTTCTTTGGGAGAGAGAAGGAAAGGGAAAGATCAGCTTCCCTCAGCAGATGAGGGGTGGCTTGTCTCTTAAAGGGACAAGACAGATCATTACAGTAATAATATGATGAAGAAAAATGCTACACTTACCCATAAGTAAGTTAATAGAGAAGGGAATCAGATGATTGACAAATGTGGGAATTCTTTTTTACAAATTCAATTGTACAATGGTATATATTTGTGTTTTAATAAATAAAGATTATCTGAGGATCAGAGGACAAAGCAGCTATACTTGCCAGCCATACAGGCCAGGGGGTAGTGACACACACCTCCAATCCCAGGATTCGGGAGACACAGGCAGACGAATCTCTGTGAGTTCAAGTCCACCCTGGGGTACACAAGATTAAATCTGTCTAAAAGAGAAATAGAGAGCTCACACAAAGTTGATCCCGGTAACTGGGATCACATGCCTTTAATACCAGCACTAGGACAGTAGAGGAATGTGTGATATGGTTGGGCAGAGAGAGGAATACAAAAGGGAAGATACAGGAACTCATTGGAGTGTGGAATTTGAGGATTCATATAAACAGGATCTTGCCTCTTTGATCTGAAGATTTGGTAGAGGAAAAAGGTCTCTCAAGTGGTTAGCTACTTTGCATTTTTGATCTTCAGGTTGAAACCCAATATTTGTCTCAGGGTTTTTATATTCATCAAACACAATTGCTTCTCACAGAACTAGATGCAGATATCCACAACCAAGCACCAGATCAAGCTCTAGGAACCCAACTAAAGAATGGGATGAGGGAATGTATGCACAAGGGAAGTCAAGATCATGAGATAGAAATCTACAGAAACTACTGAACTAAGCTTGTGGAAACTCAGGAACTCTAGATCAACAGCTGTGGAGCCTCCATGGGATGGAACTAGGTCCTCCATATATGGAAGGCAGTGTGAAGTTTGGACTATTTGTGAGGCAGTAGGACCAGGATCCATCCATGGTGCATTAGTTAGCTTATTGGAGCCCTTTCCCTATGGTGGGATGTCTTACTCATCTTAATGCAGTGGGAGAGGCTGAGTATTCCCCCAACATAATGTGCTAGACTTTGTTGACTTCCCATGGGAGACCATACCCACTGGGGGATGGACTACAGAGGGAGGTGGGTCCGGGAAGGAGGAGGGGTGGGATGGAGAACTGTGGATGGAATGCAAAATAAAATTTAAAAAATATTTTCAAATAAAAACACAAATTCAGTTGCTTAACCTAAGCACTGCTGAGGCAGAGTGAAAGAAACCCACCAATGGATCTAAAGTTTTACTCTACTTTCTGCTGAAACTCACTAGATGTGAGCTATTGCACTAGGTAGTTCATCAAACAAGTTTTTATTTAGGATGCTATTAAATTTGATATCTACATATATTCATTCTTGACTGATAAGTCACAGATAAAGCTCTTCCTTCTTTTTCATTGTATAAACAATAGAATAACTATGTCCAATTTAATTTGAGTGCAAAAATAAACTTTGATATAAGTAGGTTAAAATCTATGTGAACTATGTGAATTTTGAAAGCATCAGATTGTATTTTAAACTCAATATTTATCACATTTTATGATCATATTATCCTTTGTAACATATTAAAGAATACACAGAACTTTTTTATTGCTCATTAACTTTTACCATAAAAAACCCATGTACTGTCCTTCCATATCAGGATACATGCTAGAACACCAGGCACTTTCTTTTGTCCTTCATTCTGAGCACTCATTGGTCATTCTAAAGGAAGCCAATGTTTGAAATTTTTTTTTTGCTTTTAATTTTTAATAGATGAACTATTTATGTTATATCAGAAAATGTTTGTATTTATATTAAATTTACAGAAACTGTATGGATGATGATGCAACATACACATATAGTGTGTAATTGTTCTAGCTAATAAATCATTAACACAGTCAGCATCTTTCATACAGTATCTTGGGTCCTGAAAACATTTTCATCTTTTACCTGAAAGTCTGATAAACTCAA